>NW_011888809.1:9761078-9774453 GCF_000151845.1 Pteropus vampyrus
TTTTTTAAATCTTATGCATCATTTTCTGTATTGTGCTTGAAATTTTCCTTTTTATTCTGGAAATTCAGCAACTTCCTCAGGATAAGCTATGAAACTGAGAATTTTCTATCGACATTTCCTAGAATAAGATATGCCCTTTCATGCCTCAGAGTCAAAAATCTTAATTTGTGAAAAGATTTTCAATTTTATTTGTTGTTTTTCTTATGGATAATGTGGATTTTTTTTATCTTATTCTTGTTCTTTGTATATTAACTAACATTTGTGACTGCACGTCAGACACTGTGTAAAATGTCACACATTCACTGTCTCATACCATGTGTGTGGAACAACTTAAAAGGCAGATTTATCAGTATCCTCACGTTATAAATAAAGGTCTTAAGACACAAGAGGTTAAAGAACTTAGCCAAGGACACTTGGCCAATAAATAGCTGATATGTGGTTTGATCCCAGACAGTCTAGTCTGCCTTTCAACATCCCTGTAATGTCATGAATTATATCATCTGCCTCTTGTTATTTTTATTATGCTTTAGATGTTTTTTCAACCTGTACCCTCTCTCCCTGATTGATGTGAGTTGGGCTTTTTATTAATTTGTTGTTCTAATGTGACTTTCATCTCGATGTTTGTTTTTTCTATTTAGTTTCCTAAACTCTGCCACCAAAAAAATGCCTTCCTTTCTTTTACTTTATTCTTTGATTTTTTTCTTCAGTTAAGCAATCTCTTTAATATCTCTGAGGCCATGTAAAACACTTAGTGTGAATTATTTCCCTACTTTTTGTTTAATTCCATTCCGATACATGGTTGCTGCCCTGTATTCATTTCCTTTACTCTTCTCATTTTTTTCCATTATTTATATTCATAAGTTGTACGCTGTAACTCGTCAGGCTATTTCTCGTTTTAAGAAGTCTTTCCATTTGGGTCAAGTATTTTTCGAAGAATGTTGTGGTGCGTAAAGTGAGGACAAGCCACAATTTTAATTTGAGCCCGTTAATTTAATATTTTTCATGAAACATACATTTTTGCCTGCCTGAGTATTTCGTATGCCTGAAGAATACACCTGAAATCCAGCATTTTGTCACTAGTCACATGAAGATCTTTAAGTTACAGATCGCTGTATGAACCCAAACTAATTGTCTTAATTTAGATGACATTCTTTTCCCTGGGCGAAACTGCCATGTACATCTGTCCCTTTTGTCTCTGTGTCTTTCTAGAATAATAGGCCTGCATGTCCATTCTATAGATGGCAGTGCCGATCACGGCATAATTGAGATATGTAGAAAGAAGTTGCAGAAACGTATCAAAATCAGCCAGCACTCCTGCGGTGGACTGAAAAATGGCATCCAGCATGCAAAAAAGGCAATGTTGAAAGGGGAGATATGCAGAAAGCATCTGGAGGACAGATCCTTAGTTAATACCGGTGCTGTAAGTCTTTCTGAACCCCACGTGGCTAAAAGTTTGTTAGCTATGAGAAATTTGGTTGAACTAACAGAAGCAAGAAAATACTTGTATGATCACCGATGACCAGTTTTAATAAGTACATGACTCTGGACTGGGAGAGCGTGTTGCCGTGACAGGAATAAATAAAGGTTCAAAGACAGTCTATCTCAGAGTGTCAAACGTTGAAGGTTTTTTTTTTTTTTTTTTTGGTTTTCTTGTTTGTTTGTTTTTTTTTTTTCTGGTTGCACCTCTTCCTGTAGATCAAATTCAAACAGTTCTGCATTCTTAGATGCAGGAAGCGATTTGTGTGTTCCCACTCCCCATAACCCATTATTCATTCACGACCATCGGAGCTCTCGGATGAAAAGCAGACAGCTGGCGACTATGTTTGTGAGGAGGATGAAAGGCAGAAGGGTACGCGGTAATCGTGGGTTATTAAATATTCACGTTGTTAGTGACTCCTGCAGTCGTTGCACATTTAGAAACAATTAAAATAAAATGATTGTCACCTTGGAGTCCCAGTGGCCTGTCATTGGAGCCAGCTCCTGTACCATCAAACGTAGCCCCTAACAGCTGCTTCTCAGGAACCGTAAAAGAAAAGAGGCACACAGCAGACCCTCTTTATGACTTTTCAATGACAATTCGGGGTTTTTCACTTACTGGCTAATATTTTTCACTCAAATATGTAAATATTTGCAAATAACACCCTGTGAATCTATCTCACTTTTACTCTAGATTTCTAATAAATGCAATATTTCATACGGGATCTTCATACGAAAAGTACTCCAGGGCGAAAGACTATAGAATTCCTTTATTCCTTGATTTTTTTTCTTGCTGCTGTGAATTTTTAGTTTTTATTCAGAGTCTGTTTTCTTATGGCACATAATTAGCACATTTAAAACACTTTGCACCTTTTAAGCAACATCAGATTAAAGCATATAAATAAATATAGGTTGAGGAGCACAGGTGCTTGCTTTTCTGATTCAATTAGTGCTTCTTTATCCTCAACTCTTCCTGGACTTGTAGTTTCTTTCCTAATTCAAAAGATAAAAATAAACAGTCATTTGGCTATTAGAGAAGCCCATGGAGGGCTCATTAACTGGGTTCTAATTGGGTTCTTTCACAAACCTGTCACTCAGGACCGAAGGTGAATCTGACGCCGCCAGCAGCAAATGCGTGCACACAGGACTATAAAGCGAACTGGGCACACCTCAGAAACGCAAGGGATAAAGTGAATTTGGGGCAAATGAAAAGCACTTTTAATATGGGCAAGAGGTAGGAGGTAGCATAGAGGCCTTGGGAAGCCGGTGTTTAGAAAGATTTCACTAGATCCTTCTGAGATTCTGCTGTATTTTCATTATTGAGGAAAGCAGTTGTCTACACTAGCAATGCTGCAGCTGTCTTCACATCACCCAGACACCTGGAAGGTCTGCATGTGTGTCCGTCCGTGCAGCTGGCTGCACCTTGATTGATTTATTCTCCCTCCCCCACATCATGTGACATCCCCGGCAGCAGGATTCGTCTCTCCTATAGCCACCCTACTCAAATTGAGCCCAAAGGACATCCTTAGGTCACGTTTATTGGGTCGCTCAACCATCATTTGGGGAGTGAGTGATGCAGGACCACGCCCTTGGCCTTTGCTCACTCATTCCCTTCCACATTCCTCTCTTCTTCTCCTCCACTTGGCTAAATCTTATTAACTCCTCAAGGCTCAGTTCAAAGATTTACTTCACCATATAGCTTTTTCCAACTTTCTACAATGGAGGCAGAGAAAATCACTTGTTTTTATCCCGTCAAAACATACAGATGACATCCAGCATGAGCCACTATCCAGGGAGCTTAATTGTGGTGTGATATAATGTGTTAACATGTCTATTCCTCAGGCAGATGAAGGGATGGCTGGAGTATGGGACTGAGTATTAGTCACTTTCAAAAGTGTCTCTGCATTTTCCCTAGTACCTCACACAGAGCTGGGCGCGTAAGAGGTGATAGTATGCATTCCTTACATGAATGACTGGATCCTTATCTAGGGATAACACTAAGTATTTCAGTCTGATTTGTCACAAATTGTCTTGAATCCAGCGTTTATTTCCTCTTAAGATGGATTTATTAATTTCTGCAGGATCAGTCTTATCATCCCCAAAATCAAAGAGAAAACACTTCTGGATAAAATTTAATAGTAAATCGAGATGACAAAGCAACAAAGCCCTGATAAAACGTAAGCTTTGAGAAAAATAAGAAAAATAGCTATCAGTTCAAGAAACATAATGCAGACTCTCCTTGGTAAGTGGGTGCTGAATCATCAGACAAGCAGCTCTGGGGTGATAAACAGGGAGAGGTAGCTCCGAGTTTGATGACCGTGCAGGTGCCAGACAGCTAAGTGCCTACAGGACTCAGAACAAAGATGGAACGGTAGAGGTGACAGCAATGAATTTATGAAAAAATAATATCTCATTAAATAATCTTAGTTATGTGGAACTTCTATATTATTCATAAATTATATTGCATACGTGAAATAATATATGAATAAAATAGACATCACACTTTTTTTACATCTCCTCCCCCCACCCCACCCAGAAGATGGGCATAAAATCTAGGCTATGATATGACTCTATCTGTATTAAAACTTAAGAGCAGTCTCTATAGCGATAAAAATGCAAACCTTAATTTCTAAACCAGTGGAGGAAATAATAAGGTGACCAAAAACTGACCTTACCAAAACCCAACAATATCTATTTGAAAGAGAATAGAAAATGCTACATTATGGATGTCATCAGGGGTTTCTCTCTGGTTGTTTTCTATCCCAATTCCAACACACCCAGCAGTATTCAGAGACCTGGCACCTAACACTGGACAGATGAGACTGAGGGTGGATTATTAGTCACATGTACTCACAGCCTGGGGTAGGAGGGCCACACGAGGCTGCACTTGGGACTGTGACAGGCAGGCTTTGTAGTGACAAGAGGGTGAGGTTCCTGTGGGACGAAGTGATTGATTTTCTGAATAATTTCTCACACTAGCAGGGAGGTGAAATCCATCAGGTCGAGGCCTGGATTGGGGATAGCTGGTCCAGTCTGCCCTGTGTGGAGCCTTTCCTGTGGGGTGCGGGCACAGGTGGAGAGAGCAGGAGGACTCTTGGCTAGATCGTTAGGGCTCTGTGAGGCTCAAAGATGTCAAGCGCATGGAATTTTGTTCAGGCCTTACAATACAGCAGGTCTTCTAATAACGTCATTTGAGTTCAATGTCATTTCATTGTACGATTGATGAGAAGCAAAAAAGAGATAGGCTCCTGGCCAGGGCCACTGTCTGTGTGGAGTCTGCTTGTCCTCCGGGTCCCCATGTCTGTGCAGGTTTCTCCAAGGACTCCGGTTTCCCCCCCAAGTCTCAAAGACGTGTGCATCAGGTTCATTGGCGTGTCTCAGTTGTCCCAGTGTGAGTGGCTCACCCTGCGATGAAACGGTGTCCTGTCCAGGGAGGGATCCCTCCTCCTTGCACCCTGAGCTGCAGGAAGAGGTTCCGGCCATCTGCTCCCCTGAACTGGAATAAGGGAGTTGACAAAAAAACACTTATCTCCCTTGTTTGTATTCCTCTTCCTTAAATGTATATATAGTTCACAATTATTTCAGTGTTTAATATTAGATGTGTTTTTGGTCTTTATTACGAAGTTTGGTGATGTTTTTGTGACCAGAAATATGCTATAAGAACTTAACTCTTGTTTATATCTTGTTTATAACTCTTGATTAGCCTGTGGTAAATTGGTCTCGTTACAGGATGTTTGGCTTGAAGTCTCAGTTTCCAAAGCCTATGGCATTAAGTGAGGACTCACTGTACCCAAATTTCCTCCACTATTACCTAGCTGTAGCTCTTAATCTGGTCAGCGACCAATATAACATGATGTTGCTTTTTTTTTCTCCTTCCTCTCTCCATCAGAACTTCCATCCCCTGAATAAGAAAATTTATTTCGAAATTTGTATTGATTTATTTTGCTATAAATCATGCCATTTCTAATGTTAAGATTAAAGATAGAAAAAATATGAGGTAGATTATAGAAATGAACACTTAAATACAAGGATTGAGAAACAAAGAATTCTCTAGAGGGAGAAAAGTAAGATGCAAAGAATTTGGGATGAGACTTTTGGCGTAGTTTAGCATAATTTTTGGTTCTAAGCTTCCTGGATCTCTAAAAGAAATGAGAAACAACAACCAACACAACCAGAACCAAACAATAAATTGATTTATAAGTTTCTACTATCTGAAAAATGGAAGACAACTACTTCTCATTGAATAGTAGAATTAATTATAATAGTTATTAAGTAACATTAAACATTAAACAGTATCGGCTATTGCAGGTTTACCAAAGTTAGAGATGTGTATTTTTTCAAATGATCTTTTCCTAAAGCGATCCTTCCTAGAATGGAATTCACACTCCTTAAGAGCATATTATGTACTATACATTGTGCTTTGAACTTTAGGTTTATAATTTTGCCTAATTCTCACCACAATGCTGGCAAACCGTATACTATATTTGAAATTTTATAGCTGAATTAATAAAGGCATACAGAAGTTAAGTTAAATTCCCAAGATAAAGAGCCCTCGACATGTCGAAGTCAGGATTCAAATCCAGGCTACTTGGCTCTTAAAAACATAGGGTTTAACATTAAATAATAATAATAACATTAAATAATAACCAATGAAGTCATTTTTTATTAAGAATTTAGGTAATGGCTTCCAGATATTCACTCTCATAATAGTTAGTCTCTAGGCATGCATAATTAGAGCTTTAAAATATCATAGAAATGAGTTGGTAAATCCTTTTAATTATTTCACACACAAGGAACCTCAAGTAAGCGCTGAGTGATTTTAAAATATCAGACTGACTTACGTGATAAAAGTTTGAATTGTTCACATATACACGCACACTTGACATTATTAAAGTGAGATCCATAACCATTTAAATGTATACGATATTTCAAATTTTGGTGTAATCTAAACACGTATTTAGGGATATGATACCATAATTGATTTTTTTATTTTTTATTTTTCAAGTACAGTTGGCATTCAATATTATATTAATTTCAGGTGTAAAGCATACTGGTATAAATTGGCAGTTGCAAAATAGTCACAGGGATATAAAGTACAGCATGGGAAATATAGTCAATAATATTGTAATAACTACATGTGATGTCAAGTGGCTACTAGACTCATGCAGAGGGTCATTTTTTAAGTTAGATAAATGTCTAGCCACTATGAGATCCATAAGCTTTTATCACCGGAGTGTTATCAGAACATAAATAACAGGGTTATTTATTATTAACTGGTATATATTATCAACTAGACTACTTTCTCTGAGTTTGGTTTAGGAATATAGAAAGGCAAGGCAAAAGATTTCTTTGCAAATGCTGAAATTTTTCCAATGCTTGAACAAGTTACTTATTGAAATTTTAAGTGGTGACATCTAAGTCAAAAGCAATTTAATTGAATAAACTTGCAGTTAGGTGGGAATGAATTATACTTTACTTAATATGGTATTCCTCCTGTGTTTATTTACTTTCTGAAGTAGTGTTTAATAAACCACATGAAGCGTCGTCACCAAGCCAGAAGTTTAATGCTTGCATTGTGAAGAAAGCAATAGAATTTGCCTTCAATTCGTAGCAACAGACCTGATGAGAATTACAAAAATTTTGTGTTGTTAAAAACCAAGAAATCTCGGGGTCAAGGGCATATCCAGAGCTTACCTTCCCAATTTTGTGGATAGCTCCGAACCCACTACCTATAAATGACTCCCTAAATAGTATTCTGAAAATGAATGCTATTGATGATCTGGTCTAGTTAATCAGTCTCTTGAATATCAATTTCCTACAAGAAAAGAAGATGACTGTTTAGCCAGCTCCTGAAAGCTGGCAAATGATTTGTTGTCTAGTGAAGTTCAAAAGCAGACCGCCTGTATCCCAGAGCTGAGGATGCAGGCTACGCTTTTCTTCCCTCTTTTCACAATGAGTCAGTGGAAAAGTGACATCACATTGTTAAAAGCAAAGGAAATGAAAGTGCCGGAAGCTAAGATATCTGGGGGAGGATGAACTCAGAGCTTTGGTCCAAAGGAATCTGGAGTCTACTTAAGCTTCGTTTTCCTGTCTTCCACTCTTTTTTGTTTGTTTGTTTGTTTCCTACCTTTTTCTCTTTGGGGTTTGGTTTCCCTAACTACTTGAGGAGAGAACTTTGAGTGACACTGACAAAAATTGGGGTCTGGAGATGTTTCTGAGGTCATTTTCAGAAAAGAGTATGATAAAGAGAACTTTCACATTTTTTATCTAGTTTGTATGTCTCAGTTACCTAGGACAGAAAAAAGTGTTAAAAATAAGAAATAAGATGCATGGAACTGACTGGAACTTCCGTTGTATCTTGTCTCCTGGGGAACTTGCGTTGTTGAACTGTGTGCAGGTGATGAGAAATGGCCTCCAAAACGACCTTTAAGTCTGCTTCTAACCTAGTTAGTGGGAGACACTGGGAAAACCATCACATTGCCCTATTCTACAATTTTGCATAGACATTTTAAACTCACATGTATAATTTTTCATTTTCCATGTTACATTTCAAAGAAATATAACCTCTTGTTCCAACCTGTCAAAAGCATTTTGGATCTGGACTTTCTGGTGTGACATGTAACCTAACAATCATAGCTATACACCAAGGGTGAATTTGACAATATGTCATCCGTGTAATATCCTCAACCAAGCTATTAGTGAAGAAAGAAAAAATTGAACAGGATAAGTAAAGGACAGATATCTATGAATATAACGCTTCTTTTCTCTTATAAAAAGTTATTCTTTTTGGCCATTTACCCATTTATTTTAAACTCAGGATTAATTTATGGAGTTCTATTTGAAAAATTTACAGCAAATATATTGATAGGCATAAAGATTATTATGAGATTAAAAAATGAGATTTCCTTTCATGAGCATGTTATTTTCCTGCATTTCAGTACTGTTATGCTTTTTAGTAATTTTTATAATTTTGCAATTTTTATTAGAACTGCATTGAATCTTTAAATTAATGTAGAGAAAACAGTCATGTTTAGAATACTAAACTTTCTATCCAAGAACATGGACAATTTTAACTTAATTCTCGGAGAAACAGTATGTGCTTTGTGAAATTAGACACCCTATATTTTTGTCACTATTGAAAACCTGTTATTTCAGTTTACATTTTCACATTTTTAGCTGAGGTATATATATTTGCAGTCAACTTTTGTTAATGGACCTTGTGTCCAGCAACCTTGCTAAACGTGACTACAAATTTAAAAAATTTAGTAATTTCCAAGGAGAACATGTTAGATTTTTGTATGTGTATCAGGTAATCAAGTTACTTATTTCTGGTTTTCTAATTCTTTTTTATTGTTCTAAAAATAAATTCTACTGAACAATGTGAATGCCTTTTTAGTATCTACCGAAATATTTAAATGATTTCTTTTTCTTTAATCTGTTAATGTGTAAGTTACATTCATATATTTTCTCATGGTAGAAAAACATCCTTGCATTCCTGCAGTAAATACTTCTTAGTCACTGTGTGATCCATTTTATACTTTACTTAATTCCTATTAATATAGATAACTGCCACTTATCATCAGCAATCTTTTTCTGAAAATCAGTTCTTATTTATAACAGTAGATCCTGGAATAATATTTTTTCTTATTAAAATGGGAAAATTACAATGCGTAATACTTCAGTTCCAAACCCACAATCTTTTTCCTTATAATAAAACACACAATAGACCCATTAAGTAAAAAACTCTCAATTTAGGGCATAGAATTCTTTCAAAAACTGTTTTTCAATCACCAAACAATTGAGGTGGATATTAACAACAATCACTTTGTGTATTTATTAGGGTTCTGCCTCAAAATGATTCCACTGGAGGAGGCATAGTAGCTGGATCCTGGTGTATTTATCCACAGACTCCCAGTTCATTTTGGGGAGGAGGAGTAAATTACCTGTTCAGTATACCCCTCTGGGCATTAACTCCACCATAATTTTGCATTGCACTGTAGGTTTAGTGAGGCTCTGGTTCTTTCATATTTAAAATGCACCAGTAGCTCCTGGCATGAAAGGTTCTCCCAAAGCAAATAAGGCCATCTTTTAGTGCCATAACTTACTTAACCTCAGCTGGATTCAGGCAACAAAAATTCTGTGAGTCAGTGTCTGGACAAGTGATTGTTTCAGAACCAAGCCTCAGGTGTCACTCTCAAGCACACAGGCTAATGCCTACACTCTGTTCTTGTATCCAGTTCACACAATGGTGAGAACTCCTGCTTATTACTTTGTTGCTAATCTATATATCTTGAAACCACCAATTTTACCAATAAAAAGACATTTTTATTTCTTTGTATTAAGCCTCTGGTGTTGTTCAGAGCTAAAGATAATGGAAACTCTTATAGCAGCCGCCTTAAGATTGTTGACTTTTACTGGGAAGCTTTCAAATATGAACTCATTCCTGGAGTAGATAATGCTGAGTTAAGGAACTATCTCTAAAGTTCAAGTTAACAAATAAAAGCATATCTTTCTCACTATGCTGAATTATTAAAAATTAAATTATAGACAAGCCAATAAGGGCAAAAGTAAAAGTAATAATAAAGTCATTCCTAAACATGCCACTCTGAATTAAGCATAGTTAACATGTTAATTTATGAGATGAAGCTGCATCTCTCCATATATCTATATCTGAACTCACTGGTACATACGTATATACATGCGTATGTAAGTATGTGTACACATTTATTTTTCAGTATCAGTGTATACATTTTCATTTATTTTATCTATGCATACTTGCACACACATATACGAAATACAAAATATATTGAAATCTGCTTTTCAATATTAATGATATAATCATTTTATATGTATCAGTATATATCTGCACTATTATTTCATATTTCTTCATAAGCTCTTATTTTATGCTCATATGATAATTCAATTCATGTAATCTGTGATATACTTTTGAATATTTGTGCTGATTCTAATTTTACTTTGCTACTTTTAACAACATCATGATGGGAATATGTATACTATATTTCTTTTCCTTATCTGATAATTTCTTGAGGAAAATGTCTGTAAGTTGAAGTATTAATTTGATGATATCTCTGTTATGTAGAATTTAAGATATACATTCAAGTTATCCTTTGGAACAACTCTATCACTGACTCTTGATAACTTTTAGTGCAAAAGGTAACCAACCTTCTTATTTTATATATGTCGCAATATTTTTCTCAATTTACCATTTTTATTCAATTTAGTATTTTTATTTATTTAAAAATTTATGTATGAAGTCTAATAAGTAATTTTTAATGGTATCTGCTTTTACTGGTGTGCTTTAAAAAGCCTTCTATATTCCAAGACTATACCAAAAATATTCATTATACTTTCTCTTGCTTCTTTTATTTTTTTTAAATATAAACTATATTTAGTTTATTTTAACATAAATTTGAAATACATAGCTGGTTTAGTCAATTTTTTTCTACTAAACAGTAGGTGTCCCAAAATCATTTTTGAATAATTCATTACTTGACTATCAGTTTTAAATGACATTTTAAAATTTGTTAAATTCTATACATAATGTCTTTTTAAGAATTTCCAATTATATTCATTGATGTGTCTGTCCATTCCCACATGGCCATGGGGCATGTAAATTTTTATGACTATTTAATATAATTAATCTCAAAAATATCTTGATATTCTAGTAATTAGACTACATTTAATCTTACAGACATATTTAAAATTATTTTATGTATATTCAAACTATATTTTGAGATTTGATTAAGATTACATTTGCAGACTAATTTCAAAAGAGCTGAAATACTTATAATATTAAAGCTTTTCAATTCTGATAAGCCATTTATTCTCTGGCAAATGAGAAATAAGGCTGTTTTAGAGGAATGCAAAAATGAGAATTTGGTGTAAATATGTTTCATCCATTAAATCATCGCAAGAGCAAAGACATTTTCTATATGCATTTACTTATTTATCAACTCAGTCTTATTTATGGACATAATATTGGTAGCTATGAATATCATAATTACATTACTAATTATAACTAATGTTTTGTTTTCTGTTTAATTTAATCTTCTCAATATTCATGAACAAAAGACTGCTAAGAAATTTATAAATATTCTCAGACATATACATCACAGATACAAAAACACTGAGAAACACAATGGAAATACAAAAATTAATAGGCCAATGTATGCTTTGGAACCTTACAGTAGATCAAGGTAAACAAATGTACAATCCATTATGATTTCCTGTTATACATGTTTTACTAGAATAATGTCAAAAATGATAGAAGATTATCCAGAAGGGCGTAATTAGTATGTGAGCCATGGAAATAGTCATTTTATAAATAATCCATGTTTTCTTATATTCCCATACCTAAGCCATCACCAATCATATCAAATTTCCTTCCTAAAAAAACCTTACATCTCAAATTTCTCCATCCTCTTTGATCCCAGGATAGTCTAAACTAGTATTTTCTTTCATCTGGATTATCGTAAGAGTCTACTCTAACGGTTTCACTATCACCATTTTTTTTAATTGAGGTAAAATTCACATAACTTACCATTAACCATTTTAAAGTGTGCAGGCCAGTGACATTTAGTGCATTCACAGTGCTGTGCAACAATAATCTCTACATAGTTCCAAACCATTCTCATCCTCTTAAAAGGGCACCCCATACCTATCAAGCAGTCACTCACCATTTTCCTCTCCCTCCGGCCCCTGGTAACTAGTCTACTTCCTATATCTAAGCGTTTGCCTATTCTGGACATTTTCAGATCTGTAGTTTAATAGTATCATTATATTAATGTTAATTTATTAGTTTTGTTAATTTAATATGGTTATGATATAACACGAGGGGAAACTGAGTGAAGGATATGTGAAAACTCTGTACAATTTTAGAAACTCTTCTGTAAGCATAAAATTATCTCAAAGAGTTTGAAAAAGAACCATAAAATCTACTATAAATAACACTGGACAGAGATTTGGCCTTGGAGTCCAGGCACAGTGGTTAGGGTTCTTCCATTGCTGGTTGCTTTGTGTTATTTCCTTAAATTGTAAAATGGGTTATAGAATGCATAATAGCGAAGTAAATTAAACTCTCTGGACTTCAGTTTTTTTCATTAAAAGGTATGAGAAAATAGAACAGGTATGGAATTTTCTTATTCTAAATCTGGAAATTCATTCATTTTATAGAGGACCCAAACTTTTTCTCAGGTGATAATATCCTTTGCCACAAAAACAAATTCAAAGCGAATAGTTTTTTCTTTTTTCTTTTACCCTGTCACTAAATAATTTATATTAAAAAGTGAGAAAGTATGAAAATAATTATAATTATATAAAAGTCTTAGTCCCATATCTGGACATGGTAAGTATTTAATACAGCTCTATACACTTAAATACACATGCATATAAATTTATGTTTCTATTCGAGATGTGTTCAGCGAGATTAATATCAATACGACAGATCATTTTACTGGGTACATCATGTCCAGCTATCCAGAGAAAAAGTACAAGACAAAATAAAAGGTAACAATATTTAAAGAGACAAAACAAGCTTAAGAATCAGACATGGCAGGATGTTGGAATTACTAGACCAGAAATTTTACACAACCGTGATTAATGTGCTCAGGGCTCTGATGGCTAAACCAGACAGCGTGCAAGAACAGGGGGCAATGTAAGCAGAGAGATGGCAAACCTAAGAAGGAACCATAAAGAAGTGCTAGAGATCAACAACAGCAACAACAACAAACCACTGAAACAGAAATATGAAGAATGTCGTGAATGGCTAATTAGTAGACTGGACATAGATCAGAAAATAATCTCTGAGTTTGAGGATACAGCAATAGAAACTTTGAAAACTGAGAAGCAAAGAATCAGAGACTGGGGTGGGGGGAACCCA
>NW_011888809.1:9776513-9778900 GCF_000151845.1 Pteropus vampyrus
TAAGGCACATATATATTTACACTGTGCGTTCACCTCCCATTAAATATATTTTTAAGGAATGGGTTTGTACCAGGCATAATTTTCTGCAACTTGCTTTCTTAATGCAATACTATAGTGCAGTTATTTTTTCTTCTTAGGACTAGATCTAATCTATGAGTTTTTATGGCTCATAGAATTTTCTTAGGCAGACAGCACAGTGTGTGTAATCATCTTTTACATATGGACATTGAGTTGGTTCTTAATAATTAGCTATTAAGATTTTAACAAATATGTATATATCATGCACATTCTCATCATGTATATATTTACATATAGATGCACATGCATCTGTATGTACATATATAATATATATTGACTTGCAATCCCTGTATAAATATGCATATATGTGCAGATTCATATATGCATATATGTATGTTTGTATGTATGATCCCCCTTCCTTGATTTAGATGCTAAGAATGGGAATGACTTTAAATTTTGAGAAATATAGCTAAATAGTTTGCAAAATAGCATATACGAACAATGTCAACAATGAATAGAGTGCCACCTACCCACACACTTGCTAACACTGACTGTTAATTAAATTCAGTATTATAAATATAATGAACCAAATGTGTTATCCTGTGGTTGACTTTCTTTTATATAAAGAAAAATAACTTATTGTTCTGCTTTCCAAGTATATCAATAAATATAAAATTAGTTTTTGAGTAATGCCTTTTACTCTCTATTTTACAGTTTCATTGAGAGGAATAAGAATGACAATAATAACAATAAGTTATAGTTTTGCACATTTGTATTAATCTTACAGTTTTCACACTCTTGAATTCATTATATTCTTTGCATCTTTACAGCATCTGTGCCTGATCAGGGCGGTGATGATTATTACGATTTTGTAGAACATAAATAGAAACTGAAACTCAGAGAAATGAAACAACTTTACCAGTTCACACAAGATCAAATGAGATAATGTGTGAAGATGATTTTTAAAATTGTAAAGATCTTTGTACAAGTTAAGAAATGGGAATGCGAAGATAAGAAACCATTTGCCTTATTGAATAAAACAATTCATAGCCCCTCGGTTGGAAAGCTGAGCTCTATCAAAAAATTACAATCGAAATGTTTGGGAAAGCTTTCCCCCTGTATTTAGAGACTACTCTGAGATAGGTGTATATCAGAGCAGAGCTGCCACCTCCTGCCTAGCAAAATCTTTGGTGGGATTCAGTCTTTGCAAAAGCTGGATATGAATTTTTCATAGACCGCTGGAAGGAACCAGAAGCAAGAATTCCTTAAACAGTCCTGGCAGCACCAGGTTATATAAAGCACTGAAAAATAAGGGATGCACACGTGAGCGGGCGAGAGGAGCACATAGTTTATACTCAGCAAGGACAATTTCGCATTTTCAATTATTTTTCCTCCGAGGTGGACAATTAATTTTCACTCTATAAGGTAGGTGGTGCACCTGAACCTCAAGCTTAAAATCACACGGAAGTTCATACATACAATCGATATGTATAATGCATGCACACAGTCACAAGGACGAGCACACACACGTAAATTCACATGCACACACTATTACATTCTCACGCAAAGGAAACATGAACACAGGGTGAGTGTGTATGTATTCACACTGACTGGTATATATATTATAGACTTGTACTGACACTTCGCTAAAGCACTCACATAAAAGCGTGGAATCATACCCAACACATACATGCATTCACAAATAAGATCAATGTGTTCATAGAGTACATGCGTGCTTACACGTGCGTGTGAAATATTCATGCACAGAAAGAAACGCCACCACGTGCTCGTTCAGAGATTTATGGAGGTTTGAGATCAGTGTTATCTTACTACTAAACCTCAGCACAAATATGACAAAACAGCAGCAAAAGTACAGACTAATACTCCTTCAGAACACATGGGAGGTAAACGTTTTATTTTACCGGATCAAATTCTGCAATAAATCATGAAGGTAATATATCATGAAAAAGTGGAGTTTATCCCAGAGATTTGCAAATGTGCTTTAATCCCAATCAGTTGAAGGATTGTGCAGAACAAAAGACTGATCTTGTCTCTTTGAACAAAGAGAATTCTCCTGTCTCCTGGTATTTGAACTGGGACATAGGTTCTTCCTGTTCCTACAGCAGCCTGCCTACCTTTGAACTTGACCTGGAACATTGGCTCTGCAAGTTTTGGACTTGACGGCCTACATCACTGTGTGAACAAATCCTTATCATATTAAGTCAATATTTTACATTATAACATTTAACTTTTTAATTCTTTAAAATTATTGTTGATGACATATAATTTCCATAAACATTGTATTAGTTTTAGGTGCACAACTTAGCAATTTGATGTATATATCGCAGAATGATTACTACCATAAGTTC
>NW_011888809.1:9779795-9786237 GCF_000151845.1 Pteropus vampyrus
GTGGATTTCCATAACATCTTTATTTTTTACGTTTTTTCCTTTTTTTAAAGGAAACATTATTAACATCATATTAAATTTAATTTAAATTCTTTATAGAAGAGGTGGGATAAATATAAATATACTTAGCAAATATTTTCAGAAACATTTTATTTTTTCCAGGATTAAAGTTTTATACTGAGTATGGGAAATTCTTTAACCATCTCAAAGAATATTACTTTCTCCTAAATTTATGTTTAAAAATACTTCAACTAAAAAATTTGAACATTATCTGAATTTTATATAAAAATATGATTTTCTGTGGAAGGTTAAATTTAAAGAATAATCTTAATATAATAATGCCATTCTCTTTTCTCCACTTTTGAAGTGTTTTTTTTTCCTATTTCTACAATATTATCTCTAAAATTTCCATCAGTCTGAAGTCTTATGATTCATCTTAATGTACTTTAATAACTATGTACTTTGTGCAAATTAAGGCTGATTAAATGAGAATTTTAGGATGAAAATAATAATTCCAGTTAAAATTAGCACGTCTGATTTTTATATATCCTTAAATTTCTTTATAAAAGCTTCATTTTTTAGAACTTTGTTTCTCATTTAAAAGTAGAACTGTGCACATTAAAAAACAGAAGGTTTCTTTCAGAAACCAGGGATTGGCTATGTAGGCACAAATGTGGTAGGGAATTTAGGAGGCACAAATAATTGGGGCATTTATTGCTCACTGTTGGACTGTATCAGTGACTCATCAAAGTTCACTAAAATAATGCTAGAGTATAATGCACTATTTGAATGTTCCTATTAGATACAGGATAAAAATATACAAATTTTTTCTTCTGTTTTATTTCTGAGAAACTCTGTGCAAGTGAGATTTCTCTCCCTAATATTTATTCTGTTAGTCTTTAGTTGTTAAGTAATAAAACCTCACTGTTTCTGTTTATGCTGATTAATGTAATGGTCAGAAAAAAATTTAGAATCCACTATAAAATGTCTAATTTATTTATTGAAGACACTCGAAATACAATAATATTGTACTACTTTAATCTTTAGTCTTTTGCTTATTAGTTTTATTGATTGGTAAATAGAACAGAACTTTAATGAAGAATGCACTAAACATCTTATGTTTCTTAAATTTCCAAATCTCGTTTATTTTTCATATTTTTCAAAATAATTTTGAAAAATAAATTTCTGAATGCAAAATTAATACAGAAAATAGTTGCAGAATTGGGTCCGAAGGGCAGAGTAGGTAGCCAGAGAGGAGCCTTAAGCTCTCATGGAGTTTGCCTTGTAGTTGGGACTTAAAGGGGCCCCTAATGGCCTTTTTTTCCCCCTATTTCTAGTAGAATGGAAATGTCTATTCTGTGCCTATTACACTGTTATATATTGAAAACACATAACTTGTTTAGTTTCACAGATTCACAGCTGAAGAGTAATTTGCCTCCAGATGAATTGTAGTTTCAGTCTCATTCATATCATATCTGATTTAGATGATAGATGAGATTTTGAATTTTAGATTTTAGAGTTGATGGTGGAATGAGTTGATACTTTTGAGGATGCTGGGATGTATGAAATGTATTTTGCATGTGAGAAGGACATGAATTTGGGGGTGGGAAGCAGGGTGAAATGCTATAGACTGAATGTTTGTGTTCCCCAAAATTCATGTTAAAATTCTAACCCCGGATGTGATATTAGATGGTTGAGCCTTTGAGAGGTGATTAGGTCATAAGGGTAGAGCCCACATGAATGGGATTGGTAGCCTTATGGAAGAGACTCCAAAGAGCTCCCTCACCGCTTCTGCTATGTGAGAACACAACATACATGAACCAGGAAGTGGACCCTCACCAGAGGCCGAGTCTGCTAGCATCTTGATCTTGGACTTCCAGCCTCCAAAAGTGTGAGAAATACCATCTAGTTGATGGTATTTTGTTACAGAATCCTGAGCTAAGACAGTAAGATTGCATCCTTTCCACAGGAAGTTAAAGATCTCGTGTCCAAATTATCAAAGTGTTTAGAACTTCCCAGGGCAGTATTATAGCTGTCAATTGCTTTGTGACATATTCTATAATATTCAAGATTCCTTTGGCTTATTTTGGATAAAAATATAGCTAATATTCTGAATACTTTGTTTTACTGATTTCATAGTATTTTGATGAGACTAGATGAAAATCCACTTGTCTATTCTTATTAACACTGGCAATATACATACTTCCTGGCTTAAGTAAAATATAAAAATTAAAGGATTATTTTAGTGCTTTCTTTCTTTTATAAAAAATATGAAACCATAGATTACTAGATTTGGCAAGAACCCTAAAATCACCTAGTCTATATTTGAGGAAGTTAAAATCAATGTTTCACATTGCTTAATTATTATATTTGCAATTAGATTGTTGTCTCATTTAATAGCCACAAAGCATAAACAACACAAATACCTAGCAGTTGGTGAATCGCTAAATGAAGTATGGAAGCTTATTTGGCAATAAAAAAGAATACAGTAATACATAGTATAGCATCGATAAGCCTAGAACACATTATGCTAAGTGAAATAATTCAATCACAAAGACCGTATATTGTATTATTCCATTTATATGAAATGTCCAGAATATTCAAATATTTAAATAGAAAATAAGTAAATTAACGACTTCCTAGGGATAAGGAAAGGAAATGACTACTAATAGTATGAGTTTTCTTTTTAGAGTAATAAATAGGTTGTAAAATTAGATTATACAGGTAGTTGAACATTAAATCATTGAACTGTGAACATTAAATGGGTAAAATATGTGACATGTGAATTGAATCTTCAGACTGTAAAAAAATACCTAAGTTCTATGTTAATTATAATAATTGCACTTATATTGCATTCATACTTGTCTTGTTCTTTAGATTACACTTGTAAAATCAGTAAAAGTTTTTATAGAAGTTAGGAATTTTTATAGAATAGAAGTTAGGAATTTGTGTCCCACTTCTAGCTAAAGACACTAGAACATAGAAATTTTATCTGCTTGAGCTCTGGACTTAGAATGCTTAGGTGGATTCCCAACTTTGCCACTTCGCTATCAAAACTTAGATATATAACTTAATTTTAATCAGTTTTCTCTTGTCTCAAGTGAGCGTAATAATAGCATCAATCTTCTAAGTTTATTTTTAGAGTCAAGTGAAATATGAATGTAAAGCATTAAGTGCCTTGATCATGACAAATACTCAGTAGCAGGTGAAGACTGATGGCATTTCAACAGCTTTGAATAAAGATGATTAATATTTGCTTCTCCAACCCTTGGGTTTTCTTGTTGTTTTTGTTTTTACAAAATTGAAAAACAAAATAACTGCAAAATTATAAAAATTATAAATTGTATGGACCTTAGGGAGGTTATTATAAAAATGGGGCAAAATAAGAGCATTGGGCAGGAGGAGTTTACTACATGAGAATGATAATAAAGTCACTAAAGATATCTCTCAAAATACATGACAAGTATATGAAGACTGAAAAGTTTCATGAAAGAAATTAGTTGATCATTATTCTCCCTCTTGACTTGGAAAGCCAATTTGAAATATTCTGCTCACCTTCACATGAACAACAAGCATATCCAAAAACTTAAAGGAAATGTTTTATTCTTTCTAAGGAATAAATTTTCTTATATTTTGGGTCATTTCCTCCTGTTAACAATATTTGCTTCATATCCAGAAAATTCAGAATTCCATTTGTATAATAAGCTTTATACATTCAGCTCTCATTTCCTTGTTGCTTAAAATGAATGTTATTAACAGACCAATTAAGAGGATAAAGTTCACGAGTGTATAAATTAGAGCTGGCTGAATTAATATTTCCTTCAAGATTTCAACAAAGTTTCAGTTAAATAGGCAGACTCCAAGGACAGAATTAATTAAAATACCTGTTTTTCCTGGACAGAAACTAGTTTTTTTCCCCTCTCAAGTGCATGTTTAAATACATTGATATTTTTAAAGCATTGTGATAGGATATGTCTACTCAAAGGACACTGAAATTGAATGTGTCAACAGGATGGGGAATTTCACTGCCCATTTCAGGAAAAGTTAAAGCCTCCTCTTCATCTTGCCTGTAACAATTTATAGAACACGTCTCAAATCTTCCCTTTGAATTATAATTGTCTACTTTTAAGCTACAGAAAGCTTACACTGTTGAAATTTTAAACTTTGAGGTTAAATTTTATGACCAAATTCTTTAACCTTTTTTCTTTTAATTTTTTTTTTAATTTAAATGATTTTTATCAAGTTCTTAGAGTTTATGACGCTTCATTTTTATACAGACTACTCTATGTCTTGGATTTCCCCTACGACTCAATGTCACCACTAATTGGTAACCTATATGCTCAACTGTCTCATGGAATCTTTGCTTATAAGGAGATGTATTAATAAATGCCACAGGGAAATCAAAAGTTCTCAATTTTGATGAAGTCCAATTAATCTGTTTTTTGTTGTCGCTTGTGTTTTTGGTGTCTTTTTCCAAGGCTGTGAAGATTTATGCCTATATTTTCTTCTCAGAATTCTAGTTTTAGCTCTAATAATGAAGTATTTGATCAATCTTAAGTTAAATTTTATATTTAGTGTGAGGTATGCATCAAAATTTATTTCCGCCTAAAAATGTCCTTTAGTATTCTTTTTAAAGTTAGTTGACTAGCAATGAATTATCTCAATTTTCATTTATCAAACAATATTTTTATTTTGTCTTTTTTTTAGTTGACAGTTTTTTGTTTTGCTTTGTGTTTTGTGTTTTTTTAAAATTTGTAAGTTTTGTGAGTTTTTAAAATTTTTTTTTATTTTGGCACTTCAAATGTCATCTCACTGTTTTCAGTCCTGAATTTTTTTCTCATAAAAAGCCAGCTCTTAATCTTATTTCTCCTATACATGACAATTCATTAATATTTCTTTCAAGATTTTTTTCTGTGTCTTTGGCTTTTAGCATTTTTACTATGATGTGCCTGCATATAGATCTTTTTGTGTTTCTCCTACTTAGAATAAATTGGGTTTGCTGGTTGTATAAATTAATGTTTTTAAAATCGAACAGGTAAATATTTAGCCATAGTTTATTTGAATATTTTTTCTGCTCCTTTTTTTTCCCGCTTATTGTCATTACTCCCCTTATATTGGTGACGTCAATCTTCTACGTCTTTCCCTATGTCATGTTCATTTTTCTTCATTCTGTTTTTCTCCCTGTTTATGAATTATATAATAATCTTTCAATTTATTGGCAAGTTTGCTGATTCTTTCTTCTTCCAGTTCATTCTGCTGTTGAGCTTCTCTAGTAAATTTTTTATTTCAGTTATTTTATTTTAAAACTCCAAAATTTCCATTTGTTTAAAATAATTTCTATCTCTTTATTAAGATTCACTATTTGGATTGACGATGACATCAAACTTACTTTATAAGTATGGTTTCCTTTAGTTTCTAAACAGATTTACCTTGGTCGCTTTGGAATCTTTGTTACACATGAAATGTAGGGTTCTTTCACAGGTACTTTAGGTTGTGTTTTTTCCCCTTGTTTATAGGTTCACACTTTTCTGTTTCCTTTTATGTCTGTGCAATTCATTGAAACCTGGACATTAAAAATAATGTCTGGATACTGTTTTCCCCTGCCGTCTAAAGATTGTTGTTCACTTGCTTATTTGTTTAGTATATTGGTTATATTGTTTTAGTAAAGTCTGTTTCTCCTATAGTATAAAATTTATGGTGTCACCACTCAGCAGGCACAGCCTCGGGTGCGTGCATTGTCACCCAGGGTGTTCTCTGACTGTCTCTTATTCTGCCTCGATGTTAAGCTCAGAGCTGGGATGGAGGGGAGGATTTGAGCAGATCCAGGTGAAAACACCATAGACATCTACTGTCTTTATCTGAGGTTCATTAGTTTTCCTTGCATAAATGCATTCTAGTTCATCACACATCTTTGTTCAATTTTCAGAATTCCAAATATACTGTTAAATTTAGAATTTTCATTGTTTCAGATAATTTTGTGCAGTGTTATACTATTGGTTAGGGAACTTGATGAGCTTCTTACTATACCATTCCTGAAACTTCACCTCCAAAGACACATTTCAGAGACCACGTTCTCTAATCATAATTTGGTACATAGTCCTCTGTGTCTAGTTTCCTTTGTTCAATATTATATTGAAAATTTTCATTTTTATATTTATTATGTAACTGGTTTTATTCTATATATGATTTATGAAAATTTTCACATAACCAAATGATATTTTAATATTGTTTTTGGATAGGTACCATATATGATATCATCTAAAATATATATACATTTTGAAACCACCATGCTTAGAATAGTGGTTACTCTTAGTAAACTAAGGATAAAATATTATCATTTTACTTTCATTCATAGCCTTTTATTTAAAAATAATGCGATACAGATAAGCAAAATGTTAACAGTTGTCAAAATTGGGTGGTAGGGCTTAGCATTTGTTTTGCTAGC
>NW_011888809.1:9786527-9788529 GCF_000151845.1 Pteropus vampyrus
GCACATTCCCTTAAAAACCTTGTCAAATAACTGGTAACCCTTTTCTTACACTTCAATGAGGCACCTAGACCCTTCTGAAACATATGAAACATGAATTTGGTCTGATATTTTACAATAAATATCAAAAATAACAACTTCATAGGGTAGGAAAAAATGAGTTTTATTCACCTAGTCACTAGGAAATTTATCACACAAACAAAAATATTGATTTTCTTACAAAAAAGAAAAAACTACCTCTTATTTTGTTTCACTTATATACTGGTAGAATAAAAACCATAAAACTCACTTTTTCAGAGATTTAACTCAAGTAAGATTTATAATTTTTTTTTTAACTTTCATTATTTTTCCCAAGCTCCAATATTTTCTGAATTTCCAGGAACCAAAATTCTGATCACCCCACCCAAGTTAGATAACAATAGCCATAAGCTAGGTTGTCTTCAAGGATATTTTCTCAGAATAGGAGGAAGAGAATGAATTCTAAAATTGAAGACATAACCATATCAAGCTAGACCGTATAGGAGAAAATAAACCAAATTTAATGCAGATCTCTGGAGCTAGAACTGAGTTAAAAACATAGATTAGAGGTGCCAAATTCAGCCAGGCTGAAGGTACAAATACACTGTATAATCCTTATTGTATCCAGCTTTGTGGTTTATGCTTAGTCTTCATCTCTTCTAGGAAATCTCCCCCAACACTTACTAGACCAGCTTAATTTAGACTTTGATTCACTATGCCAGCTTCTTGTATATGTTCTCTCTTAGCATTATTACGCTATATTTTTATTGTATGTTTATTTCCCATCTTTTCATTTAAAATATTTGCTCTGTAAAGTAGGTACTATGCGTCTTCAGAACATAGATCAATGTTTGCTACCTAAAGAACACTTATTAATGGATGTCGTCCACAAATATTTATTAAGTACCTACTATGTGTTAGTCACTCTCCTTGGCATTGTGTAAACAGTTCCAGATCTATCTCTTAAGAGACCTGGCAGCTGCCATTTTCATTCCTTAGAGCCCTAAGTCCCCTAAGAAGTCTGATTATACATCCAGAGAGAGAGGTCCAACCACCCTGAGCCACTGGAGCCATTTCAGCCATCCCAGCTGAGTTGCCCACAAAGGGCATTAATACATTTTAATTACTTTAGCTCCAGTCAAATCTACCCTTGTGGCAATTTTTTCACACAGCTGTAAGTATCAGAAGCACAAACTCAGGGAAGAATTAATTCTGCTGGAAGGAATAGATGTAGAGAAAAGAAGGCAGGATTAAGACAAATATATAGAAGATAAAATCAACAATGTGGTGATTAAATGGCAGAAGGGTGGAAAATTCTGTTACTGATTTTATGTGATTTAATGAATAATAATTTCATTGGGCAAGATATAAAAGGGAATTTTTGTTTAAAAGCATTCCCCAAACTATACTTGTTAAACAGCTTCATTGAGATAAAAGGAATGTACGAGAAAGTGCATCCATTTAAATTGTCCAATTAAATATTTAAATACATTTACAGTGTGTGATTATCACATAAGTTTCGAACATTTTCATCTTCCTCAAAAAAAAGACCATACCATTTGCTGTCACTTCTCAATCACACACCTCAGACCTTATTTAAAAAATAATCCACTTCCTCTTTACATATACTTGCCTATTCTGAACGTTTTATATAAACAATATATGGCCTCCTGTGAGTTGTTTCTTTCACTTAGTCTAATATTTATCAAGTCTTATCCATGTTGTAGCATTTAACAGTACTTTATTCATTTTCATTGCCAAATAATATTCCACTGTTTAATTATGCTACATTTTATTTATCTATTTTCCAATTGATGGACATTTGGGTTGATTCTGTTTGTTTTAGCTATATGCTGCTAGGAACACATGGGTACAAGTTTTTGTATGAATGTAGGTTTCTCTAGGGCATATACTTAGGAGGGGAGTTGCTGGGTTATATGGTAACTCTACATGTAAACTTTTGAGAGACCGGTACACTGTTTTACCT
>NW_011888809.1:9790461-9793357 GCF_000151845.1 Pteropus vampyrus
ATACATAAATAACTAGACTGTATTAACCAACCTGAATTATACGAAATGGTAAAAGTCATGTGTAAAATTCTGTTATATTTTTGTCTCCTTAGTTCCCTAAACCTCTCTCTCTCATGATTGACCCTTGTATGTCTGGATCCCTGCCCTATATTATTTGGAGAAATCACCTTTTTTATTAAGCCAGAGCCCAAATCGGTAGATTGGGAATATGTCAGATGAGATCAATGACAAGCAGACAGATTATCAGGCCAGATTATTAATGAAACACTGAGTTTTAGAATGAGCATTGAGGGTTAAATATTAGACCGGTGTTTCTAAAATTCTAGGTACACGAGACTCTGCCACTTGCTTGTTAAAATGTTTTCTATGGAAGTAGATCCTTAATAATAATGCCAGAGTCAAAATACTACTCAGGGTTAATAGTCTTTTCATGGGTTCAAAGACGAAATAGTGGGATTTTTAGGGTAGTAGGTAAGAGAGAGTTGTCAGGCAATAGGAACTCTTTAGCATCTCTCAAATTTCGGCAGGTAGGAGGTCATTTATCTTGTCTATGTGAGAGATGGATGTGGGGAGCAGTCCAAGTTATTCTGATGACATATTTCCACCCACCCACACAGCCTTATCCTTAGAACAGAGTTCTAGTTAGATAAATATATTGGAAAACTGCTGTTTTCTATCAGGTGAGTCTGTGCTTATTTCAGAGAAAGTATTCCACCGTAAAACTTATGCTGGCAGGCCTCTGGGGAAAGTAAATATGCTTGTTAGAACTGAGGACAGCAAGGGTACGCTGGTCTTGTGACAACTCATGGCTCAATCCTCTGGACACTGCTGTGCAGCTCTGCTTGTAGTGACAGCCTTGATGAGCGAAGGGCAGGGATGCTATTTGGTTTGCTAGAAACAGAGTCGTTGCCCAGAGTGTGAGGACTGTGTGGTGGGCATTACCCTTTAGCATTATAGTTATTCTAAAAAGAAAAATATTAAAAGTAAAAAATTCTAATTTTTTATAATGATTTTATATTAACCTTTCTATGTTTAAGGATTATGCAGTCTGATACAACACACACACACACACACACACACACACAAACACACACACAGGCCATGAAGTCAAGAAACAAGGCCCTGTAGTTCTGGCTTGGGGGCTTTTTAATTTTGGCTAAATCAGATCTCAGATGTGTAAAGTTCCGTGTCCATTCCAGTCCTACCTTCAGAAAGGTTTTACATGTACTATAATTCATCTTTCGAATAATTTATATCTGTACCTTTCGGTTATCTTTTTCGCTGTTATCATTTCAAATATTTATTCTTTAAATATGTATTGAGATCCAGTTTTGCCCTTGAAGAATTAACTGTCGCTGGAATTCCCTTTTTACCATAAAAAGGTAGAAACTAGTAAAGTCTATGAGACAAGTTTTCAGATATTTGATAACAGGCAGGTTAAGACTGTGATCCACGAGTGAAGAACAGTGGGCAATGTGAGTCCTATGGTTATATCAACTGGCCATCTGGAGAAAATCTCCGGACCATGTAAGGTAAAATAAACAGGGAAACCTAGTTGTCTGGATAAAGTGAGGAGGAAATATTAGAGTGAGGGGAGGATAAAGTGGCTAAGATGCTGTGGAATAGAGTACTAAAAATGATGGAGACAAAGAGAGACAGAGAGACAGGAAGAGAGAGAGAGAGAGAGAGAGAGAGAGAGAAAGAAAAAGAAAGAAAGAAAGAGAAAAAGAAAAAGAAAGAGAGAAAGAGAGAGAGAGAGAAAATCTGTGAACGACTGCAAGGAGATCTCCTTCATTCTTCATGTTCACAAACACGAGAAGAAACTACCCAAGACCAGAAAATGAGCCCCTGCAAAAAATAGGCAAAAAGAAGAAATAAAAATTCCTGGAGCTTAGACAGGCCTGTGGATACTTTTTGGAGGGAAGAAAACTGTTTCTACCAGCTAGAATGGGAAGGTCTTGACATGCTTGGGACATTTGTTGGGTCCTCAGAGAGGGACTGCCTGAATTAGTAGCGTTCCAATAACAGAGAAGACTGTTCAGGGCCAGCTAAGAGAAATCTTAAGATTTTTTTTAAGGGAGCCCGTTGATTAAAAGTAATCTATTTGTATATCAGAACAAAAACTGAATCAATTTTTAAAAATCACAACAAAATACAACTGTCAACATAAAATATATAATATATAAATTAAAAAAAATTACTAGACAGGCAAATAAGCAAGATATTATGACCCATACCCAGAACAAAGGCCACCAATAGAATCAGACACTGAAATAGCAGAGACAGTGGAACTAGCATATAAGAACTTGGAAATAGACATTATGAAGGTGATTTACATATTTAAGAATATAAAGGAAAAGCAGAGCAAGTGAGAAAAGAAAATAACATAGGAAAAACTCAAGTAGATATAACTTGAGTGTCATAAATATAGAGATGAAATTCTAAGCGAGGTCTTAATGAAGTCACTTAGAGAGTATTTTTTAAAAAGAGAAAAAATAGAGAAATTGCATCTCCACCGAGCCTTGAGCACTCCAAGACGCCCAGACCAGAGAGGCCACATGGAAGGGCCTAAAGAGATTTGAACACAATCAAAAGAGGTGCCATCCCACAAGCTCAGTGAAAAAAAAAGAAAAAAAGATTTTCAGGAAAGAATCAGTCTTCGCTATGAATGCCGCCGAGAGCTTACGAAGAGGACACAGACGTGGTCGTCATATCTGGCACTAGTCATCCTGACAACTAACATTTCAGCGAAGTAATGAAGTAGAGGCCCAGTTGCAAGGCATTGAAAAAGAACGCAAAGAAGGGAAGTGGACGAGACCTGTGGACAACACCTCCTGTAAGAAACGGAAGGATTTGTAGGTCAGGAAAAACATTGTTTTTTTTTTTTTTTTTTTTT
>NW_011888809.1:9794370-9801884 GCF_000151845.1 Pteropus vampyrus
TTTTTTTTTTCTCTGATGGCAGCAGTACCTGTGGGGATGGACAATAGATTCCTTCTCCCGCACAGGACCTCAATCTTGAGGGTACAGTCACTCAGTCACTGGCTCGTTTTGGCACAGAGGACCCTGTCCCCACAGGGCTGAGTACTCAGAGGGTGCCACAGCCCTCCCCGGTCTAGCCTGATGGTCTTCGGTGTACGTTGCTGTCAATTCTTTGTTGAGGACCTAAGTCCTGACACAGGTCCACAGGAGCGACCTTAACAAATTTTAACTGCCACTGCCACCTTAATAAAATCTTTCTGTGGTCATGGGTCTCTGTACTTCGGAAATATTTTCAAGCTGTAATGACACAAACGTAGATAAGTTTTATTTCCTCCATCAATTCAGTGCCAGAGAGAGCCCTTTGTGCCGGATAGGGTCAATGGAATCAAAAACAAATGTCCAAAGTAAAAATATTGAGGCCTCAGTTCTACACCCTTTCCATGTTAAACGCTTAAAAATAAATAAATAAGCACCACAGTTTCTTAATCTGACCACTGTTCCAACATGCAACAGCCAATACCGCACTGCCACGACAATCCCGTGTCCCTGTACCTCTCCATCTTGGTGTCTTATTCCCACGGATCCTCAGACCCCCTTTCACTGCCTCCTGACCGTCTCTGTTATGGTGACTTAGCTTTCCCCAGCCAGTCTCTCCTCCATATTTCCGGTCAGCCCAGCCCAGCCTCCCTGCTGTGGAGCAGACTCGACAGCTTCTGTGTTCTAGTTCTGACCTTGTGAGAAGGAAGCAGGGGACGGGCTGCGGGACATACAATCTACACATCTCCTTACGGTCACCCAGCTGTGGGTCCTCGGACAGCACAGTTACATGCCAGGTGCCGAGCACATTTCTGCACGCATGATCTCATCTGATCCTCACGAGACCGACTCACCTGCTCTGCGGAATGAGACCACAGTTAACGAGCTAGTAGATGGCAGACAGGAATTCATATTCATGTTCGTCTGACGACATCCCTTATTTACTTCTCACTGTTGCAGCCGCTTTCCAGAACTATGTTACCGGAATGTTCTTTTCGTTGATCATTCTTTCCGCCTGTCTGGGCCTCGGCGTTTGCTGCTGCTTCTCTACTGCATCACACGCACACCCCTTAGGTCTCTGTGCTGGCAAACCACTGTGAAATCTTTTCTGACACCCACCCCGAGGCTACATCTTGTGAGAGTCAACACCTTATCTGACTCTTATTGAGATGTGTTATATTGTAATTTGTCTATGCCTTTTATGTGGGTATGTAAATGGATGAATGAATGAACACCTATATCTTTAAAAATCTCAGAAAGGATCACGCATATCAATTTGGGGCCTTTGTCCTTCTAGGAATAGATGCACCATGCTAAGGGGTCCTGAGAGAGAATTTGTCTCTACCCCTGACCGTGGGGTAGCAGGGCCTTCTCACCTGGGGTTATTTTTACACCGAGCCTGTCAAACAGGAGTGGTTCATCTCCCAGTGCTTATCCCTACAGCCTCTCCCCTGTGCACTGCCATTTCTGCCTGCTTCGTCCCATCCCTACCTCTCCACTAGCAACGGAGAAATCCTCCTGTCAATTTTTTCAGAGTCTATTTGCTCCTTTTTCTCAAGATTCCTGCTCCCTTACTAACAACTCTTTTCCTTTGGTACTTGAGGTTCCCTGTCTCCTTAATATCGGCCACTTTTCCCTTAAAAAAAAAAAAAAAACAACATTTCAGTCCTGTCACTCGCCCTAAGTGCCAGCTCTTCTATACCCTTTCAGCCTCAGGCCCTGAAACCGAGCGCCTCTCGTAGCAGTCTGTAATTGATTTCGGTCCAGGTCTGGCTTTGGTGCGGCCACCTATTCTCTAGGGGGTGACAGCTGTCTTGGAGTTGTTTGCCAGTCATCTTCCCACATCAATTTACCCCTGACGCAGTGCCACAGGGCACTTTGTAGTTTAAAAAGTTAAAATTCTGAACCCTTCTAGCCTTTCTTTTGCCAAATTGCTCACTATTCGTTGAACTCAAGTGGTGTCAGGAGCCACTGTTTTCCGCAGAGTTCACAAGTTAATGTTTGGGATTCAGATCCATGTGGGATATCAAGTCCTACCCGTTGGCCTCAGCCATGGCTCTGGGAAGCACGTCTTCTGCTGGCATCTTATACACATTTCTGTTTCAAGAGCATCGCATCATATATAATTGGTCTATACTCAACTGAGACACTAAGCACATTCTTAGGTTCTTTCTAGATTTGGAAAACTCATCTACCTCTTTTACATATCTCAGAGGTCTCAGAAATCCCAACACTTAACAACTGATCTTCCCCTCATCCTTAGCCTTCTATAGACACCTCCCTATCTTGACTTTGAAATGAAGCCAATTTCTTGGCTTCAATAATAAGTACTGTTAAGGATTGTAGGAACAGAGTACGTGTGAACAGAAAGAGGAAAGACATGGATCGTCAAATGAGCTACAGTCTTTGCTATGATTTGTCGTAAGTCACGGAACACATAGACAAGGCTGAGCAAGCACCTGCCCGCTGACTCATGCTGTCTGCACAGATGAAATAGGTGAGCAGACGCATCATATAAGGAGAGACCGAGGTAAGCAGTAGGGCTTGGAGAGGACAGCTTCAGAAGGTGATGTCTGCATATACCAAGCCTGGGAGATAATTACCTACAGGCAGAAAACAGGCTAATTACAAGAGAATATAAAAGCTACATAGCTAAGTTTGATCTATTTAATACAAAGACTCATTAGCGATGTGATGCCTGTGATTGGTGATGGAAGAGTGTGAATTTGTCGGTGTCAAAATAGAACTGCTGCTTGGAGTGAGTTCATAACCGTGTGTGGATCTTTTTAAATTCCCAGAGAACGAGTTCTGTCATGGAGGGTGGGGAGGGCTTCAGGCTTATTTCTGATTTCTCTTTATCACTATGGCTTTCAGAGCCACATGTGGAAGACTCAAAATTCTCTCTCCTGAGATCGCCAGATGGGTATCTGAAGCAACCTTTTTGATGTTAATGACACGTTTTGACCTCCAGGAGAAGCACACACACCATCGTTTTCCTTTTTCCTGTATGAGATTTTTGAACAAAACATGGTTGAATTATGTTTGTTTCTTTTTGTATAATATTTAGCTTTGGTGGGGGAATTGTAATTGAGCAAGGACAAACCTACTTTCTCTTGAACTTGACATCTTGTTCTTCCTCTAACCACAAAAAGTCAGAAACAGAGGATGAGGTGAGTTCAGGATATGTCAGTCTAGAAACATTAGATTCGAAGGAAAATACCAATTTCCCATGGCTCGCCAAAATGTGCCTCTTCCTATATCTATTCCTCTGGTCATCTTTGTTGAGAGACAGAGAGAAACTGTGGTGGTTGATTTGTTAAGAATTTAGTCTTCAGACCAGTTCTTTTTACATTAAGGATAAAACCAAACTATTTGTCTCCACTTTAATTTCCCAAACACCAAAAATTCAACGCGAACAATATGAATAATATTCCCTCCAAAATATGAAACTTCTTCCTCCTTCTATAACCCTATCTTATTGACCGTTACTAGCCACCCATCCAACAGCTCAGGCAAAGCCTGGGGGTCTTCTACTATGATTTTCTTCCGCCTCCTCCAGCAAGATAGTTAATCTTTATATTCCCGTTGCCTTCAGCATTTCTAACCTCAGTTATAGCAGTGGCCTCTTAATTGAGCCTCTCTGATCTCACCAACTTTCTGATTCTGGATGATCATTCAAAAATGTATATCTAATCCTGAAACTTTTATACTTAAATATTGCAAGAAATCCCCAGATCATTTTTTTTTTTAATACAAACTAGCTTAACCCAGAAGGCTCTTTCAGAACTGACTTTTACCTCCAAATCATCCTTTACATATTTCTGTTATGTACCATATGCATTCAAATAGACCATCCTATGATTTTATCTACTAAATATCTTTTAGGTCTATCTACTTTTCCCTGTATTTACTCCCATTATCTCATTTTTCTCTTCTATTAGTGCAACCCTATCCTGATTGCTACCCTAGCTTCTAGAGTTTTCCCTTCCAATATGTTACTTCCACTGAAAACAGAGATCCATTTTAAAAAGAACTATAAAAATGTTAACTCTTGGCCTACATCTTGCTAGAGCTCCTCATCGCTCTAAGGATAAAGGGTATAACTTTTAAGCGGACAAAAAGGTTTTATATGAGGGGCCCTTGCCTCTCTCACAGTTTTATATTCTCAGGTGTCCAGCTTGTCTGACATTCTTTGATTCTTGGCAAGCTCATGACCCTTCCTCTTCTGAAAGTCAGTGCATGCCCTTCCCTCTGCACGCAATGCTGTTCTTCTCAACTTGCTTTCTTTGGAACGCAGCTCAATTGTTACTAGCTGGAGTAACAGTCCATGATCCCTTGGATTAGTAAATTACTTACTTTAATAAAGTTATGGAATTCTGAAACTTCTTGGACATCAATTATTACAGGAAAGAGTTAAACAGATATCTGTGTCTTTTTGTTTTGTTTTGTTTTGTTTTGAGTAATGTCTGATTTCTCCACTCAAATGTTATATTTAAAAAATAAATTGTGATGAGGACACTTTCCATAAGATCTATCTTCTTAACAACATTTTTAAGTGCACAATACAGCATCGTTAGCTATCGGTACTATGTTGCGCAGCAGGTTTCTAGAACTTACTCATTTTAAATAAATGAAACTTTATACCCACTGAATGACAACTTCCCATTTCCCCTTCCTCCAACCCATGACAACCACTATTCTACTCTCTGTTTCTGTGGGTTTGACTATTTTAGATACCTCATAAGATTGGAATCATGCCGTATTTATCCTTATGTGACTGGCTTATTTTACTTAGAATAATGTCCTCCAGGTTCATCCTTATTGCCACATATGAAAGGATTTCATTGTTTTTAAAGTCTGAAAAATATTCAGTATTATATCTATACCACATTTTCTTTATTCATTTGTCAGCGACATTTAGATTGATCCATATCTTGGCTATTGTGAACAATGCTGCAATGAACGGGAGTACAGATATCTCTTCAAGATCCTGATTTTAATTCTTTTGGATGTATACTTAAAAGTCATTCCTGTTAAGATGACTATTATCAATCAAACAATCAAATGGAAAATAATAAATGTTGGCAAGAATATAGAGAAATGGGAACCTTGTATATTGCTGGTGAAATTATAAAATGGTGTAGTCCCTGTAGAAAACAATATGGAGGTTCCTCAAAAAAAAAAAAAGTTATCTTAAAGTGGGAAGGAGCTGTTTCCATTTTGTTTACCAAAAACATTTCCCATGACTAGCCCAGTATCTAATAAAGGCTAGATACTCTGTAAATATTAGCTGGATGAAAAAATTGATAAATGATTACCATTCTGACCTCTTTCCATTCATATCACAATTTAATTTCCATTTTTTAAAAGCTTGTTAAAAAGAAAAAAAAAAAACAGGAGAAGAGATAGATGAAAGGAGAGAAAAAGAAGAAAAATAAGTTAGGGATTACATGTGACCTGAAAAGACCAAAATATTCACCATTAGGCCAAATATAGAAAAAATTTATTGAGTTGTGGAATAAAGGATGAATGTTGAATCTCTGGTTTAAATATTTCTACATTTTACAACTTTATTAATTGGCTGTAAAAAATTAAGGTATATTCTGTAAGTCCTAGAATACACACTAGTAATACACAAAGATGTATATCTAAAAAGCCAACAGAAAAAAAAAAGGATTTTTTAAAATAAAACATTCCAAAAAAAGCATGAAAGGAGCAACATAGAAACAAATAAATGTAGAAAAAAATTGAAATGGTAGACCAGAATACAATTATATCAATGACTAAAGCAAACATTACTCTAAGAGTCTACATATACCAATAATAATAATAAAAAAGAATACTGTCAGAATGTATTTTAAAAGCAAAGCCCAACTATATATTGTATACAGATGACTTCTTTATATTTTAATAGCACATTTATATTTTATATTTTAACAGCTCCATCTCAGGAAATGATAGAATAATTAGGAAATAATCAATAAAATTTAGAAGTTTTAAGAATATGCTATCATGTATCTTGATGTAAATAATATCTATTAGTCTCTAAACTCAGCAATTATATTATACACCTCTGTTCAAGTTCACTTGTATGCTCAGTATCATAGACTATATGCTGGACCTTAAAACAAGTCTTAATACATTTTAAAGCAGAGTGTAACTTCTAACCAAAATGGATGTAACTTAGAAAATGATAAAAATAACTTACCTAGGAAAGCCCCAATATTTGTAAATCAAAGGGACAACATCTAAATAATTCACGAGTTAAAGAAATAAATCACAAGAGAAATTTCAAAAGTTATTTTGAACTTAATACTAATTAAATATAGCAGAACGAAATTTCCTTAAATTTATGGAGATCCCCCGCTCTCACAGAGGTGAAGAACCCCACCCCCCCATTTGTTAAGTGTAAGCTGTGCACAGTGATTTCCTTCCTTTTTGAAAGTATAAGGAGAAAAGTGCAGAAGAGAGAGAATTTACAGTGGAGTAATCTGACAAACACGACCTAATCTGGATGACGAAAGTCAATATCAGCAGTGGTAAGTCATGCTGATAGTACGCACCCTTGGTATGACGTGATGAAAATTAAAATTTTATCTCCATGATCATTCTCCTCAGAACCCATGACTTCAGTCCGATCATGAGAATAACATCAGACAGTTGAAGAATTCTACAAAATAATTGATGACCACTTCTGAAAACTATCAAGGTAATCAAAAAATAAGAAAATCCTGAGAAATTCTCAGAGCCAAGAGCAACTTAGAGAGAAACAATGTCTAAATATAATGTGGTATCCTGGATAGAATCCTGGAACAGAAAAAAAAAGGATATTAAGTAAAAACTAAGCTAATGCAAATAGAGAAAAACTTTTAGTTTTCAATGTTTCCATATGAAAATAAAAGAGAATTAAAATCGATGACCTAAGCTTCATATGAACTAGAGGAAGAACAAATTATTGTCAAAGTAATCAGAAGGAATAAAATCATAAAGATAAAAGTATTAATCAATCTCTAAAACTGATAGAAGAAAAAATAAATAAATAAACACAAGAGAGGATTTTTTGAAATAGTCTATAAAACTCTAGTCCTATAGTTCAAGAAAAACAGAATGAAAACACGAATTAACAATATTTGGAATAAATAAAAAGATATCAATATAGATTCTATAGAATAAAGGAATATTTAAAACAACTTTTTGCTCATAATTTTAAAATTTAGACGAAATGGGCAAATTCTTTGAAAAACAAAACCGCAGGCAAAAAGAAGTATTTACAATGAATAATTCTATATCTCTTAAAGTAATTGAATTCATTGGTGCAAACCATGTTTCAAAGAAAACTCCAGGCCCAGATGGCATCACTAGTGAATTTCACCAAAATTTTTAATCTGATAAAGGGCGTATGTAAACATCCTACCCTTAACATCTTAACTTATGATGAA
>NW_011888809.1:9803649-9807033 GCF_000151845.1 Pteropus vampyrus
AGTGATATATCTTTTGTACTATTTTAATTGACTAGTAATGTATACTATCTCTTTGTATACTGTGGCATGTTATTTCTCTATTTTGCTCTTGTTCATTCAGTCCTACACTATCTTCACATTTTTCCATGTCTGTCTCTAATTGAATTACAAACCTCTTGGGGACAGAGGATAATCAAATTCCTGTCTATATCTCTGTTTCCTAATATTGTATACAAAGGATATTATCAATAGGCATTGTTAAATACCTGTTTCCTTCCTATTGCATCCCCTGGAAAAGATTATAGCATCTTCTCAAGTACTTTTGTGTTTTTTTCTTGTGCATGAAAATTCAAAAAATATTTATTTAGTTTCTGTGACAACCACACAATTTTGCCTTCTCTTCTGAGCTTAAACTTGCTTTAATAGACACATTTTTCAAAATTCTATTTTTAAATTAGCCAGTCTAATATTTACTTATCCTCATAAATATTTCTCTGACATAATAACGAATAACAGTCCATTACCTCTAGCAGGGTCTCCTTCATAAATGCCCAAGGGATTTCTCATCTCTCCTGTCCACATGGTTAAGGTGTTCAAGTTTAATCCATTGTCTCCACACTGCCGGTAAATAGAGCTGCAAAGTAAATATTAATAAAAAGGACCAGAGACATTCCTTTCACCCCCATTCCTTATACTGTCACTGTGCTGGTTATAAAACTAACGTCTGTCCTTCGTTTTGCCCAGTGTTACAGTTTCAGGACCAATAAATACTTTGATTTTCAACTTTTCAATGGGTGATGAATTTCTGAGAACTATCTTTCAAATTTATTTTAGCATTTCCAAAGACAATTGTGGAAACGTTTAATTTTTTTTTTTTTTTGGTGTTTATTGAGGTGTTGGGAATTTTTTGGCTATGAATTCACCAAACTCTCAAGCATATTAATGTTGAGGTTCAGTTATCTTCAAAAGGCTGAGAAGAATGCTTACTGTGCAGGCATAAGAGGGTACTTTTATGATCCAAATTGACAAAATTGGTGACAGGTCTTATAAATAAAATCACATCACTATATATTTTGGATTGTTTAAAAAATTAAAAAGGAAACTATTATTTTTTTAAAAAAAGAAAGAAGCACAGGGAGTAAAATAAGCTTTCACTAGTGAGCACATCTCTTAATGGAGAGAGGTGACATGATACGGTGACTTCTGTTCCATAATTTTCACTCTGTGCCTCTTCCTCCCAGGATTTCCCACTGATTCTTCTGTAGATTCATATGATGCTGGGCTCGCAGGTAAACATGCAGGTCAGGCTGGGGAAGATTCTGGTGCTTCTCTGAAGTTCTTTCTGATTCAAGCCTAGGAAAAACAAACAAACAAAAAACAAAACAAAACAAAAAAACCTTTTTCCCAGCACAGATTAGTTAAACTCTCATGATCTCAAAGAACTTATTATAAATACTTAATATATAGGCAATTATTTGGTCTCATCCTGCCTTCAGAAATAAGAGAAATTGTAAGTTTGCTTACTTTCAATTACTGTTATTTAAAAAGTAAATATTGTCTTGATCTGGTCAACTAGTGCTGACTATAAAATAGCTTTAGATTATAGAGTTTCTAAACTGCATTTGACCTAGCATAAGAAAACAGAAACCTTCAGGATTATCATCATCCCTATTTTTTTAAAATTAACTTAACTTATAGAAAATAAATACTTCCCCCCTCCCTTTTTATTTCCTGTAACTATTTTGGTAGAGAGAAATATTCTTCAAAGACTTTGGAACCTTTTTCTTTTTCTTCCCATGACTTTTTTTTTTTTGTGATAACTCTAGACGAGTGATCACAGTGACTATTTTGTGATAATAGTCACATGAATATGCATCAGTTACCCCAAACATCAATGGCCTAATGTTATGGTAAATACGTACCATCTTTCACATTCTCCGTGGGTCAGGACTTAGGGAGTGACGTGGCTTGGTGGTTCTGGCTCAGGGCCTCTCAGGACGTTCAATCAGATGTCAGCTGGGGTTGTGGTCTTCTGAAGGCTTGACTGGGGCTGGGGCATCCACTTCCACAGTGACTCTCTCGTATGGTTGGCATGTTGGTGCCTGCCGTAGGCGGGAGGTGTCAGTTTCTCACGGCGTAGACGTCTCTGCAGAGCTGCTTGATTAAGTTCATGGCAAGTGGCTAGCTTTCCAACATGAACCATCCACGAGAGAGAAAGGTGTGAATGAGAAAATGCCTCAGCAGTTACACACCATCGCTTTCATGGTATTTAATGGGTCACACAGGCCAGACGTGATTTAATATAAGAAGGAATTACACAAAACTGTAAAAGCCAGAAATCAAGGATCGCTGGGGTCCATCTTGCTTGCTACTGCTTTTTTTAATGACTTTTCCAGTTTCCTGGCCATCTTCAGTGGACTCTCTTACTTCATCTCATCCACCCACCCTTACAATCACACTCCAAAAATTAACTGGCAACGAAATCACGTATTCATCCAAACACTGTCTAACACAATCAACTTTTCTTAAGGTATTTGATCAATTGCCAGCCCTACCTACCTTCCAGTCCTCTTCTTGTTCAACTTAAATGTCAAGGCCTACCATTGCAGTACCACTCCTGGATATACTTTAGTATCACTGCGTCCAGGTCTTACATCAACACATAGTAATATCTGTTTACCTCCTGCTTCCAGCTGAACTCTTTACAATGCTGAGAAGCTCACAGAAGGGTGTGTGAGTATCTATCAGTATTTTTTAATGACTGCCAGCTGCAAACAACCCCTCGAATCCCCCTGGAAATTACACTATATTACTTTACTCGATTCATTCCCTGAATGAAACATTTTCTTTTCTCTTCAAACTTTGACCAACTCATCTCTTCTTTCACTATCGTTTGACTTTATCTCCTTCTTAACTGAGAAAATATGACATATTAGCTGGGAACCGTCTTAACTTTCATTCACCAAACACAAGCTGTATCATACCAAACTCTCATTGTTCTGTCTTGTTGCGATAAATCAGTAATTCTCCAGCTTTAGGATGCAACAGAATCTGTTGGAGGGCTTGTAAAATTATTGATTGCTAGTCCCCACCCTCAGTATGTCTAACTCAGGATGTTGCTAGTCTACAAATCACAGTCTGAGAACTACTGTGATAGAGAACATATTCCTCATTGTCTGTGATGCAAATTTCGTCATCTGTCACCTGGCTCTACCTTTTTCCCATTATTAGTATTATCAGAATATTTATCAAATAGTATCTTTCTTTCCAACCCCATGAAAAAATATATTTTACATACACTAAAGTTTGAAACAAACTTTTCTGTGAACCAATACCTTTCATAAATCTCCCTTCCACACGTAAATTTTTTGAAAAAGTCTTCCAACTTAATGTCCCCATTTATTC
>NW_011888809.1:9807083-9812621 GCF_000151845.1 Pteropus vampyrus
CTTAAATGTCAAGGCCTACCATTGCAGTACCACTCCTGGATATACTTTAGTATCACTGCGTCCAGGTCTTACATCAACACATAGTAATATCTGTTTACCTCCTGCTTCCAGCTGAACTCTTTACAATGCTGAGAAGCTCACAGATGGGTGTGTGAGTATCTATCAGTATTTTTTAATGACTGCCAGCTGCAAACAACCCCTCGAATCCCCCTGGAAATTACACTATATTACTTTACTCGATTCATTCCCTGAATGAAACATTTTCTTTTCTCTTCAAACTTTGACCAACTCATCTCTTCTTTCACTATCGTTTGACTTTATCTCCTTCTTAACTGAGAAAATATGACATATTAGCTGGGAACCGTCTTAACTTTCATTCACCAAACACAAGCTGTATCATACCAAACTCTCATTGTTCTGTCTTGTTGCGATAAATCAGTAATTCTCCAGCTTTAGGATGCAACAGAATCTGTTGGAGGGCTTGTAAAATTATTGATTGCTAGTCCCCACCCTCAGTATGTCTAACTCAGGATGTTGCTAGTCTACAAATCACAGTCTGAGAACTACTGTGATAGAGAACATATTCCTCATTGTCTGTGATGCAAATTTCGTCATCTGTCACCTGGCTCTACCTTTTTCCCATTATTAGTATTATCAGAATATTTATCAAATAGTATCATTCTTTCCAACCCCATGAAAAAATATATTTTACATACACTAAAGTTTGAAACAAACTTTTCTGTGAACCAATACCTTTCATAAATCTCCCTTCCACACGTAAATTTTTTGAAAAAGTCTTCCAACTTAATGTCCCCATTTATTCGTTTATGACCTTCTTACCTCTCAACTCCTTCCGATGAGGCTATTTCCTCAATCCACTCAACTGAAACACATCTTGATAAGCTCATCAAATACCTCCATTTTGCTAAATCCAAATGACTTTTTTTTTTACTTTTCTCATATTGCTTTTTCTATTTTTTCTTCCTCGAGACACACCTGATTTCTATCACGCTGTGCGCTCCCAGTTTATGCCATGTGAACACATCACTGGTTTAGCCTTGCCCCTTGGTTTTCTCTCTGATTGTCCTTACAGACTTCTCCTGTATTTAACCATTCGATTTTAGGATCCCTTACAATTTTCCCACAAGCCTTCAACTCTTCTTCTCTATTATCTCTTTCCAGACAATTTCATGCTTTACTGAGATTTTAATTACCCCCTTGATGCTGATCACTCTCAGATATGTCCACTTAAACTCCCATTTTTTATTTCTTATGTGCATAGCTACCTGCCTATTCGATATCTCAATTTCTATAACCATAAGCACCTCAAATGCAATATCCCTAGACCCTACTATCTGCCCTCCACTTCTACTCTGCCCATCAGATTCAATCCTTCCACTTTTTCATATCTTAGAGCACGTTTTCATTAACCAATCAGTGGTGCAAGTTGCAAACCTAATTGCCATCTCTGATACCTCACTTTTTCTCACACCCGATATTCAATTCATCGTATAGTCAAGTTAACTTTACATTTTCAAACATCTCTCAAATCCATACATTTTCTATATCAATATTAATACGATTTTTGTTTTTACTCTTACAGAAATAGGAATAGTCCTAGTCATGAATTTTATTTATCTTGCTTAAAATTTACTAGAATTAAAATCCTAGGACTGCATATTTTTATCAACTCTGGAATATAGTCATTATTTATTTGTACATTGCCTGTGTATTGCCTTTCCTTCTGGATTCTACTTAAATATATAGTGTAATCTCTCATTCAATTTTTTTTTTTTTTTAATTCTAGAATTCCAATACAATGTGGCTTAGTAAATTTTCCCACAGCACCAAACAGTGCTCCAGACACTGGCTGAGTGTCCTACAATACAACTCAATCCAACTCAGTTCTGATATTATCTACCTGGGGAAGCATCAGGTTCCACAGGTTAAGGGTTCTGCCCTATAAGGCGACCCTTCTCCCCACTTCAGATGCCCATCAGAAACCCAGGTTGTTACCATACTTCTGACTAGTTATAAATCACAAGTTCCCAGGGCCCAGTCCTTGGGTTCATCAATTTGATACAGCAGCTCACAGAACTCGGAGCCCTCTGTGCCCTCTCCGTGCAGATTTTTCTTCCCTGCATTTTTGCATGTTGGCCAACCCTGAAGCTCCTTGAATGCAGTCCTTCTGGGTTTTTATGGAGGCTTTGTTACACAGGCAGGATTGGATAAATCACTGCTCTCTAGCAATTGACTCAGCCTCAGAACCCTCCCAGGAGTGTTCTGGTGGGGGGTGGGGGGAAGGAGAGGATAAATTTCCAACCCTTTAATCACATAGCTGGATCCACTGGCAACCAGACCCCATACTTCCCTGCTTTCTAAAAAGTGACCTTGTTAACATAAGACACATTTATTTATCAGGTTCTATTTATTTATTTTTGTTCACTATCATATATGGAGGGTTTCTACCTTGTTAGTCTAACGAACTTTTTTTAAAATAAGTTCCACCGATAATGAGAGTTTATTTTTAGATTTGGTTTTAAAATGTTTGTCTCTGGAGAGGAATTGCATTTGTTTCTGAAATTATGATGACATTGCTAGTCTGGGCTTCCTTAAACTTAATTCCTAATATTTTGTGTTGGGAGAAGGGCATATTGGTTATGTTAATTCAATTAGAAAATTCAACATGGGTTTGTAGTTAGGAATTCTCAAGGGAGACCATTTTTTTTCTTACTCCTCTCGAGAAAGTATTGAGACAGGTATATGTCTCTCTGTCTGCATCTGCAGTATAGAGGTTTTTTAAATTACATTTTCCTCGTTGTATTCTCAGCAACTAAAGCGGTCTTGATACTTATTCGTGGCTCAATAAATGGTTGTGGAATAAATGTCTAAGTTGAGTAGTCACAACTGATGTAGAGAAATTACGTCCAAAGTGCTTGCAGAGGAAGGTCCTGAAGCCAAGGGCAGAGAGACCTTATGGAACCTCGCAGAGGCTCAGCTGGGCAGACACCAAATATCTTAGAGGCTTTTGCCATCTCAAACATTTATGAATGACTATCATAGCATACAAATATACAGAGAAAATCTGCTATAAATAAAAAATTAATAAAGCCACAGTTTAATTATCTTCCTAAAGTGGAAGGACAGATAAGTACTACAATATCTATTAATAGAATTTATCATAGTGTATTGGTAAAAGTCAAATAAGAAGATAATATCTTTTATATTTAAAAAAAGTAGTTTTATAATCTCAATATCCTTTCTTCATTTAATAAATAATACCATCTCAGCAAAAAAAAAAAATTCTTTTTTTTTTGAACTAAGTATTATTCAAGTCAATGATCAAACTCATACTATGTAATACTAAACTAGATCAGGTGTGTTGAATTGTTAATTGGTAAATCCATCTCAAAGCATGTTACATTAGTTTTTAAATTTAGTACTCATACTAACTCAATGATAAAGAGTCAAACAGCATCCTTATCTTACCAAAGATTCAACTGAGACTTACAGAGATTAGAAACTCTACCAAGATCACTCAAATATTTTAAATGTCTGAGCTGACACTTCAAACTATATCTCTCTGTCTCCAAACTCATATTCTTAAATTATATTTTATATTTAAAATTGTGGGGTGGGGAGGAGATGTTCACTCTTTGCAGAAATTTTGTAGAATCTCAGAATATAAAATGAAAATTTATTGCAAAAGAAGGCAGACTTTAACATGGATAGTCAAAAACAAATTTGTTGCTTTTCTATATATAAAAATAGCTAGTTAGAACTACCAATAAAATGAAAATCATTCACAATAACTATGTACATATATAATTAAAAGAAATATACAATTTTTATGGGAAAAATATTCTAACATCTTATTGAGAGACAAAAGATTGCTAAATATGACAGAATCTTGAATATTGTAAATTTTTTGAACTTACATCAATAAGCATGTAAGGCAAAATTAACAAGTATTAATATTTTTGCCTTTTTCTATGTAAGTCAGGGGATAATCAGGCAGAGACAACTAGCCCTGAGTATTTAAAGAGGAGAGATACAATGCACAGGATGAGTTAGTTGTACAGGAGATGACAGAGCTGTAGACAGGAGATCCTAAAGTAACCAGAGATTAGCAACGGCAGAAGATGCTGCTACTTTTACAATGGAGGGATGAAAGGAAGGGGTCATTTTATCAGAGCCCAGGATTTTGACACATCTGGAAGCCAAAAAAGAGACCTCTTGGCTACTTGAGAGGCTGTGCAAAGCAGAGAAGAAGGGGGAGAACCAGCTCCACCACTGTATTCTCTGATCAGCATGTCCCACTGCCAAACTCATCCAGAAGCCTTGAAAATACAGTCTGCAGGGTGGGTCCCCTTCCCTAACACTGAGGTGCGAGCAGAGCAAGGAAGTTCAACAAGCTGATAGGGTGGCAAGCCATTTCCTCTGTTCTACACTTTTCTTAGTATAAATATTCACACATATTTAATTATAAACATTCAGTGTATACAGTTGACTGTGCTTTCTGTTTTAAAATTGTTGAAAGTATTCTCTAATTTATTATTATTTTTTTAATATCTTCTTAATGGTTGCCTTTTCTCAATATATCGCCTTAAGAAATATAACGACCGAGGCTTTGGATAATTATGTTAATTCTGATTTTTAAGGCTCTAGAAAATGTACATATGAGTATGTCATTTATAGTTACATTTTATTTTTCCTTAGGATAAATTTCTATAAGTGGATTGATGGATCAAGTTTTATGTACATTATTAAGTCTCTTGACTAAAATTCTAGTTCTATATTATGAAATATAATAAAAATTAAAATTACCCATAACTTCATAATTCAGATTGTATCATTCTAAACATTTGATAATCCAATGTTTTTCTGTTAATGAACAAATTCTATTGTTCATAACTTTCAATTTTTAAACATTTATTTTTATATAACTTTTATTTTAGAACAGTTTTAGATTTATAGAATTATTGAGAAAATAGTACAGATTTCTCATATATTCTACACAGTTTCTCCTATTATTAAGTTTTTATTTTAGTGTGCTACATTTGTCATATTTAACGAGACAATATTGATTTATCATTCTGATGATTAACTAAAGCCCAAATTAATTTAATCAAGTTGCCCTAAGTTTACCAAATGTTTCCTTATTGTTCCATGATTCCATCTAGAATAGCACATTATATTTATTAGTCCTGTCTCCTTGGGTTTTTTTTCATTCTCACATTTCTAGGACTTGTTTTGTTTTAATACCAAAAATGTTTATTTCTAAGGGATACAATTATCATAAAGTTATGTTTTATTTTATTTTTAAAAATGTATTTTAAATCTTTAAATATTAAAAATAAACATAACTTTTATATATGAGATAAATATTATTAGAACAAAAAGATTGAGTTTTATGTTAGTAGCAAAGATTACAAAGGACTAATTCTGAAGAGTAAATTCAGAATTTACAAAGGGTAAATTCTAATAATTTGCAATCTTGATCTAATACCAAAAATGTTTATTTCTAAGGGATGCAAT
>NW_011888809.1:9813916-9823698 GCF_000151845.1 Pteropus vampyrus
GTAAATTCAGAATTTACAAAGGGTAAATTCTAATAATTTGCAATCTTGATCAAGTCACTAAATCTGCGATCTTCAGAGTCTTTATATAAACAAAGAGAAGACTGAACTAATTAGGATAAGCAGTTCATAAGAAAGCCTGGTAGGTCCACAATTCTGGAAACTGTCATCGTTAGGAAAAACACCTGAATGTGTTTAAACTCAATTTCATGAACATTTTGTTCTTCACTTCAGCAGAAATTGGAATGAGAGAAATAGCAAGTAAAGCAGACAAGGCGTGATCCCTCAGTTCGAGATTTTTGAAAACACATCAAATAATCAATGTACACATATTTTTTCCTGTGCCCATGTTGTTTCTTTTATTCCCAGCTTTATAAGATGTGCAACGTGATGTGATTGCTTGGCATGTGTATACCTTAGTCTAAAGTGTTGAACTCACAGATGCAGAGACTTCCCTTGTTTTAAATGACCGTGGCAATGTTGAATATTGTTCCCCCATTTTGTAAAATATCCCTCAATTGATATTTGTTTAATGTTTTTCTTATGATTATATTGAGTAATGCGTTTTGGGGAGGGAGACTACAGCAGTGAAGTGTCGTATCAAGGAAGGGTACATAACTATCCAAGTGACTTCTCTGCTGAATTCACCTTTAGCATCATTCCTGAGGTTGTGTTTGTCCGGTCTTTCAACTGTAAAGTCACTGTTTATTCCCTCCCTTTCTATACTGCGCTCTCTGCACAGCCCCGGCTTACGTAGTGGGGCCTGCATTCTTCTTCCTGACGGCCAGAGTACCTCCAGAAATTATTTGCGATTCTTCTACAGAGTAACTTTTTCCATTCCCCCCTACCTATTTATTCTACCATTTGTTTATCTTTGTATAGATTCGTGGGTATTTATTTTATTCTTTGGGTTATAACATTTATAACATTTGAAATTTTATAATAATTTTAATGAGTCACCCTGAGGTGAATCTATACACAGAATATTGATTAATTTCTTCCTGATTAACAAAAGATTCTTGAGTTTAGAGGTAATGAAATTTTTAAAGCTTTTGATACATTTTGCCATATTGTCTGTTTTATGTTAATAAAACATTGCCTCCCAATGATTAGTAAAGGGCAAAGGTGTATCTTCTCATTCTGTATCCCCAACAGACATATCTCAGAACTTTTTACATTTTATAGACACTGCTTATTCAACTCTTTCTTATCTAATGCATTGTACATTTTGCCTTTATATCTCTGAACTATTTTAGGAACAGCATTTAAGACTCATCATTTGGAAATATACTTGATAAAAATAATGCCTTCTGGGTTAAATTTATCTCTTGCTCTACTTACTTTTCTGCTAAAGCATTGTGGGTTGGATAGAGATAGTGACAGATGGTTTTATCAACCCCTCACCTCTACCTTTGGTCGATGAGAGTGCTAGTTGAATTGCATCTAATTGTCACTACAGTACTCTGCGAATGAATGTGATTGTTCCTATTTTGCAGGTGAGGAAACAAATTTCAAAAGGTTGAGTTGCCCAAGATTACATATTTAGCTCAGTATTAATATTAATGTTGTGTTAATGCTTTATACCAAACATGTTTAATCTTTCCACAACCCTGCAGAGTGTTATGCTTATTTTATAGACATCACAACAGGAATTTAAAAATGTTGAAAACCTTGCCTGAGGTATGCAAAGCTAAAAAGTAGTGTGCTGGTTTCCTAGTTTGCATCATTTTTTCTTCACATCCATGCTGCTTCACGTGGTGCAGATAGTAGTCATAGATAGATGTGTACTTTCACATATAATTTAATTTTTTTTTTACTTGACTGTTCCATTGTACAATCCTGTTTGGAGCAAAAGAGATAGCTCTTCTATGCTCCGTGAAATAAAGGAGTGAGTAATGCAGAGTTTAATATAAAAGTACTTCTATATTCTATGTTAAGATGTCACTAGCGTTTCTTTAATTCTAAATACTTTCCTTTTCCTTAATCCTATTAAATGTAGCATTCAAGTCGCACCATAAATGCAGGTTTAGAGCGGCCGGTCTAGACTGCATTATCTGTAATGTTTCCTTTCCCATCGCTCAGTCTCATGCCAAAAATGTTCGGTAAGGTGTCTACTTTTGTCACATATTGGTTTATAAGCCCTTGTCCCCTTGCTAGAAAGGAGAAATTATTTCTTTTTAATGAAAAATACTATGGATACAGACAGACATGTTTTTAATTATAGTTTATCTCTTATTTTCTGTGTGCATTGGGTCAAAATACTCAATCTCGTTGAGCCTTAATTTTCCTATAAAAATGTCGTGGAGTTAAAGATAGCAGAGTAAATCTATTATTACTCTATTCAGGATAATTAAAACACACCAAAACAAAAATGCAAAATAAAAAAAATAATAATAATAATTAATAAATAGCTAGAATAAATTAAAAGAAAATTTCCTGAATCCATACCACAAATTGTGAATCACATCTGCAAATTTCTGTAATAATTTCCTCAATGAGGAAGCTTGCTGAGGAAAAAAACAAACAGACATTTCTCAGACCTCCTTTAGAAGATAGATGTTAATAAAAGTTAGTTTCTCCATCAGGAAATTTTGAACTAGTAACCCTCTGACTAGAAAAAGGATGTCCAAGAGCAGAATATGCCCCAAACAGTCCAATCTCAGAGACAGGAGAGCTGTGCTGGAAACGATGGTACCCACATTTTCCAGACCTGCTCCTGGCTGCCCGAGGCTGCTGTAGGTGAATGAGATTGAGGATGGTGTATTGGTAAAGTTCAGTCAGGAAAAGATAACTACTCTTTGTACTCTAGGGCTTAAATTAATGTTGAGGAAGCAATGTTGCCTCTGAATCTCAGTTTTCATCAAGCTGCTTTCATTAACTTTGAATCCAGAATCTCTGGTCAGTCAACCCTTAAGGGAAGAGAGTGTGTGTGTGTGTGTGTGTGTGTGTGTGTGTGTGTGTGTGTGTTTTATTTTTGTTCTCGTGTTTGCTTTTTACCCCCCTGAGATTTGGGAATTCACATTCCCAATAGCCAGGCTTAGAATTCTGCTTATTCCCAGTTGTAATGTAAGAGACTTGGGGACTGGATGAGTTCCATTTGCTTTGTAATTACATCACTTGTTGGATAAAACTTTGGATTTGGTTTCTTGAAATATTTGCCCTATAGCAATACAATAGAGCTGTCACAGAAAATGTCTGTTTTCTAGATACTCTGAGAGCCAAAATTTTAAAGTCCTAAGCTTGTCACTTTTGTCCTCCAAGATCTTCAGCATGTTCAGAAGCAGCCTATCCCCCACCTCATACACAAAACTTACATACTTTATTTCTACTAGCATCTTCTACTGCTAAAGTTACATGATATTGCCAGATTTCACATTCTGTAAGCGTCTGACTCCAGACAACTTTAAGTAATACATTAAAAACTGTTTACTGATGATTATTTCTGAGTAGAAGGCTCATAAATCGTTATGCAACTTTTATCACATCATATCATATCATAGGGGGGAAAAAAGTCCTTTCTCTTACAACAGAATTATTAAATACTTACAAAGTATGAATTTGAAATGGCGTCTAAATAGCAAGAATAATCACAGAGCCGTCTCTCATCTCAACCTCAGCCCACAGAAATAAATAACAACTACATTTCATAACAAGCAAGCAATATTACTATTCAAATGACTACATATTTATTTTCTGTACCATCGCATTGGAAAAATATTCTCTGTGAGGGAAAGGACTGTTTTACTACTTTTTAAAATATTTGTGGAATGTATGGGTAACACTGTTCTTTAACAACAAAGCCATGTTTTTGATATTTCTCAAACCATTTCCTTGACATTGGGCAAATTCTTTTCTTCTTCTGTGAAATGGCAAGTGTAATACTTGAAACTTAAGAGATGTAACTGATAAAGAAGTGCGTGCGAACACAAAGAAATATACTTGTTGTTTATTGCATCCTCATTTATAATTGGCTTCTTGAGTCTAAGCCTTAAGGCCTGAAGCTGGCTTCTTGAGTCGTATTATAATCATTCTCATCTTATCCAATATTCTACTGACCCAGTTCTATACCCATATTTGTTGGCAGCCTGTTCTAGACTGCTAACTGCTCATTTGACCTCTTTAAAGTATCAGATATGCATAAGTCAGCAGCCAAGAGGACCATGGATACACCTATCTATATTTTGCTTTTATTAAGTATTTACTATGCTTCAGATCTATTTTAACATGATATAGATAAATGGATAGATGATCAAGAGATAGATAGAACTATAATCATTTTATGTTTTTAACATGATATATATGTCCTATCCTCCTAAGATTTTATACTTATCTATCTATAGACAGAGATATAGATACATAATATAATATGTAATATAATCTTATGAGAATAGCGTTCTGAGTAAAAGGTTAGTTAGTGGAAAAATAGAAGAGCTGGAATTTAAACTCCTACAGTCAATTTTCTGTCTATTTTCTTAGCCACTACGTATACTGTTATTTTTTTAAACTAAATGATTTTATACATTTTATATAATTTATTTGAATACCGAGGCTACGTCTCTTCATCTACTCTTATTTTTGGTTTCTAATTTTTTTACTCTTTTCCCTGATTATAAAATTGAATTTCCCTAGAATGCTGTTTTCTTAGATTCCCCTTTGCTCCACAAATTTAAATCACAGAGAAGGGATACATTTTTCTGTGAGTTCTAAGTTTAGATTCCCCTTTGCTCCACAAATTTAAATCACAGAGAAGGGATACATTTTTCTGTGAGTTCTAAGTCCACACCAGCTTTTGTCCTTGCTGTTCAGGAGAGGAGTCTGAGACATTCTTAGGCAGTTATTAGAATCATCCCAAGAGAGTCTTCGGTTTCCCCTGGCCTGGTCTTATCCCCTTACACCGTGACACACACGGCTGTTAAAACATCTCTAATAGAGCATTCTTCTCAGTAACTGAATTCAGGAAGTCAGATTTCTGCTAAACCAGATTCATAATTTATCTAACCAGATGACACTCATCACTTCCCAACGAGGAAATAATTGCCGTTCTCAGAAGAACCTCGCCATGTAGAAAAGCTATACAGGATGCCAAACCGTGACCACAGAATCGCTGGATGAATACAGAAGATCAAGAAAATCAAATGGACGAGATAAATGGCTGATGACATGCCAATAAAATGACCCGATGCATCATTCAGATCTACAACTCAGACCGACTACCTTGGAAACCAAATACTGTGAGAGATTTTCATCAGAACAGTGCCGAGTGCCCATCAGGAGTACTTTTCTCTCCTTCATTTTATGCCACCTACTGAGAGATCTGCTTTTTATAGATACGTTATTTGTTTAGCTTTCTTAAAACTTATTAAGATAGATATAGGCCTGTTAAACATTTCTGCTTTGTGACTGGGCTAATATGTGTCTTTAACACTGTAAGAGCACTTTTGTCGCTGGGAGGCCTCATTCACTGGGTGAGGATGAGGTCCACCAGCACGCTAACTCAGAGTTCTGCGAGTGCTTCATTGTCTCTCTCAGGTGTCACTTCCAAGGTGTCACTTACATAATGCCACCTACATATTTAACTTGTACATTTGGAAATTCATCCCAAATCCCACAATCTGAAAAGATACATTTCAACACAAACAAAATTTTTGCAACTTTACGTCTTCCTAAGTGTGGAGATCTGCTTTTCTAGCCATAGTTCTGGCTCCGACTTGCTGAGAGCCTTTTGGTTAGTCGCAATTATTTCTGCAGCTCAGATTTTCCACAGGGAAACAGGAGATTCAACCAAATAGCAACTAACTTCATTGTCATATTGGCTTATATAATTCAACCTGGTATCCTAGAGACGTGTGTCATGGCGTAAGGGGATAAGACCAGGCCAGGGGAAGCCAAAGACCCTTTCAGAACATCGGATCCAACATGACAATTGAATAATAATTAAAATAAGAAATAATAGTGTGTTATCCAGGCAGAGTAAGTGTAGAATCTCTATTAAGTAGATAGAAAATTGATGCTAATGTTTATGTGATTTTCCAGAGATGGCATTGTTTGAAGAAGGGCCGCCAGAAGACTAATTGTCTGATTAAGGCCCTTGTTCTTACCATTCTTTATGTTCTAAATAGCTTCCCCTTCTAACTAGCAAATGCAATACTTTGCACACAGATGACTGTAGCACTGGCCCCCATCTACCTGCTCAAATTCATCAGATACTTAACTTTGGCAATTCCTTTTAAAAGATAATGTACTATGAATGTCCCAAAACCAAAACAAATAAATGAACAAAAAATTTAAAAAGAAACAAACAACTAAATTAAAATATGTAACATGCCCTACAGACATTTGAAAGAACATATGTTTCTGCTGAGAAGAAACTCAATGCACTCCAAATTAAATTTATTCTTAGTAAAAGGTGTTGTTCTCTGACAAAGGGAACAGTGAGGAAGGTCAGAGGGCACATCTATTTGACTGTCTTAAAGGTATAATATCAAATAATCCATACGAACATAGGGAGAGCATCATTCAGTTGTCGATGTCAAATAAGTTAATTGATTTGGATGTTCAAAACTTTAAGAAGGAATACATCAAAAATCTATGAAAAGGTAATAGTATACATCAAAAAGCTTTCTCATTTAAGAAAATGAATAAGATATAAATGCTTGCTATAACCATTTGAATAAGTTTCCTGAAGATAAAGGTCTTCTGACAAATTTTATTTTGTTAGAATATAAACGTTTGAATAAAAAATAAAATAAGTCTGGTACTGATTTATTGTCTATCAGAAAGGAATCCCCAAAAGCTTATAGTTGTGTTTTACAGAAAATAAATAAGGTTAAATACATTATTATTTTTATTTTCAACTACAAACTGTTTGCCTATAAACAAGCACAGTTTTGAAAAAATTAAAAATAATGTGATAATAGCACTACATGAACTTTATGCAAGTTTTAAATATGGCTTGCATACATAATAACATGTGGTCTTCAGACTAAATAGGTAAGGAAAGTGAGATATGCTGCTTTTGCAGGAAAGGAAGTTTTCTGCGACATTCTGTACTGTGACTTTGCATTTAGCCATGGACGTTCTTAGCTCTCTGATTGACCCACTTAATTCCTAATCATAATTTCAAGTCAAAATTACAGAAATTTCTTTGTCAGGCTTTCTTTGGATTTTCCAGAAATTTTATCACATCTGTAGTTATCATCTATTATCATTTTATACAAATATAATCTTTTACTCATATACCACACCGAGATTATTGTATTAATTTTAAATATTAATTGATACCATCCTTGTTCCAGAAAGTAATCAAGTTAGCTTATGCAAATACATTAGATATAAAAATGTGAAACATTTAAAAATTAAAGTGGCAAATAAAAATGAAAGGCTGAGTGATGGAAAAGAAGCCATGGAAATCCCCACAAAACTTACTATACTGACTTAATATACTTGCTGAAATTGGGTCATAAATTATGTCCAAGCAGTCAATGAGAGGAAATGTTAAAACAAAAAGTCAAATAATTCACTATCGAAAAAAAGTATTCAGGAAAAACAAAAGGTTCTTTATAGTAAGTTGAGATCAAAATTTCTTCAGGCTCTCTGGAAACTTTTTCAGTTTTGTGTCTCTCTCATCCTGGACTAGGCCTGAGCTCCTCGAGGCCTGGGGTGAGTCCTATTCACCAGTCAGAGAGAAGTGTTAGCATCTTTAATCATTTCCTCTTCAGTGCAGCCTGAGGTAGCAACACTCTATAAAAGGCCCACAGCAAAATTTTAGCAAGACTGGTGATCTCAGTTTCTCCCTCTCTGCTTCTTTTTTTTTTTTATAGTTTTTGTTTACTTTTTATCTGAATTATTTAGCATTTATCTTCAGGAAACTTATTCAAATGGTTATAGCAAGCATCTATATCTTATTCATTTTCTTAAATGAGAAAGCTTTTTGATGTATACTATTACCTTTTCATAGATTTTTGATGTATTGCTTCTTCAAGTTAAGGATGATTATTTGTGTTCCTTATTTGCTAATATATTATTTACAGAAAATGTTTTTAAATTTTACTAAATTCACTAAAAGAATCTATTGTAATGATCATATGTTTATACTTGACAAGCAGTGCATGTCTAATTAATTAACATTGATGTAATGTAAATTAAATATATTTTTAAATATTACATTTTATTATAAATATTTTATTTTGGATTTTAATCTCTATTAATAAGTGATATTGTTCTTTAGTTTTCTTATATTCTCTTAGTCCTGTTTTTGTTTCATCGTTTGCCTTGCCATAAATAAATTGAGTAAATTATCCCCCCCTTTTAAAAATAAAATACATAAGAGAAAAACTCTTTTTCTTGGCTAATTATTAAAATTCAGTTTTTAAAAAAGCATAGTAAATAAAATAGATTAAATTAATGTTAAAAAATCATATTAATAATAAACAAACAAATAAATAGGTAAGAAGAGGTAGCTCTTCCTTACAGAAAAAAAGAGAATAGAAAATCACTATTAGAATACTACAGTAATAATAGCTTCAAGTATGATCCATCAATAGATTCTTTAACTATTGAGTGAAATTTTGAGGCGTAACAAGATATTTCCTTAGTCTAAAATTATCTCAGGTATTTATTTATTAAAATAGTAACTCTACAGTGGGGAAAAAAATCAATATACGCAGCCTTAAATACGTGATCAAGGAAAATATCACGAGGAATAAGATATATTGACATCATGTACTTCCTGATATGACACACCGAGAAAGGCACGTCCCTTTGTTGGTAATCTAGCCCAACATGGATAAATCCAATCTAATCATGAGGAGCATCCACAAATCTAAATTGTGGGATAGTCATTAAAGACCACCAATATTTTCAAAAATATCAAGGTCATGAAAAACAAGGAATAACAGAGTTGCTCTCACAGATTAGAATACAGTAAAGGGGGGGGTGTAACAAATATGGGGCACAAAAGTACGTTAGTGGAAAAACTAGCAATATCTAAATAAAATATATAGTTTGGTAATTAGCGTCATACCACTGTTAATGTCTTAATTTTGACAAATATACCAGCTTATACAAGATGTTTACATTACATTAAGTCAGACGAAGAATATACACAAATTCTATATAATTTTTATGGCTTGTCTGTAAGTTTAAGATTATTTAAAAGTGGAAATTCTAGAATAATAGCATTTTATCCTGAGGTCTTTGGTGAAGAAGAATTTTGATTACCAGTATAATTTCTTTTTTTTTTAAATTCTTTTCTTGGCACGATTTTATTTTAAGGTAATTTTAATCTGACGGTAGATGTGCAAGAATAGTACAAAGAACTACCATGTATCCTTTTTCTAGATTCACCACCCATGAATTTGTCACACTTATATTTTATTTCTTTCGGTAATAAAAATTATTTTATTTTTTTCTTCTTTTAGCTATCATTTTCTTACAGAAGTCTCTTAAATCTGCCACTGTATATGGAGTCTGTAATGAGGGCTCTTTAAAATCTCTCTCTATGGTTATAGAATTATGTAATTAACTTTATCATGTACACTTACATCTCCTTTGCCAGAACTCAGTCTCATGGTCGCTCTTCTCTGCAAGAGAACCTGTAAAATGTGGGGATTTACCATGAGTGGTAAAGTGCCAGCTAAAGTTGTGATTATGGAAGGAATAAAACAGGTATATGACAGGTAAACAGCCTTTTCTTTCATACTGGTCTATCTTGATTAAGAACATTTTTTTCCCCTTTATCATACATTTTTGTTTTTCCTAATTCTCTCTTTCCTCCATGTTTACAT
>NW_011888809.1:9824513-9839534 GCF_000151845.1 Pteropus vampyrus
CCAAGACAATTTACTAGAGAAATAATAGTTTTTTCAACAAATGATCCTGACAAATGAATATCTACATGCAAAAGAATGAAGTTGAAACATTCAGAATTGAATTACACAAAAATGATTATTCAAAAGAAGTGAAAGACTTGATTATTTGGATGAAACAGAAAACCATAGCATAAAGTCCTTAATTTTATAGTCAGTAGACTTAAGTTTAGCTGATGACCTTTCATTAGTTGTTTCTTTAAAAATTGTCAGTGTATTTCCTTAACTAGTTTGCTTTTTTATAAAATCAGTCATAGCATTAAATTATCTCTAATGTTCTAGTATTTTGTTAGTGAAAGTAGAGTTTTCAAATATGTTGGGCGATCAAATCAATTTGTGTGTATGCCCTTAAGTAATAATTGCTATTTCTTCATCACTGAAGATACAGTATTGCTATCTTGCACCGATGTAATACTACTCCAGGATTAAGATCACACACACACACACACACACACACACACACACACACACACACACCAAACTGCATCTCACTTTAATGCAATTTGATGTAATGCAATGCAATTTAGCAAATGTCGGTTGAGCCCCTCAGTCTCCACTGTACTAGGTCACGAGGATGACACCACTCTGCCACTCTGGATGTATAAGTAGGGCCACAGACAAATAACCTGCCAGGCAAATTACTAAGTATAAGTTAGAGGTGCATCCGTGAGGCTGGGCACACAGAGTAGAGTGATGCACTGTATCCAGAAAGATTAAAGATGATTTCCCAGAATTGTTTGCTCATGAACTGGCATTTGAAAGGTAAATGAGAGTTTGACAGATAAAAGCTGAAGAAGGTGAGAAGCACAGGATATTCTGGTCCAAGGGCTGTACGTACCAATGTCCAAAGTTATGTATCATCATGGAATAACGGGAATGCATCATAATTAGTTCCATAGGAGATCGTTTTATACGAAGTTGTTTTGTGAGTGCTGGTTTTGTCTCCCACCCTCCCACGTACCACCACCATCCTGGTACGAGAGGGGAGAGACTGACAGGGATGGAGAAAGAAGCAGGACATTTGTGCCACTGTCTTCTTTTTTATTATGTCCAACAAATAGGCCTATTTTCTTTACAAAAGCCTGGTAATTGAATGAGTGCTCTGATATCAAGCACTCAATTCAGTGGAACCACACGGTTACGTTTCAGAGGGTATTTGATAGTCCTTTCCCTCCAGTTCTTAATGATCAAACTGAATAAGAAATACCATTCGCAGTAATGATAATCATAAAATAAAAAACAACAACCATCACTCACATTTATATGGCTCTCGCTAAGTGCCAAGCTTTGTTTTAAGTCCATTTATGTGTATGTATTTATTTAAACTTCACAGAAGTCTTATAAGCTAGCTACTAGGGCTCTTCTCATTTCTAAATGGGAAGAGACAGAAACGTTTAGATAACAGATACAGAGTTGCACATCTAACCCACAGCAGAGCTAAGGTTGCCAGCCCATGCATCCTGTCTGGCTTTGGAGCCCGAGCTTGGACCCCTCACGTCATACCACTCCAGACACTGAGAGAGTGGTGAGATTGGCGAGGATACAAGGTTGATGCATACACAGGAGCCAAGCTTTTAGGAGACTTTATATGCCATGCTGAGCCTCTTCTCATTTTGGGGCCTGGAGACCCACCGAAGATTTCATGCAGGGCAATCTCATGATAAATTCTACATTAGTTGAGAATTAAATGTCACACTTCATTATATATTACTTTTCATTTTCAAACAAAGACAAAGTAAAACAAAGATAATAGTTTTGGCTGAAGTGTGAAGAGTGGACAGAAACAGGGTGCAGATGAGATGCGGGGTTGTACAGCAGTTTAGACAAGAAATTGATGGAGAAAAATCTCGTCGTCAAGTGGGAAAAGGCTTAAGGAGTATAAATGACAAAAGTAAATCAGGAAATGGTGGCAAAGTGAAAGGCTGCATAATGGTTAAATAATTTCCTGAAGGCCACGCAGTGGTGTGCTGGTAAGCCAGCTCTCTCTGAAAGGAAACCACGATTTTCCCTTTCTTGATTTCTGTAATGTAAGCATGCCCAACAGGGTTAATTTCAAGATATCAACCTGTTATAAGTGAATGTGGAATCCGGAAGAGATGCACATAGTGAGTTCTCAGGATGAGCTCACGGGCACTGAGTGCAATCCGATTCAAGCCAGCTGCTGTGACGGTCACGGTGGCAGGTACCAGCTACCATGACGGTCACGGTGGCAGGTACCAGCTCTTCAGCACCTAATACATTGCTTCACACGGACCTGGAATTGAATTAGATTGCTGCTACATTTAGTGGCCTTTTGAATAGAGTCAAGTTCTCATCCCTTCTAAACTTCAGCTTACCCATTTTCAAACTAGGGGTAATACCAGGTTATCACTTCTAACCCACCCACTGCAGAGTTTTTAACACCCTCTCCTTGGACTTCACACACCAGTGGCAAGTTCAGATTGTTACCTATACTTCTGACTAATGGCTATAAATCAGTGCTTCCCAAGACCCCCTGGGGTTCAATTAATCTGTTAGAGTGACTCAACAGAATTCAGAGAAACATGTTATTTACCAGATGACCAGGAACAGCCAAATGGAAGAGGTGCAGAGAGCAAGGTGGTGGAGGGCTCAGAACTTCAATGCCTCTTGGAGCACACCGTTCTCCCCAAATCTCCACACACTTCCCTACTTGAAAACTACCAGAATCCTGTCCTTTCTGGTTTTTATGAAGGCTTCGCTACAAAGGCATGATTGATTAAGTCATTGATGATCTGAGATTGATTCAGCCTCCAGGTCCTCTCCCCTCTCCAGAGGTCAGGGGGTAGGACTGAACGTTCCAACCATTTAATCACCTGGTTGACTCAATTGACAACGAACCAGCCTCCGTCCTATGGTTCTTTCCAAAAGTCACCTCATTAACATAACAACAGACACCTTATCATTCTCTACACTTAGAAAATTCCAAGGATTTGAGGAGTTCTGTGGCAGAAACATGAAGAAAGTCCAAATATATATTTCTTATTATAAGTCACATTATCACACGGGTCTATAAATTTTGTCTAATGCATGCATTTATACTACCAAAATTAAGTAAACACATTTTTATCATGTTCAGAGTTCTTGCTTGCTCCTTTGTGGTGACACCAAAGTCTGAATGTCCTAAGTATTTGTGTTCACCACTGGCGAGCACTGATGTGATCTCTGCTCCTCTCGATTCACCTTTTTCAGCAAGCTGTACAAAGAAATCGAAGCCAGCGATCTTTTTGAGTCTGACTTCTTTCACTTAATGCAATGCTTTTTGATGCTTTTTTTGATGGTGGTACTGCATGTATGTATCAGTGCTTTGTTCCTCAACATTACTGAGCAGCATCTTATGGTAGATGTACTCTGACTTGGTTTTGTGACAATATGACCACTGGGCACCCTATCGTCTAACACAGTGGAGGAAATTCATGGCGTTTACCCATGTTTCTATCTAGGGGCATTGTAAGATGATCTCTACTAAAGGCAGAGGGACAACAAGTAAGACACTTGTTTTATTCTATTCTGTGAGTCGTGCATTCCTCTTAATGTTTACATAGCACTGCTTTTTATATCTTCTGGCTTCCCATGTTCTTTCCCGAACTGTGTGTGACGGAAGTTGTAAATTGTGCAGGGAGAGGCAGAGGCTAGCAACCGCATTCATACAAGGATTGTGACACCGAGGGATGGACACATTCTGGAATTATGTGTCAACATATTTTTTCATTCATGAAAAATTAGGAAATAGATACTTAGTACATTCATACTTGAATACATAAAAAGATTAAATTCTAAAAGTCTTTGGCAGAAATTTATAAAATATCAGAATCCATCCCTTTCACAGCCTTCCTCCTCACTGCCTATTTCACTATTAATTCTAACATTGAGAAATTAATTTTAAAGCTGGTATAAACAGACAAGTATTCAGTGCTCGCTATCTTGCGACTGACCATTAACGGGGCAATACTTTTATCCTGATATCTTGTAGAATGCTAAATACTTCAGCTTGAGTTGGGATTTCTGTATACTTCTAACTTGTCCTCCCATACAACATCCACTATTCCTTGACTGAGTAGACTTATGTTCCTAAGAGAATTTAAAACCCTCTTGAAATTGTTATTGCTGGTCTGTAGTTTGTGACGACCGATCATGTTTTTATTTTTATTGGTTTCCTCCAGCTTAATATTTCTTTCCAAATATTTCTAGAGCCTATAAAACATACAGATGGAAGGGACCATGTTTTTTTATTAAACACATTTTTTTGTATGTGAATCCCTTTGCTACTGTTCTTGGGGGATAACTCATAAAACTATAAGCAATATGCTTTGTGGAATTTATACTGTCCTGACTATTAGTTTATCTGACACCAGGGACTGTGCACATTTAAAACTAAAAATAAAATAAAAGAGATGTACTGACAGCAAGGGTCCCTATTTTTCTTCGTCATAAGAGCTGTTGGAATAGTTTAAATTATGTGGCAACTTGGCTTGTTTATTCCCTCAAACCAAACACTCCCAGAGACTGAAGTCCCTTGTTCTTCGGGTTTGATTTTTCGACCTTTCACGTTTGTCATGTTAGAAGTTTTCTAAATGGGAAATGTTTAAAAAAATGCATTTTGCTTTCAATAAAATCATTTATTATTTAAAATGCTGTGCAAGATTTAGCAATAGTTTCTCCCAGAGAGACAGCCTAGCAGAATTAAAGAGAGAAAAAGTTACATTTTAATATACTTTGTGTCTTGGAAAGCAGCAAACCTTCACCCAGCTGGGTACTGAGGCCTGGAACATAGGGGCAAATGATCTGATCCAGGAATCTGAGCCCCTGCACCAGCTCGTAGAGTCTGAGCTTGAAGACCATTTTTAACTAGAGTAGTTTGACATTGGTATAATAAGTCACATGATCCTTCTCCTGTGTCATTTATAGGGCAGGTTTGAGGCTTACGTTTTTTAAAGTATGAGAAATATTTGAAATAAAGTAAACTGTATAAGAAAATAATGCGATTGAGTGGGGAAATGCTGTCATTATTCCTTTACCGTTTTTATATATTTTTTAAACAAGAAGCAGAGATACATTGTTCCTGTTGAGATTGATTTTTTTTTTTTTGAACATTTTCCAAAAGAAGTGACTGTGGTATCTGCACTGATGCCTCCTCCAGGAAGCGAGTCGGTGGGACTGTGCTGGTGTCTCCTTGTCTTTGTACAAGTCTCTTCACCTCTGGCAAAGCAAGGGGTCGAATTACACTTTCTCTGAACCTCTCATCTCAGTCAAAAGGTCTTATCCATGAACAGTTTTGACTCATATCCATGAACGATATCATCATGCCTTCAAATTGGTTGGTATTCAGCAATGGAAAGTCCAAAGGATAATCTGGGCTAAATTTAATGGGGAAGAATCATGGAAAATTAGAACAGGAATTGATATTTATATTCGTAGTACTCTGCTGGGTGCTTTGCTCAGGTTCCCTTATTCCTCCTACGATTCGGAGGCAGGTATTATTATCTCAATTTAAAGAGAATAAAGCTGAGACTCAAGTTGTTGAAAAACCTTCCCAAGGTCATGTAGATAAGGGAGTGGTGGAGTCTGGATTAAACTCCAGCTTAGGCTCTTAGGTTCACAGCTTAGCATTTTTTCTCTGCTGTTGTGTTGCCTCCAACTGCTCCTTTGTGGATGCCTATTCTTTTGTGAATTTATCATAACTTGCAGGTAATCATTTGAATTTTTTACTTAGACATGTCATAGAAATGTTGTCTCCAGTTAGCCTAACATTCTTGCAAAACAAATATAATACCCCTTTTTTGATATGAAGATACAATGATTCCACTAGATGAAGAAATCACCCCAAATCACATAAAAGATAGATGGTGAGTGATAATTTTAATGTAGATTTATCTAGCTCGGAAGCCTGTGTTGATCAGCCAGGCCAGGCAAACCTTCCCAGAGCCTGCTCGTTCTGCATGACCGCCCCTTGTCCTGCATCCCCCTCCAGCCTCCTCTGCAGATGGCTTCGATGGTATCAGAGAAACCCTGCTGTGGGATTAGACAACCTGGCTCTATGCCCATTCTCCATCTTTACTATCAGAACAATAGGGGTACCTGTCACATAGTGTTTCTGGGGAGATTAAATGAGTGCAATTCACGTAAATCCTTACAACAGTGCCTGGCATTTATTAAGCATCTAATAAATGACCATAGCTGTTGTTATTGTTCTTATCATTATTATTATAAATTTTTTGTAGAACTAGTAACAGTGGTAATTGTATATATGCATTCAGAGATAGATTTTTTTAATTAATTCTATTCACTAATAAGATCTATTATATTTATTTTCTATTATGAACATTTTTAAAGTTTGTTCTTTTTATAATTTTATACATTACAAACTGGATTATGTTTCTAATTTGAATAGTTACCTTCACCGATACCATTAAATATTAAATTTATTTTGCAAACAACTACATGCCTTTGTACAATATTCTTAATCATGAAACATTCATTTTGTCAAAAATAACATTAAGTATTAATATCCTCAGTAGTCAATATTTAATATATGTATATCCTACCTAAAGATGAGATTATTTTCATAAAATATTTATAGTACTTTCACTTGTTCTGTCTGAATTACATTAGAGAACTGGGCATGGGAGTTGTCACCTATTTCTAGAAAGCTATGTAAACATAGCAATATCTATTAAGTCACAATCATTCTGCATTCCTTTTTATTCAAATTTCAAAAATTCAGCTCTATTAAATATCGCTGTTTTTGTAATTACATATAATATCTTAGATTCGTCTAACAAAATTAATTAAATGATCCTCTGTGTTCCAGTAATATGGTTTGCTTATAATAATTTTAGCACTCATTGTAATAGATTATACTGCATTTTGTCAATTTTAAAGTGAAATTTACTCATTTTTTCCATTTTAACATCTCTAAACTCAAGATGTGTCTTTTAATCAGTCATAGTTCCTGTCAACTAGACATCAGCCATGACATAGGTGTCATAGCCTGTGCATACACAAACATCAAAAGCAACATCAGAATTTAAGAGAAACTTCCAGAAACAAAATGTAGAAATATTTTAACCCTAGCATCAAATTAACTGTAAAGAGGAAATGTAGGAGGAGATAAATCAAAAGTTTTGGGCTACTTTCAAAAAGCAGGGTTAAACATTTGCAAATCTGGCTAAATGGCTTTTAGTTCTTTATGCATTATTTCAAGAAATTCAGCAAGGCCAATCAATACTTTTGTTGAGCACAGAGGATGACATTGATTGGATAAACACAGGATTGACAGCTCTGAGTTGGAAAGGGATTCAAAAGAAACCTCAAATGTGAAGAAATTTATAAGATAATTTAAAGGATAATTTAACCAATTTAGTTTTGAGTAAGTCTTTTAAAATTTAGCAAGAATAAAGTAATAATTCCATAAAATAAGTGCAATGTGTCAGAGTTGCATTGGCGGCATTTTATATTTCTTGGTAGCAGATAACACAATGGCAAATGTTATGATCAATAACGTCTTAACATCTAAAATACAGTCTTCAAATATCTGCTACTCCATAAGGAAAGGGACTCCCTCTAGGCACTACGCATCCTTGTATTCTCCTTGCCATGTACAACATTTGGCACAGGAAAAATGATTAAATAAATATATGAATAAATAAATGAAAGATTCATTTTTGTGCGAATAGCCTGTCTCCCTCAACTGAGGCATAGACTTCTTGATTCTTTGATTTATGCATCAAAAACTTACTGGATTCCATTGTGTTGAGTGTAAAAATGTAGGAAAAAACCATACAGTTCCTACCCTTAAAAGCTCATGATTGAATAAATAAATAGTCACATATACAGAAAGATATACAAGCCTATACTGAGTGCTATAATAAAAGTGTGTTCAAGATTCAATGAAATCGTACAAGTGGTGAAATACATTGAACCTGATATGTTGGGGACAATTTCCTAAGAGAAGAGAAACTTAAGCTGAGACTCGAATGAGAAGAAATTTTCAAGATGAATGAATTTTCAAGACAAATGAAGGAAATTTTAAGATGAATTTTCTGAGTACATGGAGCAATATCCACAAAGCAAAGGTAGTAGGGAACTGCTAAGAGTTCAGCATGACAAAAAAAAAAACAAGGACACGTGCACAGGAAATTGGAAGTAATGGAGCATGTAGCTGGAGAAAACAACGAAGAGCTAGTTTGTGGAGACTTTTATGCTATGATAAATCTGAGAAATTTACACTTCATAGAAACATTCCGCAAATGATGCAAAGCAAAAACTTGCACAAAGTTGACTCCCTGATGCAAGGTGTAAGTGGCCAGTTTGGTGAGAGGTGCTAGAGAGACATTCTTCGGGAAGGACTGACAGAGAAGATGAGAGACTGCGAGGAACAAAACCACTGACCACGTATCTAATAGACAATAATGCATTGTACATTTCCCCCACAGATCATTTCAGTTTATCTGTTTATCCATTTGTTATTTTCAGTAATTTAATATCCTCGCTCATCTCCAAGACAGGAGAGTTTGACCCTGGAGGGAACAAGCAATTTATTTTTAAATTTGAGTAGAAGATTAAGAAAGGGAGTTAGCGATGTTGACATTTGCATGTTGATGAATGTGTCAGTAAATGGAGGAGAGGTTCATTAGCAGAACATGGCCGTGGCTAGTGTCAAAGTGACGATGCCAGCATCAGTCCCCACTGCATGGGCCAGGAGTCAGGAAGTCGGGCTAGGTTAGTGAAATCCCTGCAGAAGTCAAAGATCTTTCCACATCCATTTTAATTCATTCTTTCTACTCTATTTGTTCTTTACTCTGGTCTTCATAATGGAGTCTTTTATTTATATAAGCCCTCTGAAACACACCCTACTTGTAATTCTTTCTGTATTTTCCCTCAATGTCATCTGTATAAATGACGTTAAGATAATAACTTTAGAAATTATTTGGATTCGTTACACTCTATTTTAGCTATGTCTTTTTAAATTCTCTAACTATAAAAACTCAGATATGATACAAGATTATTATACCCAGAGTGTTTATTTTACCTGACCCTATTCTAAAGACATTTTTGAGCAACTTTAATTATGTTATGGTTTAAGTATAAAGTATGAATCATGATTTTAGTGACTTTTGGTGTTTATAGTGATTTTTATATCTTCTTATGTGCCAGGCTGATCAATAATCTTCTATTGTTGTTGTTGTCACATAGAGAGTCTGTATATCCCAATTTCTATAGTGTTTAAGTATTTTTTTGTAGCCAAATTAATATACGCATATATGACTTCTGGGATTGGCCCTTAAATAACTCCCTTCTGTACTTTGATGCAAATGAACGGAGAGTTTAGAAACCAGGTGTCCACACTTGGTGACCAGGAACCACATTGGACTGTTATATGAGTCAGAGTCAGACTTATATTGTGTTAAACCACTGAGGTGACAGCTTGGTTTGTTAGAATAGCAAAGGTCCCCTAACCCCACAGGAGATCCTGACTGGAATGTAAAAAGCCAAGGATCCCAGAAGACTAGTACCCAAACTTGGCAGGAGGGAAGTCTAGCCAAACAAAAGAGAAGTCAAGGTTAAACTGTAATTCCAGAGTAGAGGTGAGCCCGATGCCTGCGTCTCACTATGTTGAGTTGTACAGAAGCAAGAGGATACGTGGTCCCAGGGTTTCTAGAATGCAAAAGTTCTTTTACATGGGTAGCTGATGCATAGTTCAAGCACAGAAATGTAGAACAAAATGCAATTATAGAAAAAATAATAATAACTCCAGCTTGAACCCAGGGTAGAGGGTTGTTTAAAAATAGAGAATCAAGTTCCAACTTACCTGGCCGGAGCTGACGACCACAGAATTCAGATCCGCTGAAGAGTAAAACCTGAAATTTGGATGGAGGCCTGGTCAGGCCACACTTGCCTGGACTGAAGGAGGGAGAGGTCAGGATGCTGCCCAGGGAGGCCCTGAGGCCTCAGGGAGCTTCATGCACACTGGCCTTGGGAAGGTGGCAGGAGAGCATTTCCAGAGCTCACCCTTGGCATCCTGATCATCGTGTCCTCACTGGGCCACAGACTGGGAAGAGCAGAGCCCCAAAGTGCTGGCCTTTAGAGCCCTCAGATAGGCAAGCCACAACAGGCGGGGCTGATGCTGTCAAAACACACAGGTGGAATTTTATCCGCTAAAGTGTGAAATAGCCACAACTTCGATATTGATAGACCTTATATTATTTTTGAGAGACCATGAAGTCAGTCCCACTAAGATTGGCTTTTACCGTAAGTTGTATTTGAAAATGATCAAAACCCGTCTCATAGAGTAAGGTCATACAAAGAGTCATTCTATTAATCGAAGATTACAAGGTATAATTATTTTTATAACATTGGCAATAATTAGAGCAACTGGAGAAAAACATGTGATAAAGTGAGAATCAGCCAAATTGAAAGTGTAGAAATGCAATCTGCGGACCATTACATGAAGTTGAGACAAAATAGACCAGCAATAAAACTAGCTTCCTGTTTGTTATAAGTGAAAGGGATAGCATAAGGTCACTGTGGGTTAAATCTGAAGCTACACATCCTCCCATGAGGGAAGAGGGAAATAGAGGAATCCCCTTCTGAATATTTATTACTTTTCTCTTTAACATCACTGAACCGAGTCCTGTAGTATGATATTTGCATTCCTGGATAATGTGTCTTCTAAAAAAAGAACAAGACTTATGGGAAAATATAGAATTTTGGACAAATCATTCAAAACTAATACATCTTTATGGAAAAATACAGGATGATTCAAATACAATGTTAACACTAGCATAGTAAAAAAATGAAAAAAATCTACAAAAAATGTACAAAGTGAAAAAAAATGCTAGAAAATATGTTGGAAATTAACACTAAAACAAAGGTGAATGCTCTTGATGCCAGGTTGTGCAAACAAGTTTGAAACTGCTAAATTATAGAGACAAGGACGAAACGCACACGGATTAAGGAGAATCGTGTGGGAAATACTTGCAAGACAGGGCAGGGCATGTTCAAACTTAGCCAGGACTGAAAAAAAAAGAGCGAAGTGAATAATCATCATGTACAATAATTCATTTCTCTGTGGCTCAGTGTACTTTGCATTTACCTGCTCTGACTTAGATGACATAAAACTATTAATGTAACAGAGAAAATCAGGAATAAATCAACTTAACTTCTATATTATATTATCATCAATCCTCTATATACTCATTGGATATGAATCAATTTGCATTACAGAGACATGTACTGATGCAGAAACAGACTTTATGCCCATTAATAAATGCTTTCCTGTTGCAAGCATTTAACTGTTTACATTTTGACAGTAGCTCTTGTACACACATACACACATATGAATTATAATTTTTAAATATTAATATGTCAAAATCTACTACGACATACAACTAGATGTAGAAGTAGTCTGGGCTTATGAAATAGTGTATGCAATTGCATGAGACCTAGAAATCCAAGGCATAGCTGACTACTGAGATTGTCAAGTTCAATAAGGGATAGAGCAGGAAGTGAGATGGAAAAAGCGAGTCCAGGTGAAGTTGGTATAGGTGCACTCTGTGCGCACTTACTCTGCGCCTGACCTTGGAATGAAAGTGAACTGAGTTATTGAACTATGCTTATTTTTTTATTCTATAAATCAAAATTTTACCTCTTTTTGAAAAATGTTGAGTTACAATTTCCACTACCATCCTTTTCCTTGGTACTTTGAACCCAACGTTTTTTATGACAGCCGACTCAATATTAAACAAGGAAGATAAGGAAGCCTCTCGTTCTTTCATTCAAAAAAATCTTATTTAAAAGCTAAAAAGTTGTTGGTAGCACATTCAACTCGTCACTGGTGAATTAGCTGGGTAAAGGAGCCTCCGGGGAAAGAGCATGTACTTGATGAGTAACAATGTCATAGAAAGGGCTCTACATAGTTATTCTTTTTGAACTTGATGTTAATGTTAAAGCAGATGATAAGAAAATACTGATATGTTTATAATTCAAAATTCGCTGAAGTAGGAAATCATTAAATTCCTTTTAAATCCCTGCTAATTATACAAATGCAATGCAGATAGATTTTTGTGAAATAATATTTGTATTCTCTTACGAAGCCAAATTATAAATATGGACATGTGAACAAGTAATTATGCTCCCTTCTTATGAAGAATAATTTATCATGGAACTAATTATTCCTCCAGATATTTTCAGAGTAATAAAAATAGGGCGAGAATATACTGAAGTGAAAATTAGCCTCAAATAAAAGCCTCCCTAAAAAGCGGTTGGAGGTCTTTCCTAACTCAAGTGCCTGTCCAGAGGTTATCGATACACACGTAGTGGAGAGTAACTAGTTAGATTTTTCCAAGGTAAATATTTTACTGGCTGGTATGGTAGATAGGCATGTTTTATGCTTGGGGCATGGATAGAATAGCTTTAAGATCAAGTTGATGGATTGTTCCATTGAGACACTGCAGGTGGCCTGAGGATATTAAAATGTGAAAATTTAGGATAAGGAAAGAAAAATCAGGGATGCTTAAAAGTCAGTTATCACGAACTCAGAATCTCAAGTTACATTCCCTTTCTAAAATGGCATAATATGATTTTTAACATTACCAATTTGCATGTGACTCAGCACTAAATGAGAAAACCCACCCAGGAGTGTCAGACCATCAATAATTCAAACTGCTTTCTATTGGGTAGAAATTTTCATTTTCTCACAGTCCCTAAACACATATTAAGAGAGGTGACTGTGTTCTAGCTTTGCTATGTAGGAACCTGGCTATGTTCTCAAAATGACTTCTGGATTAAAATTCTCTAGCTGTACTGGTCAAAAGACAAGATTCCTCTTCTGAACTTAACTCATTGTAACAGTCCTTTAAAATAAAATTGGAGTAAATTCATTTGTTTTTTCCTCCATTACTAGTTGGAAAGAGTGTGCAATCAGAACAAATCAAGGCAGAGGAGAACTCGGCTTCTGCTTTTGCAGGTGCACTGACTTAATGGCCCTCGCAAGTCATAGCTTATTGTGAGTAGATAAAGGCAAGGGAGCAGGCAGCTCTACATAGAGTAGCAGATGCACAACATGGAATCAGAATTCTTACACTAGATTTCCATCTCTAATTCTTACTGAACAGCATCTCTGAGAAGGTTTCCTAAGCTCATAGAATTTTGGTGGCTTTTGACATTGAACTGAGCCCAATGGCTAGCAATGCGATTTATATAACAATTCCTTTAGATCTTTATGCAGACTTCTAAGATTCATAGAAAGCATTCATCTCCTTTAATTGTTTCTCCCCGACCAATAATAGTAATAATAACATAGATATGATTCCTTGAGCACTTACTCTGTGCCTGACTGTTTTAACGATTTTGCAAGGATCATTACACTCTACGTGGAAGGTTTTATTATCCTCATTTTACAGATCAGCAAGCTGAGACTCCATAAGTAACATGTTCAAGTTTCCACAGTGGTAAATGCGAGGGTGAGGGCTGAAACCCAGCAGTCCAAGCGGAAGTCCTTGGTCTCCACACTTCCGTGCTCTGCCCACCTTCTGTGGTGCTCATGCACACTGCATTCTTCTTTCACAGATTTTACTGGACCATACGGTACTTGTCTCCCTGTCTATCCCTACATCCAGATCATCAGATCCGAGAGAGAATGGGCCACTTCCATATACAACTAGAGGATCCAGCACACAGAAGACACACAACACGTTTTCAAAATAGATAAATACATCAATAAATCAACAGTGAAATGTAAAGATCAGCATGAAATATAATTTGATAAGAAAGAGTTGAACAGCAAAATACAACAGACCGTCTCATGGGTGGGAATATATGGCCATGGCACTAACTGCAGGGCATAGTAGAAAACACTACCCTCGAAGTAACCACAAGAAAATACATTTCGAGCAATCAACTTTTCACATCTCTCCATCTTCCTCATTAGATTAAAATCTAAAGAGGGCAGGGATAATTTCTTACTTATTTTTTAGCCTTCATGGCTAAGAGGGTATCTAACACAAAATAATAACTTTGATAATGTTTATCAAATTGCCGGCAAACTTGAAGTATTTTTTTAATCCAAAAGTGGGAGCAGCTTACTATGCCTTCCATTCTACCCAGGAATTCAAATGTGTATAAATCTTGAGAAGCTGATATTAAAATTTATATAAAATCATAATGTGCAAGTACAGTCAAGGTAATTTTAAGAAAAAAGAGTAAGTTTAATGGGCTTGCTTTACTACATATTATATATTAAAATTCTAGTAATTAGGTGAATGTGATATGGTAAAGATTTGACCAAGAGGAAAGAAAGAAAAAAACCAAAGAACTAGGCTTATGTATATATAAAAATCATATGTAATATGTATATGATAAGTAATATAGTATGTGTGAGATAAGTATTATTTAAATTGAATAGTGAAGGATAAATTATTGAATAAATGGCCTTAGGTTTGTCGAGTAGCCACTGAGTGGATGGGTGGGTGAAGGGATCGAGTCAGACTATTCTTCACAATAAATTCTAGGTTGATGAAAATGAATTTGTATAAACAAAACAAAAACAAGCCAGTTAAGAAAAGCCTGAAAGCTGTTAGAATACAGATAATGTGTTCATCTTAGAGTTATCAAAATATCACAAACTTCTAAATTCCATGTATTTTATTATTTTTGTTTGCCTCATAGCACAAGGCACTACTGAACACCGAAGGGATCTCATTAAGTGGTATTCTCTGAATGAGATGGATTGAAATAAATGTATCGTTTCTAGGAACTTTTATTTTTAAAGGCGTTTATACAAATTTGTATTTCACTGTTGATTTTGTTTGCTGTGTCTAGACCTGATGTAGATAGATCGGTTGGCTTTTGGACTTTGTTATAAGGGCCTATGTGTTCTTGTTACCTTTTGTTCTGGCCTAGGTGATAGGATGGTGTACTTTTGGATATTAGGAAAAATTAAGGATGGGGCTAATGTTGCTGTCAAGA
>NW_011888809.1:9840029-9848096 GCF_000151845.1 Pteropus vampyrus
GTTTTTCCTTCTAAGGATTACTCATAGTTCTCAAGGACAATAGAACTGATTGTTCAACTCTTTAGACTAAAAAATAAAATGTGGAGGATTGTCACTGATGATTTCCTACTCGTAAGGGAGATCATGGAATTCCCCCTCCATCATTGTTTTCCCCAAGAAGAGCTGTCCTTTGGGCCAAAGACTAACTTGAATCTTAGTACTAGGGAATGGGGCTTTCAGAAGAGTGATTAAAAGTTCAAAAGCTTCAGCTGTCTTTGGTCTTTTGGATGATGTCATATTGCTCTTTCTTTGTATTTTCCACCAGTGAGACTGAGTTGAAAAGGGACTAGGGCTCTATTTAAAGAGGTTGGAAAATAAAGTAGGGCTCAGAGAAGGCAAAGTGAAGGGTTCTGGTTAAGTGAATTTAAAAGTTGAGGCATAAACCTTAGCGAGATAATGTATTCCATTATCTCTTTTTATATCTTTCAAATTAAGAGATTTATGAAGTTGACCATGGGGAATGGCACAGCCATATTAAACCGGTGATTTCGGGTTTATGTCCTTGAATTCACTCATTCTTGAGAAGATAGCTAAATAAATATATAAATATTATCAACTAATACAAAATATTTTTTTTTTGTCTACAAAATTTTTCCACATGTGTTTTTACAACTGATGTCAGCAAGTTTTTTAAGTTAGAAGTTATTTTCATTTTACAGTTGAGAAGAACGTGTTGAGAAAGATTAAGAGATGTGCTCAAGGTCACCAAACTAAACACAGATCACAAATCCAGCTCTTCTGTTTTCTTATTTTATATCCTTTCTTTGCTGGAGAAGTAAAAGACTGGTATGGTGAATATACAAAAATGCCAAATATAATAGTTTATAATTGCAATAGAAAAGTGATAAAAATTACATTTTCCAGCAAATTCAAAGCTAGAAAGAAGACAATCTTGCATTTTAAACGAATAAACCGTTAGAATTCCTAAAACAAAAGTGAGTGTCCTTATGTACACTGTGTGCTCGTAAAGGCTGATTGTGTTCTATTAATGAGGTTTCCTAGGTTAAGCTAATCATATTTATGTATTACAATATTCCAAGTTCTTAAATTGACCACAGAGCAATTTAATACATTTGACCCAAATGGCTGCAAACACTGACAAAATTCATTTATGAATTTGCATTATCATCTAAAATATAATGCTACATAGAGCTAATCCAAATGTTGAGTTTTTTCTTTCTAACCTTTATGAATGTCAAACAGATGGTCTGATTTAAGTATCAATAAAGGCCTTTAAAATTTGAGTTAATAACACCCTAAAGGATTTACAGTAACTACTGCTTCAAATATAGACCATAGTAAAAAAAAACAAAAAAACCCCCAAAAAACAGCATTGTTCAAGAAGAGAGAATAGAGACAGGAAACATAAAATAGTAAAAAAGAAGTTTTATGATTTCAGACTTAGCCGAGCAGCCAGTTGACTCTCATTGTGCAGAGCTTACCACTTAGGAATTTAGGACTCAGTTAAGAAAAGAAATTCTCTCCTCCAAAGTTTACTTGTGACCCTTATGTCCGTACCTTCCTCTGAGCGAAGAGCAGGTATCCAGAGTCCATGGTTTTACTCACTTAAGGAGAAGAGATAGAAATCTGTAGACTTGCAAGGGGATAGAATTCTTAGAGCAGAGGACTAGAGAAGAGAAAATCCTTGAGAGAAAGAGTAATAGAAATCTGCAAAAGGTTTCCTCATGCATTTCACTGAAATTCCACAAGGCTAGTCAAAGTACAACTGCTGGAGAAAGAATAAGTATGGGGGAACAGAAAAGGAACAGTTTCTGGAATTCCCACAGAGGAAGGGTTGGTTTCGTTCTTCCCTGACTGCGGAGACTCATTGGATATTTGGACCCCAGTAGAGGTTCGAGGAGGGTCTGCCTTAGTTGTAGTGATAAGCTATCCTAAGGTAGGTCTGCTCTAGGCTTGCCCTCTAAAGCATTAGAAACAAGCCTCAAAAGACCGTTAGAACACAGACCGACACTTTAAAGTAATACAACCAAGTATAGCACTCAAAAATACAAAATTAAAAAAATTTGGCATTCAATAAAAAATATGATCCACACGCATGAGAAATAGCAATTAAAATAGACAGAAAAAACAGATGATGGAGTCTGTAGGCAAGGACTTCAAAACAGATATTACAAATATGTTGAAGGGTTTCAAGAAAATTCTAACAGTATTGAAAAAAATAGGATATAAAAAAGAAGAAATAACATTTTCTAGATATGAAAAATATATCTAATATAAAAAAAATTATTGAATGGGCTTAACATAATATTAGTTATCAAAGAAGAAACAAGATGAACCTGAAGACAAAGCAATAGAATTTAATAAACTGAAACTTAATAGGAAAATAAATAAATGGAAAATAGAGTTTCAATGACCTGGGAGACAATATTGAGAGGTTTCACATATGAATAGTCTGTGTCACAAATGGAAAAAGGAGGTGGAGTAAACAGTATCTCAAGGAATAATGGCCACTAATTTTTTTTTTAAATTATGAAACCATAAATACATACTTAACGTTAAATGAAACATACACAGAATAAACTCCAAAACGTCACAAAACAGTACACATTATATTTAAAAAAATTAAAAGAAAAGAGCGATGAAGAAAAAAATCTTAGAAGAAACCTGAGTACAAAAAAGGCATATTATGTAGAGAACAATAAGGACAAAAATATTGGCAGATTTGTCAGAAACTCTGCAAGTCAAAAGACAAAGATACTTAAAGAGCTGAGGACAAAAAAAAAAAAAGACTGCCAAATAAGCATTTCATACACAGAGAAAACATACATTGAAAATGAAGAAAAATAAAGATATATTTTAGATATTAATTCATTGTCAACAGATTTACAATATAAAAATGTTAAAAATAGTTCCTCGGGTGGAAAAAAAAATGGTGTCAGATAGAAAAAACAAATAATATAAGCTGATTGTGTTTTATAACATTCTAGGCAAATTCATATTATTATTATGAACGCATTTTGATCTGAACAATTATTGCATAAATAGGTGTGTTTTCTTTTCCTCCATTAATTCATTCTCAGAGCTATCTTCTGCCTTTCCTTGCTCCACTCTGCTCTGGAGGGGACTGCTGGCTCCTCCAACTTTTCTTTCTAGATTCTTTGACCAACTGCACAGTCACAGGATTTAGAAACAGGACCTGGGGATGCGTCCACGTCTGCACCTTTCCCTGCCCAGCATTGTTTGCCTCAGGTGGCTTCTAGTGTGGCTGCATCTCCCTTGTGCAGACATCATGGCCTAGAGGTGGACGCTGGGCCTAGACTGACACAGACAGCGCTGGACAGATTTTGCCACAACAGAGTCTAAGAACCAGAGAGTTAATTTATTCGTCCAAAAATGTGGTAAACCGAATCAGGATTTTAATTACAGGTGCATCGCTGTTTCTTTTTGCATATCGCTTTTATATGAGAATTTGGTGTCAGAGATCTTCTGAGAAAAATAAAAATATAATCAAAGCTTTAATATCATTCCCACTATTAACATCTAATCTTAAAATCTTTGCCTTTCCAGTGCACTTTATTTTTAAAAAAATGTTAAACAGAAAAATGATTGCTACTCTAGGTATCTGTCTAAATCTATCTAAGTCCCCTGACAGTGCAGTTGACCAAGGAATCTAGAGGAAAAAGTTTGAGGAGTCAGCACTCCCCTCCAGAGCAGAGTGGAGCAAGGAAAGGCAGAACATAGCTCTGAGAATGAATTAATGAAGAAAAGGTGCACACGTCTATTTATACAATTATTGTTCGGATCAAAATGTATTCATAATCCCCAGTGGGCATGTCGTTGAAATGCTGGGTTTATAATTCATCTTAATCTCATCACAATCATTAATGTTATTACTGTCGCTTTCAGTGGCTGAAGAATATGATGATGTGGCTTTATATTGTTAAAATGCTTGCTCATCACCTTTTCCTTTGTAAATAATAATTCCACAGTTTTAAACTGTTCTTACAGCTAAGGGAACTTTGGGGAAAAAGAAATGCTAGAGTGGCTCCACTAAGTATAGTCATTTAAATTTTAAAAATGGTATGCCATGTGCAGTTACTTTAAAATCCAAGGATACATTGGAACTTTGCTAAAGTGTCAGGTACAATTTGCAACTAAAAATAACCTACGTAGCAAATGAGACAGAATGTAAAAGAGCAGCACCCAATCCCAGTCTACCCAATTACAGCCGGATGACCTAGAGTACGTCCTAACTTCTCCTTTTTCCGCTTAAGTTCTCTGTCCTTCGCGATGGCCATCACGTCTTCCCCATAGCGCTGTGTCATCGTGGCGGAGATGGCAGCTAAGCTAGTGCGAGGCTCATACAGATGCATAGACTCTGCCACTCTCATTTTCTTCTCACCATGATACCCCAAAGCTACCTTACCTGCCTTCTTTGCTTTATCTTAACATAGAGAATCGTTGACTTGACTTTGAGATATTAATGCAGATAATGCGAAATGACCCACACAATTTACGACACATTGAAACAGATTTTGAAAGGAATGAGTTCCAGGAAGTTCTACATGTTTTATTATCATGGGCCTTATTTAGCCTTTCATGAGCTAATGTGTGTGTCTACGGAGATGTTGGAGGAATTCCCCCAATTACTTTCCCCAAATTACTTGATCTTGTAAACCTATGTTTTGGAACTTGGGGTGGGAACAATACGTTCTATCACACTAACCATATTATCTCAATAGTGTGGACAGAATGTCAGCACTGAGAAGGGCCTCAGAGTATATTTTGAACAATGATACTATGTCCTAGGAAATGAAAATGAAGAGGAAAGCAACTGCTTCATTAGTTGTCTGGTTAACTCATGAATTAAATAGTTAATTCACTTATTCACTTATAGATCACTGGTGATAGGTCAAGTTCAGTGTTAATTTATGTGGGAAAAAATCATGATGAATGACAAAAGCACAAAGTGCCACTGTACAGCAGCAAATTTGTCCAGGGAAGACTTTGGAAAAGATGAGGCACTAGAGTTTGATACTAAAGGACAGGGAAAGTTTGTCAAGTAAAGAAAACATATACCTTGGGTACAGAAAGAAGACAGGGAAACATAAAAGTAAATTAAACATTTTGAGAATGGCAAGTTCTGTGGATAATGAACCAAAGAATTTGAACTCTCCTTTAAGCACCAGGGTACTGTTGGGATGATTTAAGCAAGTGAATGTTGCATAAACAATTATGGAAAGAATGAGCCTATAACCAGGCAGGAGATACATTTAAAGGGAAAGAAAACCACTGGAAAAGACTGTGTAGGTCTAAGCCAGAGATTTAGCATATTTTCACTTTTAATAAATATACACAGACATTGATATATAGAGATAAATATGGCAGGAGCACACACATCAACCTTTAAACTAGTCTGGAATTCTAAGTCCTTTCTTTGCATTTGAACTGGAATTCATTTAAATTATACATGTTTCCCCATAATTCTATATCATCTGCTTCTCTTTGAAAGCAACCAGAGAATAACTATTAAGTTCCTTTTCTTTTTCAGATGTTTGGAACTATGGTAGATCTTAAGGCTTTCTTATCTTGATGGAAAGATAAGCTATGAAGCAGTAGTTGGGTAAGGCCTAAATCCATACTTTTCATTGTTTGTTCAGAGACCCAAGAGAGCATTGTGAACTTGGGTTGCTGCGGTAGGCACACGGAAGGCAGTGAGATGAAACCAAACCTTGAAAACGGAGTAGAATCTAGCAGAATGGAATTTGTGTCTAATGTTATACTCTATGACCTTTTGTTGCTCTGTTTATAAAGAAGAAAATACTTACCTTTCTTATAATACCTACCTCATAGCTGCTCCACAGTTTAAAATTAAGTCTGCTAATTGATATGCAAAGTATTTTTAAAACATCTGCTTAGACAGATGCTATTTTTTTGGACCTGTCTAATGTGGTAAGCAGCATGGCAAGACAGCATTTCAGGAAAAACAACATATAACGACTTAGTACAATTAAGCTAAAGTATTTTCTTCTAAAATTCTTTCCTTCCTTTTTCTACTTTCTTATTTTTTTCTCTTATACTCTCTCCTTCCTCTCTCTCTCCTTTCTTTCTTCTCTCCTTATTCATTTTGCACTCTTCTATGCCAGGCCCCAAATTAAATTTGTTTTCGTTTTCCAGAAGAACATAAAATACGTGCCAGGGGAGAAAAACAGGTGAACACATGCAAGCCCCATGACAGGGTAAGTAGAGGACGATTTATTTTTCCTGGGAGAGAAGGTAAACAACAGCAAACACTCTCCCTAGGGCCATCTTTGTTTTTACCATTTGTGGTATCGATCCCCACTGCCGAACAGATGTCCGATGCTGTGGCTGTCTTAGCTGGCTTGGCATCTTAAGAACAGGAGAACAGGCAGAGGAGGACCGAATCCAGCTGCTGGAGAAAGGCATGAAATGGATATGGATGTAGCATCGAGATATAAAGCTACAAGTGCTGCAAGACATTACAATTAGTTTAATCTCTTCTTCCTACCTATTGTCCCTGTGGTTCGGATTCCGCAGGTATAACACCCAGTTACCTGCAGGGGCTTTATCCTCTGATCTGACCATGTAAGACACAGAGAGAATGGCAAATTTAGTGTGATCCGGTCCACTCACGGATAAAGTCACTAAATGTTTTTACGTGAGGCCCCAGGTGGTAAAGAATCATATGTTTCACCCTCTCTTCTCCCGCTCTACTTCGCTTTTCAGCCAAGCTGTCCAGTTAGAAAATTGTCTTACACATTGAACATCCGATTTTCATACAAGCTCGCGATAAAGATTTCAAAATACATTTCATGTTTATATCTCATGTATAAACTGGGAATTCTGGTGGTTAATTAAGTCTCAGAGTGCATATTTTTAGTAAAAAGTATTTTTAAATGTGCTATTGGTACAAATTCATCACACTTCCCTCTGTGCCGTCTAATTTAAGGAGCGGCAATCACTGCATCTTGAATGAAGGCAGGCTTTGTGTGGTAACACCTCTAAAATTAGCAGGGAGAAAAAACTAGCCAGATTCAGGAGGAATTGTCTCTTCACATGACACTACACTTTTGGAGGTACACATTTCATCTTTAACACAAACCAGAGATTATGTTTCTTTATAATTCATTCCTCGTTATGAACGATTTAGTGCTTCTTAAAAGATAGAGAGATGTTCATTTGCTTTTTTTATAGAGAAGGCTGCTATTTCATATTATCCTGTCGTGTGTGTAGGAGAGAATGACTCTTAAGATTCATTTCTAACGATAAAAGTAAGAATGCACACACAGCTTTAACATCCCAGCGAATGTTTTACTATCGCAATTTCTAACCTCCAAAGCCTTTATTAATTTCTAGTTTTTCTTTTTATATAAGAATTATATAGTTTCAATTATAGCTTTTGTTGGTGGGAATGTAAATTGGTGCAGCCATTATGGAAAACAGTATTCAGGATCCTCAAAAAATTAAATATAAAACTACCATATGATCCAGCAATTGCATTTCTAGATATTTCATCCGAAAGAAGCAGAATCGCTATCTCAAAGAGGTATTTGCATACTCATGTTCATTATTTACAATAGTCAAGATATGGAAAAAATGTAAGTGTCTATCAGTGGATGAATGCAAAGAAAATACGATGGGATATGATTCAGCCCTAAAAAGAAAGAAAAGTCTTCCATTCGTGATAACATGGATGGACCTCGAAGGCATAATTCTAAGCGAAATAAATCAGACAAAGACAAATATTCTATGATCTCACTTACATATGAAAAAAATCAACAAAGAAACAGAAAAGATTGGTAGTTGCTTGAGGAGGGGGTCTGGAGGTGAGAGGAATTTGTGAAGATGGTCAAAAGGTACAAACTTTCGTTATAAGATTAATAAATTCTGGGGATGTAAGGTATAGCATGGTGACTAGAGCTAACACTGTATTGTAAATTTGAAAGTTGCTAAGAGAGTAGATTCTAAAATTTCTCATCACTAGAAAATAAAACTTGTAATTATGTGAGGTGATGGATGCTAACTTACTGTGATAATCATTTAATG
>NW_011888809.1:9848384-9858128 GCF_000151845.1 Pteropus vampyrus
TGTCCTTGCCCAAATGAATGGCCCCTCCTTGGCTCACAAAGTACTTTTTTTTTTTTTTTTTTTTAAATTCTGTCACAGTGCTTACTTCATCCTGCCACATGTTTCCAAAAGCTGTTTGCAACAGATCAGTCTTTTTCACAAGACTGAAGCAACTCAAAAGCAGGGAGTCTGATTTAGTCACTTTTGATACCCCTCAGCCTCTACCGCTGCGCATTGCAAACCACAGGCATACAGTATAGATAGTTGTTGAGAGAGAGAGAGAGAGAGAGAGAGAGAGAAAGAGGGGTGTGTGAGCTGAAAAAGAGAAGACCGATATCACTTCAATTATAGGCTTTGAGAGAAGGACGAGATCTCCTGGATTAGGACACTGAGGCTCAGAAAGCTGATATAATGGCACAGAGTCATACCTCTGATGTCTGAGACCAATGTCTCTCAATGCACAGAAGGTCCTGTCCACACCACAACAGCAATTTTATAATGTCTATCAAGCAACTTTAAGTATAATTCTTGGGAATCTCAAGCCCCTAAATGTTTCATCTTCTATAAACCAGACATTCTTGCAGAGGTCAAAGATTACCTGAGAGATCACCAGGGCAAGACCTTAGCAGGTCACCAAGGCTCAGAGTATGTTCAGTAACCTCCATTATTTAAGTTCCTTATACTAGATAACTTTAAGACGAGACATTTGTAATTTTGTAGTTCGGTACTAATTGAAAAAAAAATGCACTTATAATTCCCTAGGGTTTTCAATAAAACAACTATCTAGCAACAATGCTTGAGGATGGTCAGCATCGCTTGCTGAGAATGACAGCATCGATACTGTCTGTCCCTTGCTGCTCACTGGCTGTTTTTATGGGAGTAGATCCAGATTTGTCTTAAGCCATATTTGATTCTTGCAGGTCTCAATCCCTAATTTGTATTTTAATTTGGGGGAATGGATTTAAGATCTCTAAATGAGTGAGCAATTCTTTGGAGAAAAGTTTACGGCCTCCAGGAGAAAATAAATAATGAGTTTCAGACTTATAGCTTATGGAGATTTTCTCACCTAACCAAATTGTTTTTCATGCTGTGATTTTTATACTGTGCCATATAGAAAACCCCATATGACAGTCCTTAGAGAAAATATAGTTAATAATAGAGCACACATGAACCCAGGTTCGAGTTCAGTTGGCAACATATTATATTAAATAAATGAACAATCACTCAAAACCTTACATAAATGCTTCAGTTGCCGTCCACATTTGTATTTGGAGCTGCAATGTCTAGCTCACAGATTCACGTTGTATAAGCATTCAATGAATTTATGTAATATTTTCTGCTTTCATTATTCAATTTTTTGTATTATCCATTCATTCGTTTAACACATATTGAGTGCTTATTAGGTGTCTGAGAAACGAAGAACAACGAAACCCGTGTCTTTCTAGCTCTCAGGTAGATTGAAAGAAATAGATAATGAAATAGGTACATCCCAGGATAATTTGACAAATACCATAACTAAATTATCCACGGAATGTTTTTAAAGTTCAAACCTAGAGAATGCTAAATCTGGGAGTCAAGGAAGACTTAAAAGAGGGCTTCTACACGAAGACTCTTGAAGCATGAGTTTATTTGATTAAGGTGTGGAGAGATGGTGATGGAGGAAATTATTTCAGGCCAAATGTTATTCAGAGATTCCATAAATTAGTGTAAGAGAAAAATAGGTAAGAGAAGAGGCTGGAGAGAAAGGAAGGTATCTGATCATGAAATTTCACCTGTGATAAGCTAAGGAAAGTGTGTGTGTTCAATTTGCAGAAATGAGTGAAAAATCATACTTTTTATTAGAAAAGCAAATATGGTGCCACTTTAGAGAATATCTAGGAAGTTATAATACTGGTAGCAGGGAGACCAGTTTGAAACTGTCTTAAGATTCAAAGTGACATATGCTTAAACCAGGCATCTTGAATTTCAGTCTAACTAGTTCTTTCCTTACGTTATTATTCTTATTTTTTAATTAATAGGTGTTATTCTGAGAAGGTGATGAGTGAGAGAGAGAGCCAGAGGGGCAGAGGGGGCTGGAGAGAAAGACATAGTGGGAAGATGTTTAAGTTGGTGACCTTAAATAATCTACTCACATACAGTAGCCTGATGCAAAGGATTAACGACTAACTCATGAAGACATTTATTAGATAATAGTGATCGTATTTAGCATTGTCTACACACTTACTGTGTGCCAGCTAACAAAGACTCTCTCCTTAACCAAATTTTAGCGAAGCTTCTCTGAGCCCTTCTCTTAACTAAACCTCAACATTATCTTATCAAAATGACAGACTCTCTGTACAAATGATTTCACCCAGTCCATCCCCTCTCCCCGACCTTAAAAAAGTGAAACAAACACTAATGTAATCTTTAACACCTCCAGGCTGCACCCCTAGGACAGCCTTAACCCCCTCCAAGTGCCAGTCTGAGAAAGCTTAAGGCTGCCAGAAGAATTTACTGTGCATTCTACCAACATCCCTGACTTTCCTTTCTAATTTACTAAAATAGCTTTCCCTTTGTGACTTTTTCCTCTGTCTCTTTGAGGCATATATGCATCTCCTATACCTCTTGAGTGCCCTTCTGGAAGACCTAAAAGCCTTTCTTTTGAAATGTAATAGCAAGGATGGGGCCTCTGTCTCCTAGTCTCTGTCAGAGGATAAGATCTTAACTTCCTTAATCTCCAGCTATCAGACACAGTTGGCTGACCTAATCGAATTTACACAGACCAACTGTGTAATTCTTACTTCCTAGGCCCCCCTCAACCCTTCACATACTCCCTCACCCTCCCTTTAACATACCATCACCGCTATACAAATCAAAGTTCGGTCAATTCTTATGGGTCCCTGTTGCAATATTATATCATGGTACCAGGCTTGTACAATCACTTACATCTTAGCTTCTCGTATCCACACCCTACAAAATAGGTGTTGGCTTCATTTTCTATTTTTAGTACCTTCTGTACCATGATCCAAACTCTATAGATAATTAAAATACAAGGAGGAGTTTTTAAGCAGCAAAGAGCTAAAAGTTTTCAAGTCCCAATTCAATTTATGTTGGCAACTGGAAGGATATGCCTCTGTGACTTAGCCTAGTTCAATACAACAATTACCAAGTGTACAAAAACAACACTAGATATTTGATTTCATAATTTATAATCTCTCATTGATAGAAAGAACATCAGATATGTGCAGAGAAGCTCTTAGGAACACAGGCGCAATTTAGCTCTTTGGTACGTAATTAAAATTCTTTCATTTATAACCTAAACTTTTTTTGTAACCCAACTAGATCCCAAATTCCTTCTCAGATCTCACAGGAGAAAGGAGCTAATGAAAGTGCAGTTCTTCCTCTAATTACGATTAATTACCTCATTAGGTGTTTTTCTTATCATTACAATATTAGAATATTACTGAGAATAGTAATTAGAATAGGACTGGTTCCCACGGAACTCACTTTTCGATCATGAAACCAAAAACATTCTACAGTTTCACCCCATTATTTTGTCTATTTTGCCACAACGTTTGTGACTTATGTACTCTTCTCTACATTTCCTATTTAACTTAATTTTATTTCTATTAACTTTGATCTTGAAGTTTCCTTGTCTAATACACTAGTTTTTTTCTATGCTGGTAAATATATAGCCTTGTTATCCCTAAGTACTAGTATCATTTTATAGATCAGAAAACCAAAGCATGGGAAAAAAAAAACAGAAAAGAGAAAAGAAGAAAAGAAAATAATAGAAACATTATAAAAGAAAAGAAAAAAGAAAAAGAAAGAGAGATCAAGGGACTTGGAGGCATTAGGGAACTTTTCAGAGGCACAAAGATGGTAAATACTGGAGTCCATGAATTTGACCTTGGATCCTGTCTTCTTAATAGCTGCAATACAGTAGTATTTGCGCTATATTATATGTGTGCACAAGCAATGAAAATTTTCCTTTAATGAATGACACTGTATTTACTCTTAGGAGGAAATTATCTTCAATTGCAAAAATACTACTTGCAGTGGAAAAAGAGATCTGAGAGATGTTTAAGAATGCAAAAAAAGAAATAATAAACTGTGTGAGTTGTAATTGAACAAATTATTTGGAGCTGGTGGGATATTGTATAAGCCAGCAAACAAGGAAAGGATAGTGAAAAAGGGATTTAAAATCACCATTAAATTTTAGAAAACCCTCCTAGGAAGTAACTAGTATCACTTGATATTTTAAATAAGGAACAAACAAACAAAACCCATAAAGAATACATTATTTATTTGCAAAAGACTACTTAATTTATAAGTATAGGAAGTGGTATTCGAATCCACACCTCACAGGCTCCCATTCAGTTTATTTGATTTTTACTCTGTATTCTGTCCCTACTATAATGCAAATGCCTATTCTTATTCAAGAGGTCTTCATGCCCATTACTTCACAAGGGTTCTAAACTGAAGGGGCTTCATTCTCCTGAGGTCACGAGTCTTCTTTATGTGCAATTTAACTTAAAATAACTGCACGGATAAGCTTTCACAGTTGTACATCCAAGCTCTTTACCATGACATTTTGTTTCAGATAAGTATTTTCCTTGCTAGTACCATCTTAATTTTTGTTATATCTGCACTCTTTTCTCCTTCCTAATCACACCTGTAGCTCACCTGAAATAACTGCTTGGCTTTTCAGGAATTTAAAACCTTTGAGAGGTGGGAATTGGCCTGATTATGTATCCCAGCACATCAGCTCCTGCTGCCAGGACTGCCTGAAGCAGCCACTGGGCACCACTAAGTCAAAGTGACATCCGTTTTGTCCTTAGAACACCCTCGAGGAGGTCAGTGGTTCCTGTTCATTAACCACGATTGACCCTTTTGCTCTCACAGTAATCTGAGAGGGTGGATCCACGTGATCACATTAGGAATTATGAGGAGTCTCCTGGAGATGTGGCCCTGAAGTCTGTGGGTGTAAGAAGAGGTCTGCTATTGCCCTCCACTCCCAACCCGGAGCAGAGTGCTGGCTCTGCAGCTGCCTAGACGTGGGAGCTTTCCAAGCAACATGCTGGTTCATGCCTCTTTTTCCTCAACCATTAATAATGAACATGATGTCCCGGAAAGAGACAGCTTAATATAGTTTTGCCTCAGTTTTTATCATCAATAAAATGGAAATAACATTTTCAGTGTTGTTGTGACGTTTACAGGTAATATACATAAACATTTGTCATAGCGAATGGCACAGAACAGCCATTTTAAACAAAGCCCATTATTTATACTAGTGATTTTAATAGAATCTTGGCATTTTAGTGATGCTAAGATAATAGCTCTTTATGAACATCTGTTAGTTTGGGTGATCATTAATAATATTCAGTGTACAAAAAGTACACACTACAAGTGGCTTTTTAAAGTTATATAGCTAGGGAATTTCATCGTCATGCCTCGCTTGTGAGAAAGGCACTGGGACCAAGGGCCACGTGCATTGACTGTGGTGGCTGCAACTTGATAGCCAGACCACAAGTTTCAAACATACATTGTGCAGAAAACTGTTGCTTTTGGCCACTGTTTGCTCTTACATATTTCCACTGGAAATTTTTTTGAATCTCTTGTATACATTTCTTAATATTGTAAAGATTATCCAAAAGAATTGGGAGTTACAAAATTGAGCTGTGCAAATGGCAGCCTTTGCCTGCCTGGCTCATTACTAGCTGGCTGGGTAGGCGGGAGGCCAACAAAACCACTCGGACTCTTAAGAGAGGAACGTGGCATGCAACTCAGATGCCATGCCATTTCTGGTGTGAAAGCTCTGGGTTTCCAGTATATTAGCTACAAATTAAAAAATTAATCTCTTATAAATGCTTCCAATTAAAGTATTTCATTGTAACATTTATTTGAATTTGGCACGTTTTAAAAATATAATAAAAGTCCACCCAGTAGATTCACATGTAAAATTTGTAGAAATAATTCCCATTGGCCTTTCAGTGACCTAGAAAATCTAAATACATGATTTTTAGCAGAAAATGAAGAATGGATCAGATACAAGGATCAAAATTTTCTTTTAATTTTGGAAAATTAATGTCTTAAAAGTATTTCCATAGAGTAAGGTTACCTTAGAAGCCTCTTAACTGAACAATGAGAAATTTTAAGAAAAATATATCTTTTAAAACATAAAACAAATACTGGTATGTATTTGGTGTCTTTTAGTCCTTAGCAAGAAAGCAGCTGTATTGGAAGGTGACAAGGAAATGATTATAGCAGAACAAGAATTAAAGCTCCATTTGTAAACACATTAAACACATGATACATAAGTAGATGCAAGCAGTCAAATAGCTTACTTACATCCATCTGTAAGTATATATTTGCATGTGTCCTGAAATCCTGTGTCCAGAGACAAAGGGACAGTTGGTACAGCCATGAGCGCCTAGACCATCTGACTCTCTCTGGAGCCACAAGGCTCTGTAGCAGTGACTGAGAGATTTCATCAGGGTTATTCCATTTGTGACAAAGGATAAGATGCAAACTGTAGAAAAGTGAAGTACAGAGGAAGAGGAGAGTACAAAAGGTGGAGAAAGGAAAGGAACAACATAGGAAGATAAGAAGGGAAGAAAAAAGTGTTTTCCAAAAGCAGGTGATGAAGTATCACGAGATCATGGAAAGTTAGATCCTGGGCTCTTTCTGGCAATTTAACCAGAAAGGAACGCACCACTTAACCACTCTGAGCTGCATTGATCCCATCTGTAGTGGGACAACTGGTTTTACATTTTAAACCTGTCAATAGATACAGAAGCAGTAAACCAATGCACATTCCTGAGCTGCTGTGCTGTTCAGCTTATGTATGACTCTGATTTCAACCAAAACTCACATTTGCACTTTCACATTTTACACCTAGAAATCCAGGCGGCTGAAGACCTGTTTGGTCTCAGCTGCTATCTATACCAGGGTTCCCCAACCTTCAGGCCATAGACGGGTACCACGCAGCAGGAGGTGAGCAGCTGGCGAGCAAACGAAGCTTCATCTGTATTTGCAGCCGCTCCCCAGTGCTAGCATCACCACTTCAGCTCCACCTCAGATCATCAGGCAGCATATTCTAAAAGGAGCATCGGTCCCTGGTGCTATAAGGGTTGGGGACCACTGGTCTAGACTATCTGCTCTCTGTATGGTTAAATCAGGTATGGAAACTAGAGTCTCTGTTTGTTGGGAGGAAGCCAGTTAATCAAGAGTCAAGACCTGGGCAAGGGTCATTTTTTTCTCTTCCATCCCCCAAGAAAGAGATCTTTACTTAACTGTACCAGGATCTGACCCTTCTATAACCAATTTATCTGCCTCAAATATGCACAATAATTTAACACAGTTGCCTGATTTTTGGTAATCATCGTAGTAATAATTACAGAGAAGAAAAAAAATGTCAGCAATAAACTTTCATTTCAATATGTTTACTAGCCCTCTAACATTTAGAGCAATTAAAAACTGGAAACGATTCACGTAAACAGTCACGACTGCTACATAATTAAAGGTTTTTATGAAAAAGCCAGAATGATGATTGGTAAAGATTGATAGTTAATTAATTTCACAAATATCATCTTTGTTTTTTAAATCTTAATATTATTCTGGGTTATTCTAGCTTCATAGTCGATGATAACCCTTGCAGAATCTTTCAACTTTTAGATCTCCTGAGTGCTAATGACCTGTATCACTCCTCCAATTCCATTCGTGCCTTCCCGGGGAGACTTCCTGTTATATGCTTGCAAGCGAACATAATTAGGCTAAGAGCTGGACTTGTCATCTCCTGAAGGTCTGAACTAATGAATTGTGGTCACCGTGCCCCACGTCCCTTTTGCTACAAAAGCCTTACCATGCTCTTCTTATTGGACATCTTTCCCCATGGCTAGCCTGGACTCCCTGGCTCATTCCTTCTCCTACTTGATTTCTGCACCTTCCTCTGCCAACTCCTTTGCCCTTGTCACCTTTCACCCCCCCCTTGCAGCAACACCACGCTGTCTTTCCTAACTCTGGACCTTTTCTCTGCTCTTAAATTTGTGAAACCGAGTACAACTTCGAGATACAAAACAGAAAATCTTGAGCTGGCCATCAACTAAAATCCCTAGGGAGATTTTGTTCAAAGCAGAAATTAGCTAAAGCTACATGTATATTTTTCTGACTTCCCAAGCACTTCACCTTGGCAACTGTCCTCATTAACACTGTCAATTGAGCTGTCAAGGAGTAATTTATTAGGGCTCCCCCAAAACTGCAATTAAGGATTCTGGAAAAAACAGATATAGACTACAACATGAAAGACGGAGGAATATTATACATTCCAAACATATAGTATTGTAGAAAAAAGGGTAACATGTTACTTCAAGACGCATTTATTTATTTTCATAAAATTAAAAGAATATGAGAACTTCATCCATATTATAATAAACTTACGAAGGCTGTTACATAGGATGAGGTGACATTCTGCTGGCCTAAATCTTATTTAATTTATATTTTTAGTCATTCTATCACATAGTATTATAGAGAAAAAATTCAGAAATAGAGAATTCACATAAGTTAATCAAAATCAAATCCTACATTATTATTGTACATTTGAGGAAAGTACTTCAGTCAATAACTACCCCACTGATTTGTATCTAAGCATCAAATTAAATGCTGTAATTCAGAAAATATTCTTAAAACAAATAAGTCTAAGAGGCAAATGTACATGAGGAAGAGAGATGATGACATTACTCTATCTAGAATACTTATAAAAGGATTGGAATTTGCAAGAAAAATGTTTACATTTCATTATATTTAATATAAATGGAACATATTTATGCTATTTTAACAGAAATTAAGAAAATTGTACTTTAAATAAGTTAATAGATATATTAACTATATAATGCCCCCTATTTTTATGTATATACAAGAGTCATGAATTAGATTACTTGAAATACAGAACATACAAGTCCTCAAGGACGTTGGAGTAATTCAGTGCTATATGAGACTAGCTTTTTAAGAATACATTGTATAGTCCCTAAGGATCCCATAACTCACTAAATCTAAACTTCTAATGCTCTCATTTCAATTTTTCAGATATAATCATAGAACCTAAGCTGGGAATATGCTGTTTAGAGCAAAGTATAAATGTACAAGTATACTAATGTGCTATAAACTATAGATGTATTGTTTTAACCTTTAACATGGACCATAATTTAAAGGCAGTATTCATATATGGCAATCCAGAGAGAAAGAATAACAAGTTACATTATGGAAAAGAACAGAAATTGTTTCCTAAACAAAGGTCAAATATGAATCTATTCTTCTTTGGCTAGGCAATCAATATACATGTTTCTCCTTGGCCTGTGTAAAAGCTGTTCTATGTCCAGTCAGTTTTAAGCATTTTCATCTCATTCCCCCATATTAGTTGGCAAACTATTCAAGAAAGAGAAGTCAAGATTTTGAGATGAATTTTCAACATTTTTTATTAGCAATAAATCCCTTTATTATGATTTCCTCTCCCCTAATATAAGTTAGCATTCAGGAAATGCATAGTCCTTTCATGGCTACTTTTCTACAACTTTTGAACTCCAAATGTGGACTCATGCTCTAGACTGAAGATATTTTCCAGTGTATTTACTGGACTTTGAGGGCCATTTAGATATGTTCTTCTGGAGCCTCCTGCCCTAGTTTCCCAAGCTAACTATTTTCCACAGAATGTAAATATGAGAAGAGTTCTGACTATCCCCCCAGCACTGCTCTCTTGAGAAAAAGAAGTAAAAGGAAAAAAAGAAAGAA
>NW_011888809.1:9858838-9860564 GCF_000151845.1 Pteropus vampyrus
AGGTATTTTTATGATGTACATTAGCTAATTCTCAAATTTGTAAGTGTGGTAGACTGAAAAAATTGTGCCCCTAAAATATCCACATTCTAAACTCTGGGAATATTGCCTTATATGGTAAGGTGGGGAGGTCCTTGCAGATATGATTAAGTTATTAATTTTGAGATGGAGTGTTTATCCTGGGCTATCCAGGTGGTCTGTAAATGTAATCACAAGTGTCCTTATAACTGGAAACAGGCAAAGACTTGACAGAAATGAATACAGGACAAGGCAGTGTGAAGACAGATCAGAGATATTTAGCTATATTGGCCTTGAGGATGAGAGTTATGCAGCCACCAGCCAAAGAAGCCACCAGAAGATGGAAGAAGCAAGGAATGGGTTCTATCTTAGAACCTCTAGAAGTAGTGCAGCTCTGTCAGTACCTTGATTTTTGCCAGTGATACTGATTTCAGACTTCTGTCCTCCAGAACTGTAAAGGAATACATTTCCATTGTTTTAAGTCACCAAGTTTGTGGGATATTATGATGGCAGCCCCAGGAAACTAATATATGAATACAGAATATATGAATAACTCAAAGCTAAGTAATACAAGGATAAATATTTCTCAAAATGGGAAATATGCATATATACCTGGAAACGTGTGTGTGTGTGTAGACAGTTGACCAAAAAAAGACATAGATTTTTTTATAAGTACAGAAAAAGATGTTCAAGATCAATAGTCAGAGAAAGGACAATGTAACCATGATGAGATATCAGATCAGAACTATAGAATAGATAACATACCAACAGTAGTAAGTGTTGAGAAGGATGTAGAGCAACTGGAACTTTTATACAGCAGTGCTTGGAATGAAAAATAATACAAACACTTTGGAAAGATGCTTGATAATTTCTTATAAAGTTGAACAAATATGATAAGATTCACTTATCTCATTCATAGGCATTTACCCAAGAAGAATGAAAATATATATCCATACAAAGATGTTAATCCTAATAGTGAGAGCAGCTTTATACACACACACACACACACACACACACACACACACACACTAGAACCATCATAGTTTGAATGGGCAACACACTGTGTCCACGAAATACTACTCAGGAATGAAAAGGGATTAATCACTGATCTGTGCACAATATTGATTCTCAAAACCTATATGCTAAGTGTATGAAGCCAGAAAAAAAGGCAGATAAGCTGTATGGTTTAATGTTATGAAATTCTGGAAAAGGCGCAATTATTGGAACCAAATTAGTTTAGTCAGTCCAGGGGTTGGGGATTCATGGGACAGTTGGATATAAGAGGACATAATTGCAAATTTGTAAGGTAGTGATAGAAATACTCTAATTCTTGATTGCGGTAGTGTTTTTATAACTATATACATTTATCACAATTCAGAGAACTATATCTAAAATGAATGTATTTTTATGTACATAAATCTTATAAACCTAAGAAAAATGAGTACTCTTGGAAATTCAAACAAATATGGACAAACAAGCAACAAGTATTAGGTTTTAAAGGATATATATATGCTTGAGTATGAGTGCGTCTATCTGACCGATGGTAATTTATTTTGTTTTGCTTATATTTTTCATATAAAAATTCTTTTTTATTATTTTATATTAGTTTCAGGTATACAGCACATTGGTTAGACATTTATATAATTGAGGAAGTGATGCCTCCGATTACTCTAGCACCCATGTGGCTCCACAGTCATTACACTACTACTCA
>NW_011888809.1:9861739-9864213 GCF_000151845.1 Pteropus vampyrus
TTTAGCATGGTTTTATTTCTGGGCTCTCTATTCTGTTCCATTGATCTATGTATATATTTTTATGCCAGTACCATGCTGTTTTGATTACTCTAGCCTTGTAGTATAGTTTGATATAAAGTAGCGTGATATCTTTAATTTTATTCTTCTTTCTCAAGATTGTTGTGGCTATTCAGGATCTTTTGTGGTTCCATATAAATTTTAGGATTATTTGTTCTAGTTTTGTTAAAAATTTCATTGGTATTTTGATAAGGATTGCATTGAATCTATAGATTGCTTTGGATAGTATGGCCATTTTAGCAATGTTGATTCTTCCTACCCATGAACACCATGTATGCTTTCATTTATTTGTATCTTCTTCAATTTATTTTTTCAATGACATATTTTTCTGAGGACAGTTATTGTATTTCATTGGTTAATTTGATTCTTAGGTATTTTATTGTTTTTAATGCAATTGTAAGTGGGATTGTTTTCTTAATTTCTTAATTTTTTTATACATTGTCATTGATGTATAAAAGTGCGACTGACTTCTGAATATTAATTTTGTATCCTGCTACTTTACTGAATTCATTTATCAATTCTAACAGTTTTTTGGTGGAATCTTTAGGGTTCTCTATATATAGTATTATGTCATCTGCAAATAATGACAGTTTTACTTATTCCTTTTCAATTTGGATGCCTTTTATTCCTCTTTCTTATTTGACAGCTGTAGCTAGGATTTCCAATATTATGTTGAATAGAAGTGGTTAACGTGGCATCCTTGTCTTGTTCCTGATCTTAAGGAAAACGCTTTTAGCCTTTCCTCATTGAGTATGATGTTAGCTGTTGATTTGTCATATATGTCCTTTATTATGTTGACGTATGTTTCCTTTATTCCCACTTTGTTGAGAGTTTTTATCATAAATAGATACTGGATTTTGTTAAACAGTTTCTCTGTATCTATTGATATGATCATATGATTTTTATCTTTCAATTTGTTAATGTGGTATATCACATTAATTGATTTGCAAATATTAAACCAACCTTGCATCCCAGAAATAAATGCAACTTGATCATGGTGTATTATATTTTTAATGTATTGCTGAATTCAGTTTACTAATATTTGAGATTTTAGCATCTATGCATATCAGGGATATCGGCATTTAGTTTTCTTTTTTTGTAATGTCTTTGTCTGGTTTTGGAATCAGGGTAGTGGTGGCCTCAGAGAATGAGCTTGGGAGCCTTCCCTTCTCTTGAATTTTTATAACAGCTTGAGAAGAATGGGAATTAATTCTTCTTTGAATGTTTGGTAAAATTCACTTATGAAGCCATCTTGTCCAGGACTTTTGTTTTTTGTGAGTTTTTTGATACTAATTCACTTTCATTGGTGGTAATTAGTTGGTTCAGATTTTATGTTTCTTCTTGACTTAGTCTTTGGAGAGTGTATATTTCTAGGAATGTATCCATTTCTTCCAGTGCCCGATTTGTTGGCATAAATTTCTCATAGTATTTTCTTATAATCCTTTGTGTTTCCCTGGGGTCTGTAGTTACTGCTCCTCTTTCATTTCTGATTTTATTTATTTGGGTCCTCTCTTGTTTTCTTGATGATCTAGTTAAAGGTTTATTAGTTTTGTCTATTCTTTTAAAGAACCAGTTCTTGGTTTCATTGATCTTTTGTATTGTTTTTCTAGACTCTATTTTATTTCTACTGTGATCTTTATTATTTCCTTCCTTCTACTCACTTTGAGTTTTGTTTGCTGTTCTTTGTCTAGTTCTTTTAAGTGTAAGCTTAGATAGTTTATTTAATTTTTTTTTTCTTTCTCGAGGCCTGCATTGCTATAAATTTCCCTGTTAGGACTACTTTCGCTGTGTCATATAGATTTCGAGTCATATTTTTATTTTCATTTGTTTCTAGGTATCTTTTAATTTCCTCCGAGATCTCATTGTTATCTCATTCATTGTTTAGTAACATGTTGTTTAGCCTCCACATGTTTGTGTATTTTCCAGCTTTTTTCTTGTAGTCGATTTCTAGTTTCATACTATTGTGGTTAGAGAAGACATTTGATATGATTTCAATCTTCTTTAATTTATTGTGACTTGTTTTGTGGCCTAACATGTAGTCTATCCTGGAAAATGTTCCATGTGCACTAGAGAAGAATGTATATTCTGTTGCTTTGGGGTGAAATGTTCTGAAAATATCTATAAAATCTATCTGTCTAGTGTGTCTTTTAGGCCCATTGTTTCCGTGTTGGTTTTTTGTCTGGAAGATCTGTCCATTAGTGTCAATGGGGTGTTAATGTCTCCTACTATGAGTGTATTACTGTAGATCTCTACCTTTACATCAGTCAATAATTGCTTTATATATGTAGGTGCTCCTGTGTTGGGTGCATATCTGTTCACTAAGGTTATGTCTTCTTATTATATTGATACCTTGATCATTATGTATTGCCCTTCTCTTTCTTATTATAGACTTTGTTTTAAAGCTTACTTTGTCTGAT
>NW_011888809.1:9865180-9866803 GCF_000151845.1 Pteropus vampyrus
TCTCTTAAATGTTCCTCATTTATTTTTATTTTTTATTTTTATTCTTTGCTGTTCTGATTGGGTGTTTTCTACTACCTTGTCTTCCAACTCACTGATTCAGTCCGTCATTCATCTAATCTACTATTGATTTCTTCTAATGTGTTCTTCCTTTTGGTTATTGCAGTCTTCATTTCTGATTGGTTCTTTTTTATGGTTTCTATGTTCTTTTTCATGCTTACTAGCTCTCTGCTGAAGTCCTTACTGAGATCGTCTATTCTCTCCCTAAGTTCATTGAGCATCTTTATAACTAGTGTTTTGAACTCTCTCTCTGGTAGGTCGCTTGCCTCCACTTTGTTTAGTTTTCTTTTTCTGGAGTTTTCTCTTCTTGTTTCATTTGCAGCACATTTCTTTGTTTTCTCATTTTAGTTGCCACTCTGTGTTCACTTCTATGCATTAGAAAGATTTGTTATGTCCCCTAGCCTTGGCCAGGTGGCTTTATGTAGTAAGTGTCCTGTTGGCCTAGTGTTGTAGTCTCCCTGACATCTGTGCCAAGGGCTCTGGGTGTGTTCCTTGTGTGGTTGTGTGTGTTCTGCTGTTTTAGCTAAGCCTTGATTGATGATGGCACATCAGAGGATGGGATTGACTCTCAGGCTGACTGGCTGTGAGGATTGGCCACACTCGCAAGGTAGGAGCTGCTGTGTAGGACCTGACCCCACAGAATGAGATTTGCCCCAAAGTCTCATGTACCTCTTGAGACAAACTTTTGGGTGTGCCGCATATGGGGCTAGTCAGGTGGTGCTCTGTTTGGTCTGATGCCATAGGTATGTTGGTTCTGAAGTTCCTTAGGAGGGGGTCCCATGAAGACCAAGGTCAGCTGCTGCCTTCAATTGCTCAAAGATACCTGGTAGGAGCTACAAAGTAATCTGCAGATGGTTGCTACCTGTGCTGGAATTAGAGGCAAGTGAGAGAGATCACACTGTGAGCTGAGGTCATCTACTCCTGGTGCCAGGCCTTGGTGGCTCAGCAAAAGGACCAGTGTACCTCAAGGTCTGAAACTGCCTGCCAGCTGCCTGTAAGGCTCTGCAGCTGAAAGAGCCTTTGGGTGGTACACAAGTTACATGATGCGGGGCCCAGGGAGACATGTGGTGGAGGGAGCTGATCTCACCGGCCAATGCAGCTTCAGAATTGGCCTGCAGGGGGAGGAGGGATCAACACAGGCAAGATGACACCCACCTGCAGATTGCTCTAGAGGGGACCAACAAAGCAGCTGGCCCTCTAGCCCACGCCCTGGTGCCATGTACTTCAGTCTTTCCCCATATGTCTCTTGCGCCTCCCAAGCAGCTGACCTTCCACTGACTCCCAGGGTGAGTGTGAGCAAATGAGTCTGTGTGTGGGCCTTTTAAGGGGAGATCTGGGTTTTCAAGTTCCTTCCGTCTCACCGAGATGGCCAGAATCCCTACTGATTTTTAGTCAGTTTTTGTGAGAACTCTTCCCTGGGCTGGGGAGCCCTTGTGCAGGGTTGTCCCTTCGTTCTTCAAGAAGGGGGTCTCTGCAGCCAGCTCTCCCTCCTGGTGCTCAACTGCCGTGTGTGGGTGTGAGACCAGCCTGCTTCATGTCTCTACCCCTACTACTGGTCTCTATGTG
>NW_011888809.1:9870093-9894079 GCF_000151845.1 Pteropus vampyrus
TTCTTCATATCAGTAAGTTTGGATCTTTAATAGTGGATAGTAGTCAAATGTAGTGATGATATTTTACTAAATGTGCATACAGAAATATGTAATTCAATAAACCTTTTCAGAATGCAGATGACATTTCTCCTAAGATCAGGAGCAAGTCAATGAATAATTGGTATTTGAAATAATAATAATAAAAAAATTATCCTTTATAGTAGAACCAAATAGAATAAAATACTATAATAATATCTATCTGTGAAAAAATAAATCCTATGGAAAAAATCAAAGAAGGTGTAAACAAATAAACTTAATTTTTTGCCCAATTTGATTTATTTATGAATACAATTCCAATTAAATCCAATTTATTTTGTAATTGTCAACAAACTGAAACTAAAGTTTATAAAGAAAAGCAAAAAGCCTAGAATATTCAACACAATATAGACAAAGGAAAACAAAGTTGGAGGATTTACACTACACTCTTCAAGGCTTGCTGTAAAACTACAGTAACCTTGTTTTCTAAAGCCATTCTCTAATAAAAGGAACAAGGGTTCTGATAAAAATGAACTGGAACTTTAAGCGAACATAATCATTCCTAGCTCCTATGGGAGGAGCTAGGCTTATAGAAGTGATACTATATCATTTTTGCTTTTGGTGTTATATCCAAAAACTTTTAATTGTGCTTTTGGTGTTATATCCAAAAACATGATTGCCAAAAGCAATGTTAAGGAACTTTTTCCTATATTTTTTCTAGGAATTTTATGATTTCAGGTCTTATGTTTAAGTCTTTCACCCATGCCAAATTTACTATATGCCAGAAGTACTTTAGGATCTTAGAATCCCTTCATAAACCAATAGATGACAATCCCTTTCTTTATAGAGCTTGTATTAGAGAGAGAGGAGAGAACAACAAGAAAAGAATCAAGCACAAATACAGTCTTTGCTTTTCATGGTAGTGTCAAAGCAAAAAAAAGGAAGAAAGAAACATGCAAACTAAAACCTTACTAATTAAAGAAAAACAGCTATTCCATAACCTTTAAATATTTTGTCAAGACAGTAAAAACTCTCTTACTGTCAATTTTAAATCTATAAGAAGATTAAAAAATATACAAATTAATATTTACCTGGTGTACTATAATTTAAAATATTGGCCACATATATGTCTTCTTTGGAAATATCTATTCAGATCCTCTTCCCATTTTTAAATCAAAAATTTTTTTATATTGAGTTGTATATTTTGGATATTGATTTCCCTTCAGATTTATGATTTACAAATATTTTTCCTATTCCACGGGTTGCCTTTTATTTTGTTGATTTTTTTTCTTTTGCTGTTCAGAAGCTTTATTTGAAAATTTTGTATATTTTTGAGAGAGTATATAGATTTTCTCAAATATTATTTTAATATAATGAATTGCATTTGTAATAAATTGCATTGACTAGTTTATTTTTTAAAAAAAACCTTGTATTCATAAAATAAATTCAAATTAATAATCTTGGATTAAAAGATGCTTTTTAATATGGCTGGATTCACTTTGCTGATATTTTGTATAGTATTTTTACATCTATGTTTATGTCAAAGATTGGCTTGTAATTTTTTTAATTTGAATGTTTATATTGTGTTTATATTTTTATAAGGCTCATAAAAGGTATTTTTTAAATCCCAAATAGTAGAAATTAATTATGAATAGTAATGGTACTGAGGTTCATTTATTCCAGCTCTTTAATATCATTATTTTCACATCGGTGAGTATTAACTGATTCTTCTGTGACTGTCCCTTCACATCAGTTATTTCAGCCACCAGACTCTGTGCTTACTTTTTGTACATTCACCTTGTTATATTATTTTAGTACAAAGTCCACTAGAAGAATAAATTTTCTACCTGTCATCTCTCTCTTTTTCTCTCTCTCTCTTTCTCTCTTTCTCTCTCATCTATCTGTCTGTCTGTCTGTCTATCTATCATCTATCTATCTATCTATCTATCTATCTATCTATCTATTTATCTATCTATCATCTATCTATCTATCTATCTATCTATCTATCTATCTATCTATCAACTACCTATCATCTATCTATCACCTATCTATCCATCTATCTATCTACCTATCACCTACCTATCATCTATCTATCAATCATCTATCATCGTTATTTATCATCTATCTATATTATCTGTCTATCATCTATCCTCATCATCATCATCATTGTCTGTCTATCTGTCTATCTGTCTATCTATCTACTATTATCCACCTATCATTTATCTTTATACCTATTTTTAAAAGTGAAACTTAAGTCTTTAACTATGTAAAATATTCTTCAGGTTCTAAAATATATCTACTACCATATATTTTCATACTATACATTAAAAATATTTCCTCTTAGCTCTTATTAAGTATAGATGATAAGTGTAAGACAGTATCATTTGTTTACAATAAAAATAAAAATAAAATAAGGCCAATAGTTAAAATTGAGCATGTGATTTAAAGCAATATCTTTCAAAATGTTTTTTTTCTGCAAAATATCTAGTAGTTTGGTTAATTTCTTTAACGGCAAATAGTAAGATCCAAATATTTGAGTGCTTCATGGTTCCTTAAGTTGTTTGGAATTACCTCTATATAAAGCAGTATTTCATAATGTGTAGAAAGTATAATCACATTTTTTCTAGTTCTGACAACTTGCTAACATATCATGTGGCATAGTTTCGTATACAGTAATGCTCACATCTGAAAAAATAGGAGAAATACTACTTTAAAGTTCTGGTTTGTAAAATAACTGTATTCCCCAATTTTTTTTCTAGAAAGATCTCTGAAATATTAACAGAGAAGTATTTAAGCATATAATAATTTAGATAAGATCTTAAAAACACATTTTGAAAATAAAATATGTAAATAAGTAATAAAATTAAGTTCAGAGAGCTAATTTAAAAAATAAAATTGGTTATGAGTATTAAATATGAAATTAATTAGATGTTTTCTTGCCCACTTAAATATTGAGATAATTTAAGCTAAGAAATATAAATAATGTATAATATAGTCCTATATTTGTAAACACATCTGTCTGCTTATCTATCTTTATATATTTATAAAGAAAATTTTAGAATGACATTGACAGACTACTAGAAATGCTTAATCTCTAAATTTATAAGTTCAAGAAATCTTTAATTTTAACTTTAATTTTTAATGTTTTTAATTAATTTAAAAAGTAATAAATATGTATCAATTTTAAAAATAAATAATTACATTGTTTTTGAAAATCTTCTCTCTTCAAGTCATACAATATTGGTGAATTCTTACCCTACTCTGAGCTCCAGCCAAATTCCCTGTTCTTTTCTGAAGCTCTCTGTATATGCATTGTACTTAATCTTCTGTATGCTCCTTAATGGTGAGACTCTCAATAAGTAAACACAATGATCTTTCAAAGTGTAAAGCCTTCGGGATGTTCACAGTCTTCAATATTTTAATTCAACATATTTATTAAAATAACATGCAACTTAAAAGAAACAGGCCGACAATCTCAAACTTGGGTAAAGATTAAAATCAGTTGGGAAAGCATTAAATATCCCAATGCTCAGACCATACATACATTAGTCTGATTGAACCAGAAACTCTGCATGAAGAAACAAAACATCGGTGTCCTTTAAGCTCTCAAAGTGAGTCCCATGTGAAATTAAAGATGGAAAGCAGCGAAGTGGACGAAATCTCTACTAAAATATATATTTTTTATCTAGAGTTTCTTCCCCTTCCCGTAGTATCTATTGAAGTTTTGAAAAATGATAAATGTTCTGTGAATCAACTTTTTATTTCTTCTCTTGAAAATGATACAACTAAACACAAATATTATTTTCATATAAAATCTGTGTTCATAGGAAAAATAGAAAACTTAAGTACAAGATATGATAGACTTCAGTAGGGCAGAATATAAGTTTTTAAAAGATATAGTTATCTTTGAGGAAGATTCATTGAATTTGTTCTAGAACAGTTCTTTGTTAATGCCTACAGGTTATCAGAACTCAAGAAATAAATTCATTCTAATGTGAATTTATAGAAGCCTGAGTAAATATCTTAATGTTACTATAAAAATTTACTTTAAGAATATTCAGAGGGAATGGAAATAACCATAATAATAGATATTTCCTAAAGATTTATTTCATATCAAGGACTAGGCTGAAGGCTTTAGACACATTTTAATTGAATTCTCATAAATCCTTTTGAAGCAATTATTGTAATCTAATTTTTTACAATCAAACAGAGAGTTTAAGTAATTTTCCTAGTATAACACAGCTTGTAATTGAAAGAAAAATAATTTGAACATTCATCTGTATGCATTGAGAACTTATCACAAACCCGTGCATTCCCTTCCATCTCAAGACACTTGTGATGGTGAGTCATAATCCAAATGAATGTGTTATTCATTTGTTTTAATAAATCATTTTAGTAAGGGGAAGATATACTTTCCTCTTATCAATGAGTCCTTATATACCAAAATAAATTTGAATCAGAAGGTTGCTAAGTAAGCATGAAACCACTATAAATATGTTAAGAGAAAATAATTAAATATTTTTTAATTATTACTGATTTTCAAATAAATTTTCCTTTTCGCAAGGTTATACATCTTATAAAGCTATATACAGCTTAAATAGTTAAAAACTCTCCATGAGGCATATTAAGAAAAACAGTCATCTCTCCTCCCATTCCTACTCCTCCTCGGGCTCCTACTCTCCAAACGACTTGTACAGAGGTGTTGCTTCAGTCAGGCTGAAATCCTGAGCCTAATGTGAGATGACTTCTGAGAAAATGACCAATGCTTTTTCAGTCTAACCACAAGTCTTAGGCTTGGGTGGTGGCTATTTATACGTGAGTTATTTGCACCTGGCTGTGGGAGGAAGTGGGCCTAGAGATGCCAGCAGAGTCAGGCAAGAATCCAGACAACCATAAAATCACATTTTCCTTGAGAATCCTAAGGAGCTTCCCATGGGTGGTAGAATTTCCACTTTACACTGTTGATATCATTCAGAGCTTAATTTCTTTTCATTTTTAATCTCATAGAATGGCCCATAGAATGATGGTTAGCGATACTATTCATCTCTATTAAAGGTATTTTCCTAAGCTTCTAACCAATATCTCCTCATCTAGATATAACAATACTTTAAATGCAGCAAGAAGCATGTTTTACTTGTTTTTGGCATTATGACAGTGCCTTATTCATAATAAGAGCTCCATAATCATTGAATTTATTGGAATTTTTGTGGCTTGAAATTAATTTACTTAACTTGCATTAAAGCCTGGGGCTGTTTCACTTGTTAATGAATTTTCATATGAATTTCTTAATAAGAGGAAATATACTAAGGCCATGCTTAATAAATGGGATGTAATAACATTTGTTTAATTCAATTTTTGTTCTTCGGCTGTGCTTTCCAAAAATAAAATCGATTGGTAAAATCATCACTCATATAAGCAAGTCCATTAGTGAAAAGATTTTATAGACATTCTTCTTTTAGAATTATGTTTATCTGATTAATTTAAAGATTACAATAATAGAATGAGAATAGGAACATTGGAGGAGCAGTTTTTAATTTAACAACACTTGATGACAACATGGGAGACTGTTAAGTAGAATGTAGTGTATAGTCACACACTCCTCCTTTGCATGTTCCCTCAATATGGACATCATCCCTTGTCTTCAGTCAAGACTGTTTTGCTTCCAAAACATCCACGTTAATGGAAAATTTAACAAACTGGCATTTTAACACATATCTGTTCAATTTAAGTCTTACCTCCTTCCCATGGCATTTTCCAACTGTCTTTAATAAAAGACATAAAAATGAATAATTATTTAAGGTTAGGCATAAATATAACCATGATCAAATTAGATGTGGAAGATAGAACTGATATGAAAAAAGTTATTTTTTATTTTTTGTGTTTTTTTTTCCTTTTTTAAAGAGTGCCATCTCATTTAGATTATTCTTATATTAAGTTTTTTTTTTCCAAGTGAAAATCAATTTTCCTCATAAAATGTGTCTTCTCTGGTAGAGAAAGTACGGTCCATTTCACAGAAATCTAAAATTCTAATATTGTACAAATTTAAGTGTGATATTCTTACCTCCTTGGTGAGAAAATACTTTAAAAAAAAAAGGAGGAAATAATTACTGTTCTGTCTACCTCACTGGTTTGTTATGAAGGACTCATGAATGGATGCACATGAAAGCACTGTAAAGAATTTAAAGTGTTGAATGCATGCAAAAAATATGTAATGAATCATTAGATCACAAATTTCTTCGAAGAAAGAATAACAGTATTTTTGTTTATTTACTTATTTTGAGGGCTCTTCAGCACACAGAAATTGACTAACACAGTGACATTACTTCAGAAGAATTCGCTGAATGAATTCTGAGCTAACAGTTATACCTACTCAGTCAACTAAGGAAGCATGTTACCTACAGGATCTTATCTATAATCTTCACAGTCCCCTTATGAGGTAGTTAAAATTCATTAATTAAAATATAAATAGAGAGTGGCTGAAATCATTCAGCATCAATATCATTATTTAAACTACAACCCAAAGTACAAAAAAAGAGCAATTTGCTCACAAAAGGGAGGAAAAAACTAACAGTTCTGTATACAGTAAACTATCACAGAAAGAAATACCGATTCTCTATCCAACCAACACGAGACCTGCCAAGCTGTCTTCTTGCATCTGGTCTCCTGGCTACAGCGGGAGAACCCAGGTGCAGAGAGTGGCAAAATCAAAGATTGAGTTCTGAGATCTGCACGAGCCAATGTGATATGACAGACAGGACTCTAAGCCAAGTCGAGGAAAAATCACTTTAGATGATGTTGGAATGGTATTGAAACTTGAACTACTCAAGTGGAGGGATTCAGAGGAAAGATTCTTCCAGCGATTTCATTCAAAATAATTTTGCTTAACATTTTCATATAATAATCTGCATTTACTGAGTCCTTTATAATATTCTGTCACAGTAAAAATAAAAATGAGTGAGGCATACTCAGGGTCTTTTACCTGTTTCCATTCTAATTGATTTATAGGAGAACTCAGAAAGAGTAGTAAAGTTTAATAGCAGCATGGTTGGGCAAATCTGGAGCTCAGGACAGATGCCCATACTGAAGTTAACATTGGGAAGTCAGCAGCTTGTATTTTAGTATTTAAAGACATGAAAATGAATGAACTATATAGAACATATCATTCTATTCAAGGACATCTTCTCATTTGGAGATGAATAGCCAAATAATTTTCATATGTAACTTAATAGTTTGAGGAGGTTTTGATGTTAGATAAAGGCTATTGACTCAGAAGAGTGATCATAATAAAGATTATAATTTTAAACCACTAGAACTTTCAATATCCTGAAACTACATCATTTAGTCATTGTTTAGGAAGTTTCTGAACTGGTAGTCATGATTCCTAAAGAGTAGATATGTCTTTAGAAGGAAAGTAACACATTGAAAAATCACAGAAATCAAGGAAAGGAATATTTTCTGTTCCAAATTTCTTATTTAAAAATAATTTCTCAATCAATAGCTCTTCTTCAGAGCTACTTGAGTAAGTATGCAAAGATTTATGCTCAAAACCATTATTCACTGTGATTGGAACCAGAAGAGCCTTATCCACTGTATTTTCTTAATAAACATTTGTTAAATTATAGGATGATAAAATGCATGATTAGTTAACCACATTAACAATAATAACATGAATTTCATTATTATTACGAGGAACACTTTTCATTTATTTTCATTAATATTCAAAACAGTTCTGTCGGAAACTGCAAAAGAATGGCCACAAACTCTTTGAAGCTGTTCTTGTAATGAAGGAGTTTATTTCTCCATCTGATTTGGACTTGGCCATATGTCTTACTTTAGCTGATGGGACATTAGCACGCCTGACTAATGCATACAGTCGATGCTTGCACGTTAGAGATGACCTTCTCTTGCTTTGGGGAACTTTTCCATCATCATGTGTTTAACCTTTAGTTAACCTCCTGGAGGATGAGAGGCTATGAGAAGGGAGGCTCCAGCTCCCCCTCATAGCACAATCGAGGACACAATTCGGTGAGGCTGTCCTGTCATCCAAGCCCAGAATAGCCAACTTGGACCAGAGGAACCACTCAGCTTCTTCACTGAATAAATGATTGTTGTTTTACGATATTAATTTATGGGGTGTTTGCTTTGCTGCAATATTGAATTGATAAAAGCCCTATATCTAAATTAAGAATTATTTTAAATTATCAGATGACGCACCTGAATTTCCTGTTGTGGAAGCGACTCGCTCAATATTACCCAGCTGAAAAGTGGAAAAACATTGAGGTTTAAAACCAGAGCTGTCTTAATTCCAGGCACATCTGGAGCTCTCCCATCCTCCTTAAAGTCCCCCAGAACAATAAAAAAATGAGATTGAGAAAGTTACTGAAATTAATGATTCACAATAATGCAAATGCCATAATAAAATCATACACAATGTGCTATTACTAAAATCTAGTGAAATCCAACAAGTACTTTTAAAGGCTTCAAGAGTTTTTTTTTTTAGTCTAAAATGCTCTTTTTAACACTCAGAATTGATCCTGGAGTAATGCATTGTATAAAATGGAGAATAAAATTGACTCCTAAAGATTTTTAAAAGTAGAATAAAAATAAAGTGCTTTGTCATTCTGAAACATCAATGTAAACTGTCAGTGGCTACATTTTCCTTCTGTCCTGCTGATCAGTAAGTAAAGCTCAAGCTTGGAACCGACAGACATTTGTTATTTGTATTGACTGAAGTTCCAGTGCTACATGTATTAATTCACAAGTTCGAATCACAGCAGAGATCCAAACTTAAGTAATTCCAGTAACGGTTCATGCCTATTGCTAGGAGTGCTTCCAGCCTTCTAAGCAGTTATATAACTAATTCAAACTGTATGCTTTTCTATTATCATTTAAATTTCCAAAATCTCAGATTTATTATTTGTGCTTACTATATACGTCATGGGTCTTTAAAAACTGTGAATACTATATTTGTACTTATTAAAAATATAAACCTTTTATATCGAGTCCGCCAGTAGCCTAATAAACCAAAATCAGTTGCATCAAAATGTTCTTTAGATATGTCACAAGTTTATCTTTTCTTAATTAATTAATTAATTTGTTTTTATAGTGACATTGGTTAATGAAATCCAGTAAGTTTCAGCTGCACGCTTTGACGGTAAGGCATACAGTTTTTCAAGCTAATAGATTCTCTAGCCACTTTGTTTTGTTCTCATCCCATTGTTGGTGTCCTTTTGGGTCTAATGCTCTGCATTCTACAGAGCCTTTCTGTTAGATGGCCATTGCTAACATGTCCACACCAAATTCAGAGAGGAGACACCGCTTCCTCCAGTTGTCAGTAACAGGGTGGAAAATATGGTGTAAACACACAAATCAAAGCTTGCTTGCATATAGTCCTAGAAACAGTAACTCTTGGAACCTAGGCTAGATCTCAGGGTCACAAATTTCTTTCTCTTTATATCTCTTGACCTAAGCCAGCACAAGCAATTTGAAAAGACCAACATCTATGTCTTAGCATCTCCACATTGCGAGGAAGGCGTCTAAGCTTTATAGGTATACAGGTCACAGGAAGAGATAAAACATTTTTCTCTCCATATGATCTCCTTCCATATCAACCTTTTTATAGAGTGATTGATAGTTAAAACCTTGTTACTCAGAAAAAACCTTATCATGTTTCAAGGGCATGTGCCAGATTCACAGATGAAAAGGCAATTTCCACATGTGACAGTGTATTTCCCACAGTTGGTCTTCTCCAATTTAAGGCACTATCACATGTGCAACAGCAAAGCTCAGTTCATGTAAGGCAGAGGGCATCTCCTTTTTACATCTGTCCTCCAGTGTATGTACAGAAAGGCCCTCCCATCCTAATCTGATCTGAGAGCAACTGTTTGTGCAAGAATACACACACACCACAGAAATGGAACACACGCAGAAAGTAAACAATCACCTCTAGTGTTAGGAACATCTTTATCATGTTAGGAACATCTGTATTATGTTTTTAGTTAAAAAAACAATATATCTCTGGGATATGGTATTAATTTTTTACATCTCCTTTTTATATAAAGGCAGTAAGTAAAAAATCAGTGACACAATCCCTGGGATCAAATCTTGGCTCTATATTCTGTTAGTTGTATAAACTTGGCTGTGTTATTTTCTATGCCTCGGCGTATAACTCTTCGTTTTGTTGTAGAGGATTCAATGAAATAATGCATGCAAAACAGTATCAGTGGTTCACATGTAGCAATTTTAAACTTATATAAATTAAGTATAATAATTTTCATTTAAAATTATTATCTATGTAAAAACGGCATTCATTACATTAATTAGTAATTCATTCATGTATATTTATTGAGCACTTACTATGGGCTATAGACAGTTTCTTATTTTTGCTGGCTTTTGAAATTTGAGAATGCACAGTAGTTTTCCTCTCACTTTTGTATTTCTTCAAGATGAAACAGCAAACATATTTAGTTAAAAATTATACTTCTCTGTAGAATAACAGGATAGTTTGGCTTCTGGTTTGTCTTGCACTTTAATCACATCTGATTATTTCTCTTACAAAATACGTTCTTACTATTATTGGCTGCAGGTTCTAGGACAGATGTGGCCAAGTCACTTGTCAACACAATTTTAAAGCTACGTTAATATTTCAAATGTTTAATTGCTTATGAGGTTAGTAGGTTCCAAGAGAACACTACTGATTTCCAGATTGCGGATTGGAGGTGGTAAATTTGGTGTCTGGGGAAAAAAAAATCTGACTCTAAATTGTGTAAATGTAACAAGAAAGCTGTAGTATAAAATTACGTCTTAAAAATATTCTTATGCTCTTCACTGTATTTTCAAAGCAAACTTAAAATAAAGCTTTATGAATGTGCTATGGCAATATGGCCAGTTCTTTATTATCTTCAAGGTCTGAGTGGTCATTGTGTAGCCTACATTCTTATGTTATAAATCAAGTTGACAATTATATAATAGATGTTAGATATGGGGTAATGGTAATAGGCTCTATCTCAATGACTCTAGGTGTCATTGCACCTGAATAAAACTCAAGATGGTGATTTTTATAAGGATGAATTTAAAAAAATAATTTATTGATCAAATTACATCTAAAAATATTTTGCGTGTAATTCAAATTGTGTTAAGATAAATATGTTAAGTTTTGAAGACTTGCCTAAAATGAATAAACACCTTCTTAGTTTGCAAATTATATAATAAAATTCACAACTGATAATTACTTACTGGGCCCTTAATATAAACATAGGGAATGAAATCTTTAAGAGAAAAACCAATATTTAATGAACAACTAAACCTTTCTTTATGCATCATCTTGTTAATCTTCACAACAACTCTATGTGGTTCATATTATCTTCACATTACAGATTAAGAGACAGTAGCTCAAAATATAAAATAAATTTCCTAAGATTCCCCTAGCCTCCGCACACGATTTCTCTTTCTTGGTAAAATGATTGACAAAATAACTGAAAACTCTCCTATGAAAAATACCTATAGACACTAGATAGAATATAACAAACATCTTTTTACACGCATAGATAACATCTCAGCAGGTTATGAAGAAACCTCAGGAGGCAATAGAGAAACAAGAAAGGTGTTGTAATCCTTTCAATAGATGCTACAACTTTTCTGGGAGAGAAGATTGGCCATGGAATATCTTCTAGTCTCAATAATCTAGAACCTAGAATTTTCAGGTTTAAACTGGTGCAGTTATCAAGGTTTTACTGTCACATACAAAAAAAAAAAAAAAAAGAATTAAAATGAGACCTGCTTCCTAGTCCAGAGTTGTAAAAGAGCTATCGCATCAAAAAAATAACATATTTGAAAAAAAAATCTGCCTACTGTCACTGGGAAACAACAAAGAAGCCAGGACTAGTTTATGGCAAAAAGACTTTTAGAAATATAATATATACGTAAGCCAAAGACATACGTGAGTCCTTACTCTCAGCAACATTCAAAAATTGTATGAAAATTAATGCCAAATTTCCTTTTAAACATTAAGATAAACTATATGAAAGTGATATGTTAGTGTTCATTGTATTTTCTTAGTGTAGTCCCACTTTCAAAAAAAAAAAAATAAACATCATATGCAATATCTTTTCCTCAAACTTCTAAACACTCCTTCTCTTGAATCTCTATTAATGACCTTGCTTCCTATTTCATGAGACAAATATAACTCTGGGAGAAGAAACTAACAGACTTCTGCTTTCCAAACTTCTTATTGCCACACCTTCCCACTTACCTGAATTTGCATCCATATATTGATTCCCTCTACCAACTACTAATGAATTAAGCAAACCCACAAGCAAGGACAAACTCTCCAGTTATAAAACTGTGTTCCAGGTGATTATATATTTCTCTTTTTCCCCCAAAGAGGTCATTCTAATAATTCTTTCTTTCTCTCCTGCATTATCAATCTTCTTTTTTATTGTTATATTCCTAATAGCATACGATAGCCTGTAATAGCTCTATAATCTCAGGAAAAATGTCTTGTTCCATTTCAGTTCACAGCTCTTGCCTCTTTTCTCCATTTATCTTTTCAGAATAATTCCTCCAGAGAATTGTTAATTATTGATGCCGACAATTCATTTCTTGTAATTCTTTGTCATCCTGCCAATATTTTTCTTTTTAAGAAACTGATGAATGCTCAGTTGCTAAATCAAATGGACAAATTTCAAAACCAACTTTCTCGACTGAAGAAGAAACCTTGACATATCTGCTCTTTCTCTTTGAAACATTTTTTTTTCCTTAGTGGTTCAGTCATTTATGTCTGTGGGGAAGAATGCCCAAATTCAGTGACTTAAAACAAGAAAAATATTTTTCTTTGAGAATTTATGATTTAATTCAGTGCTTATTTTGGTCTCCTCACCTGGAGTCTCATATTAAGCCAGATTAAGCCGACGTATTAGCTCTGGGGGAAACACAGCAAGGGTGCCTCAAGTCTCTTCCACATGGTCTCTCTACATAATTAGCTCGGGCATCCGGACAAACTACTATTCTTAAGTCAATGGTCCAAAAGTAAGCTTTTAAAAACCATGACGATACATTAAAAACCTTTAAGAACTGAGCCTCAAAATCCAGATGTGATAAATTCTGCCAAATTCTATTAGTCAAACCAAGTCACAGAGAGAAGCAGAGGAAAAGTAGAATCAACTTTTTGATGAGAAAAGTAAAGACACTCAGAGAACAGGAAAGAATTTTGGGAAATTTAGAATATATAACAGACACGGAAAACTCGAGAACTACCAGTCTTGACTAAAGCCAGTCAGAAGATAAAATTTATGAGAACTATTATGGATGTGACTAGAGAGGGGATTTCCAGGATAGGAGGAAAGTTTAGAGCATCTATGTCATAAGTGGTGGCGCTAAGCCAGTAACAATATTAGCAAAAGCTATTACAAACAGAATCATCGTAAAGTAATGATTACGTTCACCACTTGATGTGGGTACTAGAATTCTTGCATTCAAATGTCACTCTACCACTTTCTAGCTGCGTGACCTTGAGTAACTTACTGAGCCTTAGTTTCTTCATCTGTGAAGTGGGCATAATAATACTACCTCATAGTATTCTCATGATGATTCAAGGAAAACTAAAAACATGTTGAGAAAAAGTAGTAAGCAAAATATAGCTTGTTTAATAGACTGATATTAACACAATATTGTCTTAACAAAAATATAACTATTTTAGAAAGATGGAGTGTGTTAGAGGTGAGGAAGGGAGAGTGAGGAGAAGGAGGGAAGGAGAGAGAGAGATGAGTGTGAGTGTGTTGAGTTGATAAAGGAAAGTGAAATTATGGTCTTCTATACTAGGAAGTCAATAGATAAAGGCTAATACTGAAAAATCAATGTGTTTATATAAGCATGTTATTTAGCAATATGGAGGTAAACCTTAACATAATTAGCTAAAAGAGTTTGCCTCTGTAGAGAGTTAAATGGTTAGGACATGCTGTTGTTTTCATAATTAGCCTTGTCAAATTAATTGACTCTTTAAATTTTCTGTGCACATTACTTTGATGAAAAGTTAAACTATTTTTTTTTCCAGAAATCAATGCTGGTATAAATAAACACCTAAATTAACATCCTCTCTGACATTTCTATCCTTTGCACATTGTTGTCCTCTACCTGCAATGTCTAATTTTTTAATCTTTGTTTTCTGCCTTTTTTAAAAATTAGTAAATGTGAATCAGCACACATCTTGATCTAGGAAAGCATTACTGAAATACCCCTGTAGATCTGAAAGCACTTTTATTTGTTTCTTCACTGCACTTGGAACATCCTTCCTTAGTGCACCACACTGAAATATCAATTATGTGCCTGCTTCCATTTCTAGGCTGGATGCTAACGATAAGAACTATTTCTTATGTAGCAGTTATATAGCAGTTATTAGATAGCAGGTATAAGTTAACTCAGGTAAATAAATTGTATGGATTAAAGTTCTCAGAGATGTGTAGTGCCAAATACAGGGTATGTCCACAGTATATTCCGGTTGGTTTTTAATAATGAGTAAAGAGGTCAATCTGAGTTAAAAGCCTATACAATATGGATTAATCATAGATACTGTTTCGCCTAGCCAGAATTCCGGTAATACTAGTCAGTACTAATAATCAGAGAATTCCTGAAAACCGCTTCACATCCTTCTGGGATATGAAACCTTTTTTCTCACCTCCACCTGCCTTTGTAGGCATGCCTGTGCGTGCGTGCGTGCGTGCGTGCGTGCGTGCGTGTGTGTGTGTGTGTGTGTGTGTGCACGTACAATCTACATGGTTACCGTGAATGGTAACATATTAAATCATGACTTCGAGTTGAATAATTCATGGCCATGGCATAGTATTGCTTAGTTGAATGTTTCATAGATAGAAATATAACTCATTCTGGAACAATCAGTATTGATCCTTTGGAATTTTAGAACTGAAACTGAAGAAGGAAATTAGTCTCTCTCGGAGTGCTTGAAGCTGTATCATGTAAAATTCAGGACTTTCCATCAGCCATGATTTCCTCAGCCTGAGCTAAAGGAGTGGAGAAAGTCTATCTTCAGGCAGAAAATGAAGAATAAAGCATTTGCATAAAGCAGAAGAATCCAGAGACCTGGGAGTATTGAGTTTCTGTTTCCATTTATTCCTAAGGCTTTGTTCTCATCATTGGATTTCTTCAGACACCTTTGTGTGATTCCTTTTTTGGTTTAAGTTATTTTGTGTTTAATTTATGTGATCTTTTATCAAAATATTATTAAAAACAAAATTAATAAAGAAAAAATTATACAGGGCAGTTGGGGAAAACAATACCATACGAATTAGGCTAGTGATTAGAGACTGAGAAGCTGGTTTGTTAAAATAATGAATTATATTTTGAATCTGGATCATATTTGTATGCTATTCTCTGGTCTTTCTCTTTCATTTACTGAAATTTCAGTAGAATGTTTTTTGTTTTTTGTTTTTTAACATTTATAACTTTGTCTAAGTTTTAATAAAAGGAATTAGGGATAGATCAACCCTAAAATTTGGATTAGATAGTGACATGTGGATTAGACCTTTCTTTCCCAAGTCCACAGGGATACTGGCAGTGGTGGTGACAAGTAGAAAAATAATAATCCATTGCAGAAAAACAATTATAAATAGTTCATCTAGTTCACCAGCAGCAGAAGCATGAAGCGGTGGCCTAATGGGGAAGCCGGTGTGGTTGGTATTGAAGGTCCTTAGTACTCAGGGCTATATACAACATCTGGGGAAAAATTTAAGATGAACCAGTTTTTAACAGTCTAGTAAATAAGGATAGAATTTTGTTTATTTTAGTCTTAGTACGATGAGGACTAGTTCACCTCCATCTAATCAATATTAAAGAAATATTTGGAAAATAGTGGGACAGGGTAGAAACTCAAGACATAGTAGTTAGAAGTAACGAAGTACTGTTAGAAGCAGCCACAATGAAAATACTGATGAAAGATAATTAGAATTTTTTTTTTAATGAGAAAGCCAGCAACCTGTTTAGTTTTCTATTGCAGTGAAACAAATGACCACAAACTTGTTGACTCTAAACAACAGTAATCGTAATTTATTATCTCAGTTTCTGTGGGTCAGGAATCCGGGTGTGGTTTAGCTGGGTTCTCTTCTCAACTCTCACAAAGGAAACAAAACATCATCAGCTGGGCTGTGGTTCTCACTGGGAGCTTTGGCTCCTCTTCCCCCTCATTCAGGTTATTGGTGGCTGAATTCAATTTTATTTTGTAGACCTAGGACTAAGTTTGTTGTTGTTGCTGTTGCTATTATAATACTAGCTTTCAGCTCATACCTACCTCATAGACAGTTCATCATATAGTAGTTTCTTTTTTGGAGAAAGGCAGAGAGAGGAGTTGTTCAATTCACCATACAATTCACTCTCCTTCTACTGGAGAGAATGTGAGCAAGGGATGGAATGATTGTTTAGAAATATTATTTGGCAGAATATATGTGAAAACTTCAAGACTGAAGAGAAATATGTTTGTGGTTGGGGGAAGGTAAAAAAAAGCATTCCTTTTTGTTATATTAAGATGATCTTGGAGGGTGGATCAGTCACATGTACAGATAAGACTGCAGATTTCAATGTTGTGGGCATGGTGCTTCAAGCTTTGCAGCTCATCTAGGGAGAGGATTTAGAAAAAGAAGAGAATGTGCAGCCAAAGAAAGACCTTAGGGCCCTACAACACTGAAGGTTGCCTAGAAAATAAGCCTAGAATAAAGGGACCGGAGGAGAAGAAGTTGAAGTAGAACTAAAACTAATACATTAAGGGATTATGGAATCAAAGAGAAGCTGTTGTTAAAGAAAAGAGTTGTGAATGCAGGGAATGTTCCTGAGAGCTGACCTTTGCATTCAATAACATGCAGGTCCCAATATCTTCCAGGATGCAATTTCAGCAGAGCAATAGGTATGAAACATGCTTGGAGGTGTCTGAAGCTAAATTTAGAGATGAAAATATAGACAGTCCTCTGTCTCTCTCTCTCTCTCTCTCTCTCTCACTCTCTCATTGGGTTATTAAATGTTGTGATAATATTCTACTACATCACTTATTAATTGGGTAAATATAAACAAGTTTTCTAATGCTCTGTGACCAGTTTATTCATACATAAAATAGAAGTATTAATTGCACCCATCTTGGGTGTGTGAGAAGTGAAACTACTAAGCACATATAAAGCGTTTAGAACGGTGTCTAAGTTAAAGGACCTCATTCATTGTTAACTACTGTTATTTGTTTTATTACTGTATCTCAGTATCTTCATATATAACATATGCCCTACATAAATTATTATGAATTCATAAGTATATAACTGAATATTTTTTGCCTCTGGATTCATTTCACAAAAGATCAGAGTAACCAGCCTAATCTGTATTCAAGGATGTGGTCATAGCTGTAGAACTCTAAAAATTTACTAAAAATAATTGAATTTCAGATAGAAAATGAGGGAACTTTATGACATGTAAAATATACTCAATAAAGCTGTTAAAAATCAACTTAAATGAACAAGACCTATTTCCAGTGCAGATGTACCAACTAAAGCAGAATGAGGAGGTGTGCTCTTGTCCAAATCCAGACCAACAATTCTGTTGGAAGATGAGCGATATTCTCAATGCATACAATTTATTTCTCTTGCATACAATTCAGTATTTGTTTAAAATTTCAGAAAGACCTTCTATTATTTGGGTTTTTGAGTAGAATCTTTAATGATCAGTAATTCTGACAGATTATAAATTTTTGGATTAATAAGTGTGTTCTATAAATTTCTGTATCATACGATATTCTTTTAAGATGATCATCTTCCCAAGATGGGCTCACTTATAATTTTAAAATAAAATCTAATGAAAAACATTAAATTATGCATAGAAATTATAATTGTGGCAATGTGTCTCATCGGCTCCTGTGCTCTTGGAATTGACAGTCTACTGGCAATCTAGAGAGCTTGGAGACATTGCTATTTTTCTCTGCATATCAATTTTACTTAACACTATAGTTGGTGACATTCTCTGGGCTACATATCAAATAAAGATTTATTCAGAGCTCACTTCATTCCAACAAGGATTTAAAGTGGCCGTACCTAAATCATTGGCCCATAAATTTCACTTTTGAATGACATGCTATTGAACCAATCTTTACCAATGCCATTCTCTGAATGAAGCAGAAGTCATATCAAAAGCTTGAAATAATTTCTAAAGCAATGTACTTATTCAACACACTCAATTTGGGGGCTATAGAGGACATTCCTGAAGTATAATTTTATTCTTTTTTTCTGTGAAAAAGGCAAACTCTAACCATTGATTCCTCAAGCAGTGTATCACACTTAATATTTTCTTTCTCAAACTAGATGTAGTATACTATCATTGTAGTATAAACAACAGTTTAGAAATCCATTTTTGAGATAAGCACCAACTGCATTCACAAGGTGAGATTTCACCATTAATTAGCTCTATGAGGCTAGACAAGGCATTAAAGTTATTAAAGCATTCAAATCTCTTTGTCATATACTGTTTGTAGGGACCATAAAACCTAATTCATACAATTATTACAATGATTAATATAAAATATAAGACAATATAAAACTCTTCATATAGGGTGATACCAAATAATACTTAATTAAGATTAGCTTTGATAATAATGACAAAAATTAAGAAATGAATAAGACATAATTCCCATTTGCAAACTAGTGTTGGCAAAAACTGTATTTAAATGATTAATTCACCCTTTCTGTACCAGCTAATCAACAGTTTAAAAAAAAAAATAATCTGAGCATTTGATAAGATTTCAAATACTGAGGAAATATGGAAAATCAATCTTCGACTCATTACAGAGTTTATTCTGGGCATTTTCCATGAGATGATCTCTTTCAACTTTTCAGTTGAAGCTTTACATGTAGGGAAGATAAAAAGACCATGTGGTCATGGCAGAGGTCTAGAACATCATGTGTTCTAAATAAACTTTTTGCCATAATATGGAAAAAAGGAAGAGGGAAATGAAAAAGACTGTTGGGGTAAGGTGACACATTATCATCATAATCTTTAATCTATCTTCTCTCATTTAGTTGTAATATGCTACTCACATGTTGAGAGAAGGACAATTTAATTGTTGATGTTATCAAAAAACAATTATTAATTTTGTCTTTGACTTGAAAATTAATTTATTTTTAGCATGACTCTCATGACTGCTATAAATAAATAATTCATAAGACAAAGTAAAATTTTCCAGCTGAAAGCTGATAACTCATATGCACAGAAAGATACACCTATGTCGTGTTAATTGGGTTAATTCACCGATATAGGGAGAAGTTCTCAATTTTTGACTTTAGGTAAGGATTACCTACTCCAACTCTTTCAAGTACATATGAAGTGATCGAATAAAAATACAACTAAACTCATACTCCTCTTTAAAGTCATTTTAGATTTAATTATATCTTCTTCCTTGATTTTGTTACTCAAAGGCGATATTTTTGTTTCGACAACTGAAAGACTAGGTTCCTCGAAGGTTGGAGAAGGTGTGGAATCCAAGAAACAAGTAGGAAAACTGACCACTGATCGAAGAGAAACACTGCCTCCTCTGAATGAGGGAATAACATTTAAGTCAAGTACAGAAACAGTCATATGCTTCGTGTTAGAGTCTTCTTGTTGGATAATCTCTCTTTTCCTCTGAAATTGCATCTCAGTATCATGCAGCCAAATGACCATATATCTAAAGAAAACTGATTCATATTTATTTCTTCTTCCCATTTTGCAAATAATTATCGAATATCTACAGTATGTGTTGGGTACCGTGCTAATTGCTGGAGGTAGAGAAATGTAAAACAGGAACTGCAGTCTAGTAGGGAAGACTGACATGAAGGAAATCATCACGTAAATGTCTAACTAACATTTTGTCTTTTTAAAGTAGGGTGCATGCAAGAATTCTTTGAGTAAGTCAAACTGCAGGTGAGGCACAAAAATTGGATAGTGATCACCAGTCTAGGGAAAAAGCATGATCTGGCCAAGGGCACCTTCACCTGTGAAGGCTTCAATGTGCAAAAAGTCCTGACAAATTAAATGAAAGAAAAGATGCTGACATTATGGTGGGTGATTTGGGAACAGCTTGTCGGTGGAGAAAGTGAGTTCTTGGTGTTTTTAGACCATACTCAACTCCAAAAGGAATGTCAAAGGCTGGAATTTTATCTTCATGGCAAAGGGCAGTGATTTAGGGCTTTATTTATCTCATATAACAGGAATTTGAGGACATGAGCAACAGCTCAGTAATGGCATTACAGATCCAGCTTTTCTGCTTTCCATTCATCCACCTTGAGGATGTAGGTTATATCTTCATATCTCTCGGTCAAGGATGAGTTTTCCATCCCAATACTGACACCCTACTTCCGGGCAGAGCAAAAGCAAAGGGACAAAATGGCCAAAGGAAACCTCTTTTACTCACGAGGAAATCCTTCCCCAATAATTCCACTTTAAACTCATTAACCAGAAGCAGTGACAGGTAGGGAAGGAAATGGAATAATTTACATCTCCAGCTTTTATGGCAAAAGAAAGAAAAGAAAAAGCTATAAGAGACTTTGTGTAGACAGATCACATCATCTGCCATTATCATTCCTTTATCTGTTAAATATCCCTTCTTTCCAGAATAACAGCTTGTGTTCCAAACCATCACCTTTCAAAGAGAGGCAGCTCCAAAGTTTCATCTCAGGATTATATTAAGCTCAAAATCTGGGGTCTTTGTGTTATGTATGGTTCTCTGAGTCATGTCCAGACCCTACTTCAGGAGGATCTGTTGGTGTTTTGAATCCAACAAGTGGATCAGGTAGTAGAGGCCATATAGGTCAAGCCGCCCTCAGGGTGGTCACTTGTAATAATTTCTTGAAAAAAAAAAAGTCTTTTTTCACATGATACTAGTCTCTCTAGACCAATGTTCACTGGCATCTGCCCACAGCATTGTCTTATCAATTTGCCTTCTGAAACCAGAAGTGATTTTAGAAACACATTTCCATGCCTTTCTTTTAATACCAACTCCTCCTCCCTATGTAGACAGCTTAAATGACATTCGGTTACTCGCCTTCCATATGTCTGTGATTTAATTATAATTCATACTGTAGGGAGGATGCTAAATCACAGAGTCTGTCAGCGTGCTGGCACAGCATGGGAGTGTTCCATGCTCATCTTTTCTTTCACTCCAGATTTATATTAATGACCATCATTCCCTAAGTAGCACTGACCACATAGTATGAAAGAGAAGTGAACTATATATTTTCTCAAGCAGGAAATGGCTACTGCGAAATTGCCCCAATGCAAACTTAAGATGCTCTATTCAAGTCTCATATAACAAGGTTTTTTATGTTTCATAAACTAATCACATATGTCTTGTCCAACTTATCCTGCATGGGCACGAAGGTATTAGCTATCCTACCACAAAGATGGCAATTCAGAAATAGAACAACTTTGCATAAAACAAACCAACTAAAAATATATCAAAGGAAATTCACTGAGAATAGGCATTTTAAGAGCCAGAGAATTTCTTTGAACTGAATTATATGTGATAGAACATGAGAAAAGGCATTTGTTTAGATAAAATAGAATACGTAGCATAGACAGGAAAAATATATTTTATTAAGATAGCATCTTCTGAGAGGTTCCACTTACTTGCTTTCTCTCACTTAAACAATTCTTGACTGCTGGAGCAAATCTAGTTCATATTCATGTTTAATACATGTTCATGATTTTATGAAGAATAAAAAGATTTATTAGAAATAAAAATTCATCCTATGTAATGGGCATAATATAGAAATATCTGTTCTAAGTGTATGTATACGTGGGCAGATAAAACAACAGTCTACGCCAACGCCAAAGTCACCGGAAGAGCCCTGAGTGTCCTTGGTCAGTGTGGCCACATGACCATCCTCGATCCATTCCTTTACTGCCATATTCCAACCGTATTATTTATCCCACGTGATTTCTGCCCTAGAAAATCAACTTTATGATGTTTTTATGCTGCCTGGGCCTTAAATGTCAGCTTGTACTTAAGGATTTTCTCAAATTTTACCTGACACTGCTCTGTTTTAAAGGTTAATTTGCCAGTTGCTCTTCGTAATCTGGCAGCTGTCCCTGAGCAATGCAAGTCTGGGTCTTTGTCTCTCTCTGTCTTTCCATCTCTTTCTTTTTGTCTCCCCTCCCACTCCCTTGAATATACTATCTATTTCTGCACCCTGGGTTCTCTGTTGTGCTGTGATGAAGGAAGGAGAATTATAATTCTTTTAGTGGGAGGAAACATTTGACGAGGTGTTCCCCATTAAACGGACATGCGAATGTTATAATTCTTTCTGTGATAATCCATTATTCATCCATACTCAGGATTTTAGAACACTTTCAGAAATGTTTCACTTTATATTTTAACCATCAAATGTTTCTTAACAATTTATTGTCATATATAAACACAAAAATACATTACAAATTACTTAGGAGCAAACACATCCCATTTCCAGTAAATATTGCAAAAATTAAGAGCCTAATAAAAATTAAGGTGCTCGCTAACGTCTATTAACTTGAAGTAAGAAAAGACAACACATTTGATTTAAATAAGAATAAAATTATGAGCATGTAATTTCCCTTATCTTATAAGACTTGGGTTTTGTGTTAGAATTAATTAGGTTTCTTAAATCACAACTACAACTGGGCTTTAAAATATATTTTCATTCCTTTTTGTTTGATTTTAAATTATGCTTACTTTTTAAAATATCTGAGACATCTTCAACATATAAAATTTTTATATATTTAGGGTGTACAACTTGATATTTCAATATATGTATACATTGAAAAAAAATCACTATAGTCTGAATGATTTATCATAATAGTTACCAGTGTGTGTGTGTGTGTGTGTGTGTGTAGAAGATTTAAGATTTATCCCCTTAGCAAATTTCAAGTATACAATACAGTATTGTTAGCTATGGTCACCATGCTTTCTGTCAGATTTCCAGCAATCATTCATGTTGCATAAGTGAAACTTTGTGCCCTTTGATTAACATCTCATTTCTCTCTCCTCCTGTGCCTGGCAGTCACCATTCTACACATTGCTGCTACAAGTTTGACTATTTTAGATTCCTCATGTGAACAAGATCATGCAGTATTCATCTTACTGCGTCGGGCTTATTTCATTTAGCAGAAAGTCCTCCAGATTCAAAGATGTCTATTCATTAAGTGTAGTTTTTAGAACCACAACTTTTTAGCCACTTATTTTCCAAACAGAGAAACAGTTATTAACCCTGTTTAAAGAGCAAATGATGAAGATTTCTAAGACTTAATTGCTATGGTCCAGAATAACATTTCCAAATTTTCTATTGAACTATTTACAGGAGAAAATAAAATCATACCCTGTAGCTTCTCGGTCACAGTCTATCACAAGTATCCCTTGTCTTTACTACTTCAATTAAATTTTTATATACATTTGGTATAATATTTTTCAATATTATCTTTTTGTTTTAGTAATAAAATAGTATTTAAAATTATTGAACGCCAGTAAAGCAAATAAAATCTCTACCTTTCATGTTAATATTTTCTTATGTCAAACCTATTCATTTCAGAAGCCTTTATGCATGTGTTCTGGTTGTAAGACATCTGGCACGACCCATACACGTCAGGTTCCAAATAGTTTTTTTCAGTATCCATTACATACTGCTACGAACCCTCAAGCATACCCCTGGATGAGACACTTGGAATTAGAAATATTTGCTCTGACTTTCTATTTGAAGTTTGAAAAGGAGCCGATCGGAGAATTCAGTGAGGGAAGGGTGCTCCGGGCTGTATGACAAGGTGTACATCAAAGATCGACCTGAGAGAAACAAGAAAGGCTACACAGGCGGGAGCCCCCTGTAGAGGATGCCTTGCTGAAGTCCGTGGACTGTATCCTTTCACTCGTGCAGAGCCACTGAAACATTTCATGAAAGGACTTCCGTGCTTTATTACAGTTTAGAATCATCTCTCT
>NW_011888809.1:9894129-9907287 GCF_000151845.1 Pteropus vampyrus
CCAGAATAACATTTCCAAATTTTCTATTGAACTATTTACAGGAGAAAATAAAATCATACCCTGTAGCTTCTCGGTCACAGTCTATCACAAGTATCCCTTGTCTTTACTACTTCAATTAAATTTTTATATACATTTGGTATAATATTTTTCAATATTATCTTTTTGTTTTAGTAATAAAATAGTATTTAAAATTATTTAACGCCAGTAAAGCAAATAAAATCTCTACCTTTCATGTTAATATTTTCTTATGTCAAACCTATTCATTTCAGAAGCCTTTATGCATGTGTTCTGGTTGTAAGACATCTGGCACGACCCATACACGTCAGGTTCCAAATAGTTTTTTTCAGTATCCATTACATACTGCTACAAACCCTCAAGCATACCCCTGGATGAGACACTTGGAATTAGAAATATTTGCTCTGACTTTCTATTTGAAGTTTGAAAAGGAGCCGATCGGAGAATTCAGTGAGGGAAGGGTGCTCCGGGCTGTATGACAAGGTGTACATCAAAGATCGACCTGAGAGAAACAAGAAAGGCTACACAGGCGGGAGCCCCCTGTAGAGGATGCCTTGCTGAAGTCCGTGGACTGTATCCTTTCACTCGTGCAGAGCCACTGAAACATTTCATGAAAGGACTTCCGTGCTTTATTACAGTTTAGAATCATCTCTCTGTAGCAGGATAACAGGTGTATTTGAGGTGATTGAGCATGAGATAGATAGATAGATAGATAGATAGATAGATAGATAGATAGATAGATACACGATGATGATAGATGATAGATGATAGATAGATACATGATGATGGTGCATGATGATAGATAGATAGATAGATACATGATAGATAGATAGATAGATAGATAGATAGATAGATAGATAGATAGATAGATACATGATGATGATAGATGATAGATAGATGGATAGATAGATAGATAGATAGATAGATAGATAGATAGATAGATAGATGATAGATAGATAGAGAGATAGATAGAGAGATAATTGTGATGTTTCAAATGAGCCTTAATAGCCCAGTGACAGGGCACAGAATTCAAAATTATTTTTGAATATAAACATGACAGTCATATAGGTTTTCTTGACTGTAGGAATGAAGGAGAGAATGGAGTCTAGGATGACTGCTAGATTTTGTCTTGGCATCTAGTGTAATTACTAAGAAGGATAAAATGTTTTGGGATTGACATAGAAGATAAACTCAACAATGCTATATATGTCGATTGTTATGAAACTAACTCATCACTCGGAGTTTTCAGCAGAGGACTGAGGTTGTGAAGGATTTCACTATGTTGGTGAGCATCCTTTCTCTTACACTAAGATGTGCTCATGAGACAACAGAAGGTAGTAATCGCTTGTTTAAAAAATAATTATGAGACTGTTCTGGTATAAACGATATTTAATCTTCATATCGAGGAACTCATATTTAAATCTCAGATCCATTACCTATTAAGCAACTCTGGAAAAGTTGTATAAAACACTTAAAATTGACATTATACCTGGATGTCTTTTTGAATTTTATAAAATGTTATTTCCGCCCCCTCATTCCTATCTCTCACCTTTCTTTCACCATCTATAGCATTATTTTCGATAATATCTATTATATGTGTCTATTATATTTAATCTTTCCCCTCATTCTCTGTTCTGCTATATAATAATCAGTAACATACAGAAGCCATTAAATAATGCAAGAGAGAAAGAATCTAAAAATGAACTCCAGGATGTTTTCAGTGGTGCCTTTTTAGGCAGATAAAACTGAAGGAATGAATAAACTTCATAGAAACAGAAGCATAGAAAGATATGAAACATCCATTTTAGGTCAAAATATTTAAAGATAACAGCTGTCTCAGTACCAGCAGCGTAGGACTGTTTAAGGACTGACTTTGCTGCTCTCTTTAAATATACTAGGTGTATTATTTTGGATTAGTTATGTAGTCTTTTCGAATGTCAGCTATAAAACCTCAGTAAAATGAAAAAAAAAAATTTAATAACTATCTTATAATATTTTCATCACTCCATGTAACATAAATGTATATAAAGCCCTTGGCATACATAGTTAAAGATTTTTTCCATTGAAAATTTGTTCTTTTAAAAAAAAAAAAAGGTAAAGTAATTCTGATTAGTACTGGCTTAAATGAATAACATTTTGTTTCCATAGTAATTAAATATAGATTGTGATGGTGACAAAATTCAAATTGCACTGTATGCTCTCTCTTAGACTGTGTCACAATGGATAAATAAGCAGTTGGAAAATGATAGATTTTTGTTTGATCTATTTATGCAAAAAAAAAAAAAAGCGTGCCTATTTTGTTTAATTCACTTGATAAGGGTTTAGAGTTGGTTTGTAGATCAGTACTGGTAAACTGTCAATCAAGAAAGCCAAACTATCCCTCTTCTTGGAAATAAATTCTCCAAGTCTATGCACCCAGTTCAATCAGGCTGCATTTATCAAATACAACAGGTGGAACCCTTCAATATTCCACCAAGGCCAGTCCTAACGCCTTATAATGACAGAAGTCCTTTACAGTCTCGTGTCTGCCTACCTGTCCAGTGTGATCGCCCGTGGATTTCCCTCCTAATACAGTCCTCAGATGCCCAGTGTTCTAGTCACACTAAAGTCCACTATGTTTTCAAAATGATTCTTGCCCTTTTCCTTCCTCTCCTTGAGGAGTCTGGTTCTGGGCCTGAATCCTTTATGGGACCTCTGAAGCCCAACCAGAAGGGATTACGAGGTGTCACCTGACAGGCCCCATGTGTGCAGCTGCCCTCCCTAAACCAGCCTTTGTCACGGCCAGCCCAAGGCTCCCTCCCTCCTCAGTCTGACTCATACACACACCCGTACCTAGCTGTATTCCTAGCCCACTGCCTCCTTTTGGAACTTTCTTGGGTGCGGGGAGGTGTGTGTACCTTTCAGGCACCTCTGCTGAAATCTTACTTTTTTAAGGGGCCCAGACTAAAACACTATTCTCAGCTCTGACTTAGTACGTTTCCACTCAGTTCCTACCCTGCTCTATATCTCGCCCCTCCCGCCCCTGCCCGCACAGCCCTGCAGAGCCATAAAAACGCAGAAACCTCTGGTTCAGCCTCCCCAGAGTTGTATATCATCCGACTGACCCTCCCTGGTGCTGTTCAGTGGTGGAAATGGAGCATGAGGGAACTGACCCCACTTTTTGCCACTTGCTTATACTGTCACAGTAAGTGAAATAAAGCCTTGATTTTTAGTTCCGGTTTGGCTCCTTGTCCTAACTGACCACCTGACACCTGGCCGCTCCGACACCTCTTCTGTGACTAGAAGTCCTTTATGTGATGCAAGGCACAACTATGGGTCCTCTTAGAATCTTCGCTGACTCACAGGGACTTGAACTAATCCCAACATTATAAACGTATTTTGTCCTGCATGTACCTCTACACATACGTTATTATCAGTTCCCATTTGGCTTTAAAAGTGTATGCTCTTTTGGTTTTTGGCCTAAGAGTTACCTTTAGAGGAGACAGACTGTCATTTATTTTCCCCTTATAAATGATAACGTGTGATTCCTGTTAAGTGAATAAAGACAAATGTTCGATGAGCCAATCCTTTCAAAATCTAGTGAACGTCATTACATGTACTTGTTATAAAAATGTATGTGCTTTGCTTTGCCTCATATACTTTAAAAAATATGCTTAGGATATGAAAATACCATAATGTAGCACCTAATGTTGTATACATATCTGAAAATGAGATGTTTAAAAAAATAATTTTCCAAATAACTAAAGCCTGCATCATTAAATGCCATTTTTTTTTATTAGCTTGAAGCGTTTGTTCAGTAGATGCCATTCAAATTTTGTTGTCTAACTCCACATATTCCTCATCTTTTTTTATAACTCACTGATATGTATTTAGATAATCATCAATATATGTTCACATTTACTTTCTCACTTAAATGCAGCAGAAAATATTCTTGTAGTATAAAATATCTCTAATTCTAAACTGACCATAAATATTCTAATTTTTGTCATTGCTATAATAGATTGGTTATTAAAATTAAAATACAATATTTATGCTATGTAGATACAGAGTGCAATGGAAATAATTTACTCATAAGAGTCATATATAAATAGTAGTCAAAAAACAATCTTCCAACTATTAAAATGTCATTACACTTAAACTTTTTCAAAACTATGGTCACTTAAATAACATTATATTAAACTGATATGGATATTAAGCAAAATTCTCACTTGACTGTTGAGTTACTTTGAAAGACTCATATTTTTAGGATATGGAGATGAGGCTAATAATCCAATCTTAGAAGAATACTGGTAAGAAAACACTTTTGGTAAAGAAGGAATTCTCCTTGCTAATAGAAAAAGCAGTAGGTCAAGAACACCCTGATGGAATCTCTGACGGAGTTTCTTCTTCTACCTGCTAATTGAAAGACCTCAGATTGGGAGGAAAAAAAAGAAGAACAAACTTTGAACGTCATTTATAGTATTATCCCAGAGGAAAGAAATTTCTCCTGTCAGATGCAGGGTCACAGGTCCGGCGAGAGAATATATGCAGAAAGAGTGTGGTCAAGTTATTCTACTTGAAAAATCATCTTGTCATTTGATAGAATTATTTATTCTAATGACTGTATCATTCATGTGTTGTCAACCATCAGTTCATCTTGTTCTGGGCATTTCAAAGCCTTCTTCAGTTCATTCTCTATTGCGTTGTCTTTTCTAAAGAGTTGACAGATTAAAATTACTTTTATTTTCTTTTGGAGACCACAGCGATTATAATGGGGTTATTAACAATATTCTAGTGTAATATAAGGATGCCTGGACAGGTAGTTGTTTCTGTGTAGGATATAGTAGATACTGGAGAGGCATCGCATCTATTAAATACAAACAGACCAGCAAAAAGTTAAAAAAAAAAAAAAAGGAATGACATGAGCCAGTTGGTTAAAAACATTGAATGGCTGTGGATGCAAAAAGAAGCTTAGATAAACTAAAATTCTAGGTAGGGAAGAACATTTCTAACTTGGCTGAGGTGGTTGGCCATCCCTGGAACTTTCTCTAAGTGCAGTCCAGGCAGAGGATCAGGTTCTCTGTCCTGGGCAGAAGTGTTCCACTAGGGAAAACTGAAAACAGTGGAGCTTGACTCATTGCTTGAGGGGTTTCTAGCCCGAAGAACACAAAATTCACAGCTTGTTTTTCCAACTATGATTTGCCAGATGTCAAAGCCACAGGTGATGTGTGGCCTGAAAAGGCAGAATTAAATCTTTTATCTCTCTTGCTGAAGAAACAAAACTCTACAAAGTCGCCCCCAGGCAGCGTCTGCTAGATATTTAACCTGAATAGGCGAACAGTGTAAAGAACTTACCTCTAAACAGCTGAAGGGACAAGCTTTCAGGTCCGATGAGAGATTGACACACACACACAGGAATATACTTCAGGAGAAAAATCATATGAAAAAATGAACAAATGACAAAAAACAGAGAATAATATCCCAGGGTCTCATGGTGTAAAAAACAATGCTGTTTTGGTTCCCTATGCTTACACTGACATTGAAACTTTGCCCTCCATTATTTTTTCAAATATTTTTCTGTACTCCCTCACCATTTGTAGGATTTCAATTACAGATGGCAGATAGATATTTTTCATGTCACTATTTATATTTTATTTTCAGTCTTTTATTTTCTTGTGTTCAAGTTTGCATAGTTGATACTGTTAGAAAATCCAGCCCCATGTCTGCTGTTTTCTGAGTGCCAAATCAGGTCTTAAGCTTATCCAGGGACCATTTTTATTTTAATTACTGTATTTTTCAACTACAAAAGTTACATTGGATTATTTTATGTATTTTCCATTGCTTTGCCTGTATATAGTTATATGAGTATATTTATTATGCTAATGTTATTGAATATATATTTGGGTAGTAGTTTTTAAATTTATATGCTAATTCTATCATCTCTTTTAATTGTGGGCTTACTTCTTTTGTCTGATTTTTCCCATCTGCTTTTGAGTCGTGACTTCTTGCTTTTCCACGTTTCTAACTTTTAATCGAAAGCTTGACATTCTGAATTTTGAATTGTTTAGTAGTAGCTTTTATTTTCTTTCTTTGAGTATCACCAATACTCTGTTTTGCTGACAGTTAATTATTTGTTGCTGTTTTAAAACTTTTTTAGGGCTCTTATTCTAGGGCCTATTTAGCCCTACTTCTAAGGCATGCTTCTTATGGCGACTCTCCTGAATGCCCTGAAATCTTTACCAAGGTTCTTTGACCTTGTTACTCAACATTCAAATATTTTTAGCAGTGTGCAGGTCCGAAAATTGTTTTGCTCACCAGCAGTTGTTTGTCTGGTCCTGTGGAGTTTTAGCTTCTGCATAAAAAGTTTAAGTATTCAACAATGGTGTCAAAGGACTTGAACAATTCTGGGACTCTGACCCTATGCAGTTTCACGGTTGCTTGTATTCTACTCCACAAAATGGAGTCCCTTTGTCTTCCCCCAAAGTCTGGTCTCTTTCTTCTTAATTCAGAGGGTGGCCATGTTCCACTTGTAATGAATTCCAGACATGAACGAAAGCTAGAAGCTGTTTTTGGAGCCCGTGCTCTGTGCTGCCTGTTAACCAAGTCTAAAAACTATTGTATTATGTCTTGTTCATGTTTTCATATCATGTCAGGCTAGATTTAATGCAAAATAAAGCCAGAAGAAGAATTCTGATTTTTTTTTTTCAATGTTCGACATTAGTTTTCTCACATAAGTTACTGGTTCAGTTACTCTACATAAATTTTTAAAAATAGATTTTTTCTAATTTTGATGATTAGAATTTTTATTTAACTTGTTGAAATGTGTCAGCTTTTTGTACTCATCACAACTAATTCTATTTGCGCTTCATAGGTTTCTTAATTTGACAAGAGCCGTGTTATCAACCCAACTCCATGCTCTATGAAAAGTTGTTTTTATAATATCAATTCAAAAATGTGTATGCTTTTTAATTGAGTCCAAAATATCATTTACAGTAATGTCGAGTATTTCATCTTTGAACAACTAAAATTCTGAAAGTATTACTTGGATTCCATGAATCATTGAAAGAAAAAGCAAACCATTACCAAAATTATTGAATTTATTTGAAATATTCTATGGTATTAACATCACTTAACTGTTTATAAAGTATCTCTTTGCTAATGGAGACAAAAAAAATCTCTTTTTATCTCTCCCCATGACAACTTGGAATCCAAAATGAAATTAGTTTAGAAATGCATTCACTTGATTTCAATGAAAAGGCATGCATCATAGAATAAAATGTAAATGTACCTTCTGAAACTCTGCATGTTAAATTGTCATCTTCTATGACATCTTATTAAAGCATCTAATCTTGAAGTAGATACTGATGTTTGTTCAACAGGGTTGTTTTAATGATTTTTATATCATCAGTAATATTACTTTTACTCCATGATGAAAAGTAAACCCAACATCTATATTGCACAAATTCTAGATCCATCATCTGCTTTCTTGAAGATTGAATATTCAATTACCTTTTATGTATCTGTGCTTATTCTTTTTTATTTTTCAATATTTAATTGTTTTTCATTAAACATTTACCTTTTTGATTATTGCTACTGATAGACTTTATTGCAAAAATGCATAGGCATTAAGAAATTAATAACCACTGCCTAATGAGATAAATAATAAATACATAATTTCACTAGACATTAGCTGAGCTTCCAAACTACTCTCTGTGGGTCTCTGGCTGTCCCCCTCCCCCTCTATTTGCTGCACATTGTTCCTTTATTCTTAATCTCTGGTTTTCCACATTTCCCATTGATCACACTGACTTGAAAGCTCAGCTTCTCTTGAAAGCTAAGATGTCAGATATGGCAAAGCTGGCTGGTACATCAAGCATCTGACAGAGAATGGTATTGAGTACTTGCTCTGTTACTAACCAAGCCTAGAAAGAGTCTGCTGTCCTTAGTCATTAATGTACGAATATTCTTTGGACTTTTGTTTTTTTACGTAAAATCCTGCCTTCTGTCTAGAAGGGAAGGTGTAGGTTAAATTGCATATGAAAGTTTCATGAAAAGAGAGCTGAGTCATGGAAATAACTACAGGTTATTTTTTAGATTACAAAGAGTAAATTCAATTTACTAAAAATGGGTCTCACATATTTACAAATGTCAGAAGATATAAATAAAATGGGAAGATCTTCATATTCACCTTCATTTACTTTAATGCAATTTTAATTATAATATTTTATGTTAAACATCTGGTATAAATCGCAGAAATGATGGAATGCCAGTACGATAGGACTGTACTGGACCTTTCTAGGCAAAGGAGACATGTACTCACCCTGTCTTACAGAAGCTCCCCCAGCCCCTGCCTCACATCCCCACAGTGTCTCTTAGTCACTCGTTTGTATTATTTTTCTGATTTATGTTATTTAATTTTTGTATGCTTTCTCCTCCAAACAATGAAAGCAGGGACTGTTATTCATCGCTGTGTTTCTAGCAACTGACAGTATGCTTAGACTACCCTAAATGTTTATTGAATGTTGGAGAAATATGAAATTTACATAGTCTCAACATTTATGAGGACTATATGAAGTTCTGGAAAGTTACTTGACTAGCAGTATGAACTATACAGTCCAAAAAGTACAGTCCAATATTCAGCTCAAATGAATTCTGAACAACCACAAACGCAAATTAAAAATATTATTTCAACAAAGTTAACTTTGGGCACATAGAATTGTTTTAAGTGAAAGAAAGAAAGTAATGACAAAATATGTCGTCCTTAATAATTAGGATTGTATGTGTGAAATGGAATTTGACAAATATCAGGTACATGTAATTAGTGCCATGTATTTGAAAAAGATTCACTATGAAGTAAAGTCATTAAAGAGATCTTCATAACAGGGAACATGAGCTGGAATTTAAGAAAGAACAACCTTTTAAAAAGATATTCTATGTGCAAGAGGAAGAACATGTGTAAAATGTTAAGACAGTACTGTGTCTGGCATGGGCAGGAGATGTTTATAGAACAGTTGAGCTGAGGCAGATCTTTTCTATAAAAAAAAAAAAGGTGGAGGAAAACAATTAGGTTGTAAATGCTTTTGAAAGTCAAGTTTGCAATTCTAGACTCCAACTTGTTGAAAGCCATGAAAATAATATGAAGAAAGAATAAAACTTCCAAAATAGTTTTAGAATAAATTTGAGGGAAGGGTTATTAAATTTGAGTTGGAAGAAGGATTCTTTCCATTGCAAGTGTCAGAAAACCAGGCTCAAACTGGCTTAAAAGAGTAAGTGAATTTAGTAGGTTATTGCAAATGGAAGATTTAGGGGTAGAACTGTCTGAAGGCATGGATAAAAAATGAATTAACTCCATTTTCAAACATTCTGTGCCCCCTCATGTTGGCTTGTCTTTTTAATTGTGTGGCTACATTCACACAACGGGACCACAGTTAGTAGCTGGAGCTATGAGGTTTCTTATTTTTATCCCAATATTGAACGTTACGCTAATTGGTCAAAACTGAACCAATAGCTGTGGACATGAGAATCCCACGCGCTGATTGACATAGGACTGGGTTATTATTTATCTCATGACATTTTGGAAAAAAAGATGAGATTTCACTTTTTGGCTCGCAAAAATCAGAGGCCCTTTCCAAACCATAAACCTATACCCTAAAAATAATCCTGGGTACCGAGATGAGGGAGAGACTAGAAAGAGCGAATATCCACATCTTCCACAAGCAGTGAGAAGCAGGACAAATTCTTATTTTTTTCTATATGGTCTTATTGTGCTAGTGATTACAGTTTGGATTTTTACTAAGTTATTAAAATTTATAAGAATAAATACACTCTTACCAATTTCAGTTTTGAAACTATATGACTCTATGATAAAGATGAGAAAATAAAATTAATCTTAATAGTTACTTGGCTTTTTTACATGTGAAAAATTAGCTATGCTCTGATCCACGACCCGTTATAATTAAATTGCAGTAAACTAAAATGGGCAAATGAAATCTTTGGCAGAGCCACTAAAACGCTAAAGTATACTTTCCCCACATGACCTAGGGTACCTAGCAGGGCATTGTTCTTAGTAATGGAAGAGCAGACTAAATAAATTGCCACAGTTTACACAAATTAGCAAGTGGTAGAACCAGAATATGAAGCTAAATAGGATACTTGAGAAGGCAATTCCTACCTTAATTCGTTGCTTTGATTTATTAACTTCTAAGATTGTCAATAGATTCCTTCTAACCCAGTTCAGCTAATTCCCTAATGAGGGATTTCTAGATGATTGCCTTCTGGATCTTCTTGGTACATGTCTTCGAGTAAGTAGAGATGACATCAATGGCCTGCATTCTCTACACAGCAGCATGACCAAACCTCTGCTGTTGGTGAAGATATCAATTTAGAGTTACTTTGCCTGTGGACAGATTAGATCTTGTGTGTAATTAACAGAACAGTGTTAGAATTGTTATATCTAGACATAGATCCTTCCATATTCCTTCCACCACTTTCGTGATAAATCCCAGAATTCAACCAACTTCTTTGTTCTATAATTAGAAAGATTAAAATGCCAATATTTGCTAAGGATAATGAGAGCCTGGTTTATATTCATGGCAAGTATTAAATCACTAGAATATATTTTCCTCAAAGTATATTTAGACAGGTTATATAGATCAAGGAGTGATAGTAAATTGGGAAGAAATAGGGAAGGATATAATTTGCCACATAGGTAGGAAATCTTCAGAGGAAAAATATCAGAAATAGTGAGATATTCTTCTTTCTTGCTTCCAATTATTTCTTATGTTGGGAACACAGTGGGAAGAAATGCCAGGTTATCTGTCTCTTATATTCATCTGTCAACAACATACTATAGGAATTACTTTCTTCATTCAGGGTTTTGTGTTTCTTTTTGTTGTGCCCATATTGCTTAGACCTCCAAAATGTGTCTTTTATAACTCTCAAAAACAAGCTTTTTTAGAGTGTTTTTATAATAATTTTATTGAAGTTATTGGCTGTAACATCTTTAAAAATTATGGAAGGTTTAACAAGTTAAATTTTCCTCATTGAAATCCCTCTTCTTAGGACAATAGACTTGTTTGTGTATCCTACCTCTTTTTCACATTGTGTTCCCCTACAGACAACGTAAAGCCCATGGCTATTTTGCTTCCAGTTGCTAAGAGGAAACAGGAAAAGGCTCTCTGACTAACAAGGTCACCTAATCATGTTTAGCAATCAAAGGATTTGCAAATGTCAGTGCACTTGCTCACATATTTCCAGCTGCGAAGACAGCTATGATGGCTTTGCTTGAGTGCTAAGTGGTCCCTTTCTTTGACCTCTAAACTATCAGCCTTTGAAGACCTTTGGAGAATTGAAAGCTGGAATTTCCCCCAAGGAAGTTGCTTAATCAAACCCATTCCATATGTTTATAGCTATGTTAGTTGCATCACTTGTGGTGTTACTTTTAAAACACATCTTCTCTTCAAGTGCTTTCTTTCCCGATGAAAGTTGGTTGAGTTCTTACAACTTGAGTAGAAAGTTGCAGCTTTTATTTTATAATTAAATGACAAACGTTCCATTTTCTTTCTTTAGCAAATGTGTATCAAATTCAACACTATATATCATATTGGCCTAAGATATGTACTCTTGCAGGTATACTGAGGCATCCTTTTCTAGGTTAATCAAGTTTCTATTGTTTTAAAGACTTTATGAGCCTTCTAGAAAAAAAAAAATAAGACTAACCAGGTCAGCCTGATATTCTGTGTCCAAGCCGACAATCAGATAGTATGTATATAATAGTCAGTCATAACCTTTCAGATTAGTGTATTAGATATACAAAGACATCACATTAAGAAGAAAGAGAATTAGGGGACACAACTTTGCTAAAAAAGGGATAATTTGAGTGTCTCCTTCTGTGGTAGCATTAAAATTTACCTTTATCTTAGATCCTAGTGAATCAATAATCTACAGGAATGAGAAGGCTAGGAAACTTGCTCTGACTCCAAGGAAGGCATATTCTTCAATGCTCACTTCTGGTGGGACCAGAGGAAATAATGGGGAAGGAAAAACCTCACGAAGATACAAGACTTTGTGCTTGACACTGTCACAGGCGAAAAAAAAAATTGAGTTCTCATCCTTATGGAGTAAGAGGGAGTCTATTTTTATTCTGAAGAGAAAGTGAACTAAATATGTAGCAACCAAAAAAGTAGAATATGGTTTGCCAAATATTTCCAACTCTCTGTTTGCTGAAGACATAATAGACGATCACCTCTTGGAACTTACTGTGTTTGGGTGGAACCATATGTTTAATTAATAAATGATTAGTAGGCACATTAGTCACATGTCGCTTATGGAGCATGTTAATTGCAAATGGCAATTATAGGTCAGAGCATTTTAAGTGCAATGTAAGATCATGCGTCCACATTTTTACTTTTCTCTTTAAGCGTAGCTGGTGTTATTCTAAACAGCGCATGCCGCTCTATTAGATTCTCAATGGATTACAATGAGCAGAAAACTTTTCCTTACGCTTATGGATACTAATATATAGTGAGAAACCAATTTTTGTTATTTACAAATATAAAGTATTTATCAAATATCAAGTATTAAGTTTTCTATGTGTCTATTTATTTTAGTGAATCACAGCACAGGCTGACCATTAGGTAGACTTAGCCACATATTTCTATTTTCCCTGTTGGCTACGACAGATCACTCAGGAGGCCTCTGCTGCTTGTGATATCTTTGACTTCCATAGTTTTTGCTGAAACTTTGAACATCTTACTGGTTTTCTTTTCTGTTTTATATGCTGCTGATAACTGTATCGCTATCATGAAATGCCTTCACATTGAGTCTTTCTTATCTTACATTCAAAGGTTCTACTATTTCAAAGATTTTCGCTTAGCATCCCTGGTATGAAATTTCTTCATGTGCAAATAAGGATAATAAAAGTTCATACTCTAGGGAGTGATTACAGGGATTAAAAAACAGATACGAAGAATTTGGACATGGCCTTTGATGTTATTTATCATCACCTTTATGAGATCTCTATCAGCATCATCATTATCTCTGAAATCTGCGGAAGACGTGGAAAAGCTTACGCTGATCTCTTGTACCCTGTTTAGAACCATTGGATCACCTAGGTATTATTTCCTTAAGCATTCCATTCACATATTGTACTCCACCCTAATTAAC
>NW_011888809.1:9907817-9916033 GCF_000151845.1 Pteropus vampyrus
CACAGGCTGACCATTAGGTAGACTTAGCCACATATTTCTATTTTCCCTGTTGGCTACAACAGATCACTCAGGAGGCCTCTGCTGCTTGTGATATCCTTGACCTGCATAGTTTTTGCTGAAACTTTGAACATCTTGCTGGTTTTCTTTTCTGTTTTATATGATACTGATAACTATCGCTATCATGAAATGCCTTCACATTGAGTCTTTCTTATCTTACATTCAAAGGTTCTACTATTTCAAAGATTTTCGCTTAGCATCCCTGGGAAGAAATTTCTTCATGTGTAAATAAGGATAATAAAAATTCATACTCTAGGGAGTGATTACAGGGATTACAAAACAGATATGAAGAATTTGGACATGGCCTTTGATGTTATTTATCATCACCTTTATGAGATCTCTATCAGCATCATCATTATCTCTGAAATCTGCGGAAGACATGGAAAAGCTTACTCTGATCTCTTGTACCCTGTTTAGAACCATTGGATCACCTAGGTATTATTTCCTTAAGCATTCCATTCACATATTGTACTCCATCCTAATTAACCCAGTTTGTTTTCTATCTAGGATTTGCCTTGTAATGAAGAGTACACCTTATCTACTCAAGGATACTTCCAAATTTACCTATGAATTTCCATTCATATCTTTACCCTTGTCTCTTTGAATCTGACTACATAAATCAAAGCAAGAAGTTGTAATTGTCATGGAGACTCTCTGTATCTAAATTCTAGTCAAGACCCCTCTGACTCACTTCTCCAACACATCCCTGAGAGTTAAACTTCTTTGGGTGAAAAGATTATATTCAGTGTTACCAGGAATTCTTTGCAACTTTGCAATCTGACAACCATAGACTCTGAGGCCTTCTGGCTTTGATCCCAATATGCCATGATCTGCTTTTCGGAATTAAAAAGAAACACACCTAACAAAAACAGCGTATCGAAAGCACTACCATTTCTGCCAAGAACTTAAAAAATGTACGTTGAAATTCAAAAGTGAGAAATGATTGTTAGATCAGATTGGATCATCTCTTTTCCTGGGGTAATAAATGCACTGGGTTCATGTATGGGAGACCATGGAAAAGGAAGAAAATGGCGAAAAAGGAAAACTTTAAATCTTCAGATTATATCTTGCAACACTAATAATAGCAATAAGGCTGTTTTTTAGCCAGAAAGATATTTACTAATGTGTATCAACACACGAAATTTGCCATTACTAGTTGGGAAAACTACCTGCTGACAAAAGCGTCTAGAACTCGTTGTTTCCAATTCATGGCAAATGTATAACTTCCATGCCCTACGTGCCAGCTACAGGTAAAATATTTCTGCCCACTCATGGATAACCTTCCCTGTGTTCCATCTTCTTTTCCTGAGAAAGGAACTAGAATCCCAGAGTTTCAGCAGTTCTTGCCTCATTTCTTCGTATTTGTTTAATGATTGATGACCTATTTCCTGCCATAACCAGTGATATACCTCAGTTTTGTTTTCTCTCCCCACACAGGTGTGGGATTGTTCTCTTTTTAAATGACAACCTCTACTTTACTGTCATTAAAGTTATGTCTCTTAAATCTCTCCTTAGACTCAGTAGATAGCTACTTATGGAGCTCTTTGATTTTGCATTCTCGAATGCAGAGAGAATGCCTCTACACTGATAGCCCCAAATTGCCCAAATCCCTCCATTGACGTTTACAATGCTCAAATACATTCGTCATCAGAATTTTCCAAGCAACGCTAGTGAAAGAGTTTAGAATATATTATATACTAATGCAAAGCTACCACCAAGAAGACTTTCTCCTTTTATTTTTTTGTCTAGCGATATAATATGAATGTATTTCAAAGACATACCTAACAATTCAAACTTTTATGATTATCCTTTTGATAACTTTCAATACTCATATTATAGCTTTTTAAATTTCTGGGTTCTCTTTACTAAAGTTTCCTATAGAACTAGAAGATTTCCATAGCTAGCTCCTGTTGCAACTAATGCCAGCTATATAAATTAATCTGAAAACTGCGCCTGTTAGCACATCTATTATAAGCATGCATTTCTGATGATAACTCAACTGCATTTTTCTCTCATAATTGAAAACATGATGACAAAATGGCTTTGACAATATAACTGCAAATTTTTTCTTCCAATAGCTCTGTATAGTTTTAAAATTATAAGCAGAAGCAAGGGGAAAAGCTAGGATACCAACATTTCGATGACTTTTTGTTTTATAAGAATGAATTGTGTGCGCTTCAATGTATGTTAAAATAATAGCGCAGCTGCTATTTGCATACATTTCAAAAATAGTGGCAGAAAGTGTTTAAAATATGAAATTACCTGAGAGTTAAAAACAATTCTGTGAATTGATGATAACTAGAAAAAAGGTTTTGGCAACACATCTATGGTTTGCAGCATTCACTCGACCAAGATTAAAAATGCAGAAGTATTATGCAAAAAAATACAAGTTGATGAAAGGAGCTTGTATTTTTTTTCTTTCTTTATTTTGCCGATACACTAAGCATTGCTCATAGCAAGGGATAATCTAGTTTTTTTCTGAGGAGGTAGGCATTCCAGAAAAGGAGACTTCCTCCATTCATGACTTACCTCCTTTTATCATCCTGGTAAAAGAACTCTTACCCAGCAGGCCATGCGGTGGCTCAAGATTCCTGCCTATGCGAACATAGTTTGGCGTCTCTTTGTCTGAATAGAGAAGACACCTTTATATAGAATGTGGATAGTTTATTTAGAGATCACTATGAACCCCTCAGTTCCACAAACACTGAATTAACTCTTCCTAATCCTTGCCTTTTTGCATCACTGTTTCTAAATTTGGGCAAGTGAGTCTGAGTAGAGAGTCTGGGTCATATGCTGTTCTGGTCTGTAGGGGACAGCAGAAAAGCAAGAACAAGGTGTTTCTTCTTCTGTTGAGGGAGAAACTGTCTAGTCTACTGCCACCAACGTCCATAATACACACAATTCCTCATACGATGGGAGGAGTTTAGATACTAAGCAGCCTCTTCTGCAAAATGACCAATGTCAATAAGGATATTAAGAAAATAAGCTCTGAAATTTCATGAAATTTGGGTTCAAATTCCAGCTTTGGTGCCAGTTAAGTGTGTTATTCTGGGAAAATTGTGTGCACTCTTTAAACATCAGTTCTTCAACTGGGATAATAGGGAACCCATCTTCCCTAATCCATGAAATTATCATTATGATTAAAAACAATGTAAATAAAGTGCATAAGACAGTATATGTACAGCATAATACAGTAGATAATAAATATTAGTTATAGTTGCTTATAATGATGCATGGGGCTCTGTTTTTAAGATTTGAGGTGGGTGGTGTTGGGGATTGTGATAAATTGTAGCAGAATACTTAATTCCCAATGTGCTGAAAGAAATACTGATTATTTGGAGAAGTTTCTTCTTAAATTAGCTCCCGTCCACAAGAATAATATTCAAATGAAACAAAAATGGCTATTCTGTGCAAAGATGGTGGAAAATGCCTTAAAGTTAAGAATAATGTTATTACTTGCTCAGCGTATAACTAGCAGCATTTGAACTGAGCATGAAACAAACTCCCCTGCCTTGGAATGGTTTGTATTGTAATTTGGACACCATATTAATTGGCTTATTTCTAAAAGAAATTATGAAAATGTAATTAAGTCACACCACATGTATAGAGGTATATTTCCTAAATCCAAGTTTTTATTTGCACTTTCTATATCTGTTTTCTGTTCCTCTTTTCTATGCAGGTACAATATAAATGTATCTATTACTATATCTATGCAAGTATGCCATACATATGTATATACCTATATATATACCAAGTAAGTACTTAACAAATTTTGTATACACAATGATACAAACACAGGGACAGCCGCCATCATCATCATCATCATCAAACAAGGCTTGCAAATTGCTTTATACGTAGGGCTTTGTTACATTAAATGAAACACATTCTTTTGAACAGATTTGCGAATATAATTGGTCTGTGCTACATACTATATACTTCAGTTTTGTGTGAATTTAGCCAAGTTTCTTAACCTCTCAGGCCCTCAGTTTTATCATCTAGTAATTAAGATTTATACCTCACATTCTTGTGCAAACAAATTATCCTACATAAACTACTTAGTCCACATTAGCCCCTTGCTTGGCAAATGACATGTGCTCAATAAGTGGTATCACTTATTTCTAAATTTTAAATTTCAGGAATTTGATGTCGACAAAGTTTTCATTCTCTCTCTGATTTCGATATTCAATCTTAATTATATTATCCATATGGATACTAGGCTCATAAGTACAGTCTCCTGACACTGAATCCACTCAGACAGTGTTTATCATATTTTTATATATTTTTGAAATATAGGAACCGTTGCATATTTTTCACATTTATAATGTTTTCAACTACCATATTTTTCATAAGCATATATTCAAACTCCCATCTTTATCTCCAATGTTTAAAAAAGAATCAAGGAATAAATGACAGTCAATTTAGTTTCTGTCACTGTAAGATATGCGGTAGGCATATATAAAATTTTTCACGAATACAGGTCTCTTGAATAAAATTATCATCTATATAAATATAATGATTGATTCAGTACAAAACAATGAGCTTTCTATAATAGACTACAGTGTGCTCTAATTGAATGGGAAAAAACCTCAAAAATTTAGTGGTAGATATTGTACTGCTGAAGATGATCCTATGTCAGGATCAGTCAGATTTCACCTAGAAAATTTACCTTGTAACCCAGATATTAGCAACTTTGGTGGTGGTGGTGGTGGTGGGGATTCACACATGTACAGCATATTTACCTTTTATTATCATTTTTTAAATGAAGTTAAAAGTTCTAATTAGTAAACAACATAATGGGAAGTGGGAAAAAAAATGTACCCACATTTTTCACTAATAAGTGAATTAAATTGCTGTTTCAATGTGGGTACATTGGACACTGGAAAATAAATCAATATAGCTTTCTCAATGAAATAACTGTAAATTATCTTGAAAACACTTTGACAATCCATTAAGATATTTTATTGTTAAAATGTCAATTAATGCTATTAAAATAATATCAAAAGCACCTGGTAAGAATCGAATTCTGGCCTGACAGCGTGAGGAACTCTGCACACCTGCCCACCAGTAAAGTTTGTGAAATTATTAAAAACAAACAAACGAACAAACAAACAAACCATTTAAAGCCTATGGAATGGCCCTAAGGAAATACAGCAAATGAAGCAATATGAATTCAAGGAAATCTGCAAAAATACTGTAAGAAAAGCAGGAGTCTGTTACTCGAGCCAAGACTGCATCTCCCTTTCTCCCTCCCAGCTAATTAGCTTTTGTCTCTTTATATTTATTTGCATTTTCCAAGAATTTGTACAAATAAAATAATGCACAATATAGACTTTTGCGATGGGCTTTTTCAACCCAGTATATTAATTTTGAGATACATTCATGGAAGTATAATTTGTTCATTCCTTTTCATTGTTGCACAGTGTTCATTACACAGATATACACATTTTGTTTATATTTTCATAGGGACTTTTAGTTGTTTGTAGCTTTGGCAACTGTGGATAAAGCTTCTATTAACACTTGTGTACAGATCTTTATATGGACATATTTTTTTTTCTTTTTGCCTAGGAAAATTCCTGGGAGTAAAATGACTGAGCCTATACAGAAGGTATAGGTATATGTTAAAAATCAAGAAAAAAATTCCAAAAGTTTTACAAGTAGTAATATTTTTTGTGCATGTTATTTTTTTGCACAATTATTGATGAGTATGCCAGTTACTCAAGATCCTCACCAATGCCTATATTTTTTTCTTTCTATATTTTTAGCCATTCTAGTGGGTTTATATCGCATTGTGGTATTAATTGGTTTCCCTTGATGACTAATTATGTTAATTTTATGTGCTTATTGACCATTTATATCTCTTCTTTACAAAGAGCGTATTAAAATATGTTACCGTTTTGTAAATTTGGTTATTTGTCATCTTATCATTGAGCTGTAGGAGTTCTTTATCTATTCATGATACAAGTCCTTTTAAATATACATTACAAATATTTTTTCAAGTTTCTAGCTTGCCTTTTCATTTTTAATGTTAAATTTTAAAGAGGAAATTTAAAAAACTATTTAAAAATTTCAATTTATCATTTTTAAATTTTCATTAATGCATATTTGTCCAACAAATATTTTTCAGTACAGTTGCAGTGATTTTTACTGTACTTTCTTCTAGAAGATGTATTTTTTTATTTTATATTTCTTTTGTAATCATAGTTTTAGCTATTGAATCTAAAATAATAGTTATTACTATTCCCTAATTTTATACTAAGTGCCAGGCACTGTGCTAAAGTACATAAAGTATTGTAAGCATATGGAAAGACTTAGAAAAGTAAGTTAAGTAATCAGATAATCCTTTCCCAAGAGGTGATATCTAAACTGAGTAATAAAGAAGAATAGAATTTAAACAGAAGAATCAGAGAAAATTAAATATTAGGCATAGTGAATACCAGATGCAAATGCTAACAGATAAGAGAGCATGATAAGTTTTGGAAAAGCAATTTTAGTTTGATTAAATCTTAGCATGTAAGGGAGTGCAAGCTGAGAGACAAAGCTGGAATAATTAGAAAAAGATAGATCATAAAAAGTTTACATCCGGTCATATGAAGCAGAGACTTTATTATGAGAGCAATGAGAAACCATTGAAATGTTTTAATCAGGGAAAGGATCTAATATATTTTAACTTAGGGAAAAACACACAGGTTGTCAAAAGTTGATTTGAGGCAGAATAATAGTTAAGAGATTCTTGTAATAACTGATGAGGGGGAAGTTGGGAGTCTTGAAATGAGGATATGAAGATAATTTTGAGAAATACTGAGGAAACCAAATTGGCTGAATTTGGTTATTGACTCAATGAGTTTATTAGGCAAAGGGATGAATAAAAAATGTGCAGGTATTTGCTTAGGCAAATGTGTGACTGTTTCTAATGTCCACCGATATAGAAAAAGAAAGATAAGACAGATTTGAGAGGACAAAACTTTATTGCTTTATCATGTTTGAGATGGCAATGGAATATTTTAATGGATATGTTGATTAAATATGTGATCTTATAGGTTAGGAGCACACACTAATACACATAACAGTGCATATAAATATAGGAAGTCTTAAACATATCAACAGTGTGTGATTAAGTAAAAGAGCATATGATCATATGGGGGAAGACTATTAGTATCCCATTGCTTGAGTGTCAGAACATCCTGAACTGACATATGTTACATTAATTCGATGATAAGTATTTACTTCTGTTCACACCTGCTTTACTAGACAGTGGTTGAGAGTCAGAACTATGTCTCTTCATCTTCATAACCCAAGTCAAGAAACATTACAGGCATTGGTTTAGTAACCATTGCTTTAATTCTCTATGGCACACATAAACAAATAGTGAATGAATACATCAATGAATACATGAATAAATGAGATGTGAAGATTTCAAAATGCCCTTCTTATGACCTAGCCTCGAAAGTCCCAAAGTATCATTTCACCCGTATTCTATTAGTGACATCACTAATATCGTACCTATTTATTGTGAGTCCAACAAAATATAGTCCTAAAATATACAGAGGAAAAAGGTACTATCTGGGTAATAGGCAAAAGGTGGTTTCCTAACCTCCTTGGCAGCTGCTTCTGGAAAACTAGTATGTTTGGCTATGATTCAACAATGCACATTTTAGTAAGTGATTACTTCAAATAAAAGAAATACTACAAGTCGCATTTAAAATTCACTGTACCATTTCTCATTTGCACCATTGATTTCATGGTGCATGATAAATAAACAATTACGTAGGGTAATTGTTTTGGAATTAAATTTATACGCTAAAAAATTAGGTGTGCAAAAAAGGAAACTTTAAACTAGTACCATGAATATATTATATTTAGAGATGAATAAATATTGATAAATGAAAAATAATTACATGAATGAAGAAATGATATATAAGATTTGGAGCACACCAGACCACATTGTAACAATCAAAAAAGTCCATACTCTCCTCCTTTTAATATTTTATATACAAGAAATAAATGTACCCTAAGCTTCTGCACTTTTTAACAACCCTCTACCACGTACCCTGACACTTCACTACCACATGGATAAAATGACTTTCAGTCGTAGTTTATGGTGATACTTAATTCAGTGCTATTCAAAATAGAACCCATGGATTATGCCAGTCCTCAAAAAG
>NW_011888809.1:9916928-9927234 GCF_000151845.1 Pteropus vampyrus
GATCACGGTCTTCCGTCAAAATAAGGTTCTCAAAACCCATTGGAGAAGATAATAGGGTCCGAATCTAGAGTCTGCCACTTATTAGCTCTTGAAGATTTGGTCAATTTCCTTCAACTCTTGGAATCTCATCTTTCTTACTTGAAAAATGTGAATAGTAATATCTAACTCATAAAATTGTTAGGAGGAAATATGAGATAGTAAGTTTTAAAAGTTTCTAGCCCAAGAATAGTGGTCACTGAGGCATTAATCTACTTCCTCATCAATTTTCTAATTTCCTTTGATTTTGTTCAAAATGATTTTAGGTCTTTTTCCTCTCTGCAGAGCAGTGAGCTGGACATCATAGCTTTATTATCACAGCTGCTTAGGGAGGAGATAAGTTAAATGGCTGCTAGGCTTAGTTGCTTTCTCTACGAGAAGTCTGCTCACTCATTCTTCGCGAGAAGTGAGTTTCCTGGGTCAGTGATGGATTCAGTTCCCCCTGGATTTAGTCAATTGCCATAAGTCGGAGGCTGTTTGGGCCTTACTGCTTGTGTTCAATTTAGTGCTTTCATGCTCTGATTCCAGGTGGTGAGTTTGCTGACTTTTTACTTTGCTATCTGAGATCATAAAGTTAGGCAATATATATACACATAAAAGAGGCTTACAAAAAACATACTTAATCTCCCTTGTGTACAGTTGATAATACGTGACAGACATTTCTCCAGCCCCCACAACTGTGAGGACACCAGGAAGCCTCAGAGGTCTTTGTAAACCCTACCTACCTATTCCCCACCCAGGAAAACATGTTGCCCAGGTATCTTATAAGTCTTTATGTTCTGCTAAAACCTTTAGGTAGCCAGTGGTTTCCTAGGATCCTGAATATCTGTTCCCAAAGAATCCACAACTCATGCCACTAGTCCACCTCTAGTCCAGTTATTGTCCTTTGACTTGTTAGTTCCACTTCAAAGCAACATCTGTATGGGTGCCCCTTGTAGAGAGCCTTACTGAAGGCACTGGGATCATTTGCTCGCTGGTGAATTATTTGGTCCATTTTTAGTGGCTGCATCTATAAGCTTGTCACTTTTTTCAATGTGTCCCTTGTGACATAATCCTCCCCTGCCCCAATTCTATAATGTCAACTGAGTCTCTTCCATTTCTTTGAATATCAACTTTCATCTCCACCTCATTCCAGAGAATTACAAGACCTACCGTTCTGACCTGTCTTGGCCAAAATTCCCATGTCCCATCAGCAAATTTGAAATACAGATTTCTTTTTTATTGGAAAATGTGCACTACACATAATCTAAAATAACTATGCTTCGATCAATCACATTGCTAATTATAGTTTATTGTAATATGTTTTAAAGGGAAAGTGTGGTTATCAGGCAGAAATGCCACTTTCTTTTCCAGGTCTTTCCTTTCTTTTTAACTCTGCAATACCTTTGTGTTTTAACTGTCAATATTCTCTATCAAAGCTGCAATTAAGGATTTCTGCTTGTTTTGTTTTAATGTGAGGAAAGCACTGTAGATGAAATGGCATTATGATGTCCTATAGTAGAGGATAGAATTTAGGCAAAAGAAAAAATATATATACACACACACACACATATATATATATACACCCTCTTTTGAACTCCTAGAAATACTTTCCCAATAAAGATTAGAAGTGGAGTACTGAAACCATTTGAAAATATTCTGAGTCAAAATATGAAGAATAGCACTGTGTGAGTGTTGCTGTATCTAAGTTAATTAAGCATTTATTGTCGTTTGAACCTCATTGGTTTAGTTTTGAGAAGCTGTATGAATGTAGGACATGAATGCCTTCCTAAAATCCCAGCACTTCCACTTACTAGTTATTTAAAAAATACTGGGTGTCTCTATGTCTCTATGACTCGATTTCCGCGTTTATTTAAGATTATATGACTAGCTACAATGTAAGGTGGCTTAGTTAATACATGTAAAGGACATAAAACAGTACCTGGCACCTAGGAAGGATTCAATAAATGTTAGATATAATTTAGCCACAAGAAATATGGTATTAAAAGAATTCATTTACAGTAAGAATATTGTTCAGATCACTGATTCAGATCACATTCATTTACAGTAAGAATATTGTTCAGATCACTGATATTGGTCATTTAAATATGATTCATATTGTAAAATATTTTGAATTTTTTTCAAATTGACATAGTGTATGGAAAAGGAAAATAGGTATGGGAAGATGGAGTAAAGATAATACACTGAGTTATTATTTTGTATATCTGATGTCACAAAACAGTAATAGTAGTAATATTACTGTGAATTTTACCTATCGTACTTCTATATCATTTGCCTAACAGAGTCCTTTTTCCTTTGAAAATGTTCAATACACAGATCTGTATAATTATATGGATGGCATCTAAATAATTATCATGGCAAAATGGTTTATTTCTGCAGCCCTTTTTCCTTCAGAAATAACTGTGGGATTGCATTACGTAGGTAAATGTTCTTCAGGGTTTAAGACTTTGAGGACTACCCTCATTCACCCTTTAGACAATATCTGTTTAACTGTAATTTCTTTTAAGAGTCATGTTTCAGTTCACAATGCCAAAGAGACTTTACTTTCTCTTGACAGACGTGTTGCTGCACGTTTTATTTTATCATAATCCCCTGATTCATATTCATTTTTATAAGACGACATATTGCTCAGTAACAAATTTTAATATATAAACTGATGCATGGCATTGAGCTGTTCATAGCAGTGACTTTTATTAACATCTAGAGAATATGCCTTAAGACAAAGTATAGAGTATCCTTCTCCTTTATTTCTTAGACTCTAAAAGTCTGGAATATTCCATATGATTTTAACAATTTTAAACAAGAAGAAGAAATATTTTTACCTGCATAAAAGAATAAAAGGAGAAATATATGTTTTGTATATGTATGTGTGTGTTTATGTGTGTCTATGTTTATATATGAAAAATACTTCATGTATATATATGTCTATGTATATCTGTATGAAACATGGTTCAGAAAGCTGCACATACAATGCATGTGGCCTGATGAATTTTCACAGAGTGAATATATCTTGTAAAAATCACCCAGGTTAACAACCGGCACTTTATCAGCACTGGGCAAGCCCTTCTCGAGCTCCCTACCAGTCACTAGTTTCCAAGTACCTGCAATCCTAGCTGATCGCATCACAGATTAAGTTTTTCTCAGTAGAGTTTTTTGTTTTTCTTTCCACTCTCCGAAGCTTCACAATTTATGTACAACCGTGCTTGGGTAGGAGATTGTATGCTCAAGACCTTTCTTCTCTTCAGCTGTGAGTCTTCATCCCTCTAAGATCAGTAGCTCTGCTGACTCCCTGATCCCAGTAGCTCTTCTCAAGGCACAGCTGTGCAGTTTCCAGCCCTCTGCCCAGATTCGGCGAATGCCCTCTGCGAAACACCACTGCGGAAAGCCAGGCGGCCTCCCCACCCCGCCCCCCTCATGTGCATCTTTCCCTCTTTACTCACTATCTTTAGTAGCTCCCTGATGCTGTGAACGCTCAATGAATTGTGTTTTATCCAGCTTTTTTTTCAGTTGTTCTTGGCAGAAGCATTGTTCTCTTACTGGATACTCTAACTTAACATGGAAACAAACAAACAAACAAAACTAGATTATAGTATATGAAATATAATTGTGAGACCTACATTCTATTTCACAGTATGAACATTTATTTATGTTTGTGGTCAGAGCCAGCAATAATATTGAAGATAAAATTAATTTGAAGAGTGACTAACTCAGCCTCCTCTGAAATAATTAACTGAAATATTAAGATAGGCAAAGAAAGGCTGTTGAAAAAAATGTTGATTGTGCTGGATTCTTAATTAGAGATAGAGCAAAATTCCTGTGCTCCTTATTCCATTACAAATCTATCATGTTTTTCTAATAAATATTACTGTGCAAGTGTTCTTCTGTTCAGGGGTTAAGGCACCGCTCCCTGGAGATAAGATGCAGCTATCAGCCCTAATTTTAATCTGCACATCTATATGAGAGCTTTATTGAAAGGACCATATTTAGTTTAGATTTCAAAACTTTAAAAATGAGCTATCATCTCACACCTGTTGGAATGACTATTATCAAAAAGACAAGAAATAACGAGTGTTGGGGAAGATGTGGAGAGTAGGGACCCCTCGTGCGGCCACTATGGAAAACAATAAAAAAATGTGACTACCATACGATCTAGCAATTTCACTTCTGGTTATTTTTCCAAAGAAATAAGACACTAACTCAAAAATATAGATGCGCCTCCATGTTCATCGCGGCATTATTTACAATAGCCAAGGTATGAAAACAATCTAAGTGTCCATGGATGAATCAATAAAAAGAATGTGTGTGTGCATATGTGTGTGAGTGTGTGTGTGTGTGTGTGTTGGAATATTATTTATCCATCAAAAAGAGTAAAATTTTACTATTTGTGACAACATGGATGGGTCCCAAGGATAGTATGCTAAGTGAAATAAGTAAAAAAGGAAAAAACAAATAGTATATGTTCTCACTTATATATGGAATCTAAAACAACAACAACAAAAAACTGAGATCATAGATACAGAGGACCGACTGATGGTTGCCTAAGGAAGGGGTGAGGGGTAGGTAAATGGATGAAAGGAGTCAAAACGTACAAACTGCCAGTAATAAAATAAATAAGCCCTTAGTATATAATCTGCAACATAGTGATTATGGTTAATAAGACTATATTAGGATACTTGAAAGATGCTAAGAGAATAGATCTTAAAAGTTCTTAGCACAAGAAAAGAAATTCTGTAACTATATGTGGTGATGGATGTTAAATAGATTGGTGATCATTGGTGATCATTTTGCACTATATACAAACATCAAATCATAGTGTTCATCTGAAACGAATATAATGTATGCCAATTATACCTCAAAACACTTAAAACAAAGGCAGAAAAGTAAAAAAAAATAAATAAATAATAAGTAATCTCACATTCAGAATCCTATTATCAGAACCTGTTAATTATCACATGGAGCCATAAAGACCAATCCTGTTCTAGCTGGAAAAGAACAAGTTAGCTGTGCTGGTAATGAACTTATCACACCTCTTTTACTATGTAACAATTGCTCAGGGCCCTTTAAGTATCTTTTCTTCACAAGTTGGCTGAATCTTGAGCTTCGTTAAGAAAGAGCATTGAGAAGACACTGCAGGAGGGGAGGGTTTAGCATACTGGTTCTGGTGTGCTCACTGGGTCGACTCCTGAATTGCACATGGCTCCTGGAGCGATGGTGACTTCTCTGGAGCCTGGCCCCCTGCAGCATGAGCAGCTAGCTTCTCCAGCACTCAGCTCCTGCAGCACATGGCTCCCTCCGTGCCCAGTGCCTGCAGCATGAGCGGCTTCTGCAGCATCGGGCTCTGGGTATGCATGCAGTTTCCCCAGTGCTCAGCCTCTGTACTGTGCACAGCAGCCAACAGCCCCTGGTGACCAGACACTTTCCCCAGAAATCCAGGACTAAGGGCATAGGAGATTTTCTGTTTTAAAATGAGGACATGCTCAGACAAACCATGACAAGTTGGACACCCCACAGGTAAATTCCCTGCCTTGGGTGGTTTAGTAACCTCCAGTGAGACAGCTCCCCGTGAAACTTTCTCTGGAACCCCAGAATGCATCCTCAAGTTCTGCCGGCATGGCACCTCAGTGATAGCTCTGCCATGCAGTGGGCCAGGAAGGTCTGGAGCCCAGAGTTGGGGGTCGGGGTGGCGTGGGGGTTCTTCCTTGGATGCACTGTCTCAGCCCGAGACATAGTGGTTGCTCCTCCTGTATTGTTTACAGTTCCTTTTATTTCTTTGGAGCCAAAACCTCATTACTCTAATTTCCTGTTATTGCTAATAATTCTTTGTATGAAATCTTCCTCATTCAAATTTCTGGGCTGTTTCTGTTTTCTCTTTCTACCCCGACTGATACTATGGTCTATTCCTTTTCGAACTAGCATTTAAAACATCTCCTGGCACATAGGATGTGCCAAACACATATTTGTTAATGTATTAACGTATATGTTATGCCGGTATAAAAATTTTACCAATACCTCTCTCAAAGAATTGAAAAATAGAAATCCATTAAAAATACTTTTCATGAAAAAATAGAAGTTTTTCTACTCAAATGAGCTTACATTAGAAAGAATATGGAAGATAAGGAGTTACACATTAATGTTTTCCATCCTGGTACATTCCAGAAGTACCATGGTGATAAAATTTTGGTCAGAGTCTGAAATAATAAGCTACTCTGCTTGGTTACATTGGGGAATAAATGCTTTTAAAAATTGACAGTTGTTGATAAGACTTTGGGGAATAGAATGAAGAATACTTTTCCTATTTTGAATTTATGGCTTTCTTGGAATAACCCAGGTACATAGGGCCTGAAATAAGACTGACATTTTAAAGCTGAAGAGTTAAGTTTAGGATTTGGAGCATCATAAGAGTGGGGGCTAATCAAACATGACAGCGTGGGAAACATCTTCCTTGCAGGTAAAGTTTCAGGATTAGATATTATAACTGAAACAGGTCATGCTTATAAGGACATTTAACGTTCTGGATGATTCATTTGCCACATAGAAGATACACAAACTCCTTCGGCACTCATAATTGACCTTGCATTTCTTAACAAGAAGAACTACATCGATTTTTCCCCCCTAATATTAATGATAGATGTCTCCCTATTGTTTGAGATTTTGCAAAGGTCTGCTGAACCTCTTGACTTATTACCACATCATGTTCTCTGCTCTTGTTTCTGAGACTCTGACACTTTTTACATCATTTATGTCCCATATCTCAGAGATTACTGTCCTTTGTTGCCCAGTGTCTTAAAAACCACTATTTCATAACTTTGGTCCAGTTTTTTGCTGTATCAGGTGAGATAATGAGTATGGTTCTCATTCTTCGATTTTATTTGGAAGCTATTTGACATTTTTGACTATTTTTATATCATCGCAGGAATTGAACTGGGGCAATAATTATAAATTATAAATACCTTTTAATTAATTGGACCTGATAACCTTAGATTAAGTCACACTCCCACAGAGGTGAACAATGTGATCTAACTCATATGACTGATTGAGAGATCAGATCAGTTGTAAGGTTTGGTTAGTAAAACTTTTTTTCAAACAAGTTTTTCTAATAACTCCACTTAAAGCTGATGCTAGACAAAATAGGTAAATTTGCACTGAAGTTTTTTAAAGTCACTTCAAAAGAGCCTTGCATTCCCCACTAGGGAGATGAAAAAGTGGGTTCAGGGTCTAACTTCAGCTGAGCTTTGAGATTCGTGAAGCTTAGGATCAGGTATTTTCAGAAGTTCTTTGTTTAATGTAATTCTGACTTTCCTGTCATATCTTAAAAATCAAAGAAAGGGGAAAAAAAGTGCTTTCCTTCCTGCGTTCTTTATTGGTTAAGATTTGTACGGACAGTGCAATGTTGACATCTGAAGATGAATTGTGGTGACAGATAGTTTTGAGATAAGCCTGTGAAGTAGAACACAGCCCAATGTTCAGAGACTTGTAAGACTTAAGGAAGTTTGGCTTTATTGCTTAGGGATGGTGGACTCTGATACCATCTGAGGAGAGAAACTGGAACATCAGAACTGGGTTTTGAAAGATAAATTTGCCACGAATCGCTTCATGTCTATCACTTTTCTGAGACCAAATGAGATGTCTTGAAATTACTTTTCTTCTGAGAAAGGGATAACCTGTATCATAACTCTTAGTGAATGAAACCCTGAAAAGACAACTATTTGATAAATACTTCTGTTAATGCATCAAGCATTTTTTTTTCCATTTTAGAAGTATGCATCTTTAGCGATGCCACGAATAGTGTAGGCAACATATTCCAAGTCAGTTTTCTTTTCTAGTCATCAAAATTTCCCCCAAGTTCATAGTTGTAGTAAACTATTTGATATGCAAGGTTCGCAAATGTTTTGACACAATTGTGGCAAAGTTTCAAGTGGTAGCAAGTATGAGTGAAGCTCAAACAGCAACACATTTTTGAGAATTCAAAGTGTTTTTCTTATTTCACTGTCAAAAAATGAGTGGCTAGAAGGTTATCATTTGGAAATGAGTACTAAGGCATGAATTATGGAATCCTGGGGGTAATTCAATTACAATTTAATTATTAAGAAATGACATATTTAAGAAACCATTCCTATTTATATAAACAGTGTTGAACATAACACAGATCACTTGGCTTTGCTGTCAGCTGATGGTACTTAGAGGTGTTTACTATGTCCTTATGTTTGGGGACATCTGCGTTTATTTCACCATATACTCCTCCATGTAGAATTCTGACTTGGATGATCACATCATGCGTTTGAAATCATGTGATGGCTGTTCCCACAGTGAAGGAAGACATTGTATAAACTAGAGCAAAACATGACTTTCAGACTTATATTGCTTATAATGGAGCTAAAGGTGGGGAATTTTATTGTTTTACTTTTTTCTCTTTACTTATCGGGCTCCCTTTAGGATGACCACATGTGCACTTACAGGACTGAGTCCACATGCTTCAGCCCTGGGCTTCGACTCGATGGCCTTGGCAAGTCATTCCATCTCATCGTATATAATTATTGATCTCCAAATAAAAATCATAATCTGTACCCATAGTCGTTTTGCAGAGCAAATCAGATTGTAGTGTAATAACTGCCTAGCATAGTGCCTGTCTTTATAATAGATTTTAAAATATACTACTTGGATCAGATTCAGTTTGAATCCTAGGTATGATTAGGTCCAAAAGTTTAGTTTTACAAACTAATATTCTTGTTATATGGTAATGATAAAGTATTAGGATTTGCGGGTACTTTGGCCCACAGTGATCATAGGAGAGAATAATTAAATGAAGATGATTTGAGAAAATCCATACATGCCACATTATTCTAGGTACACTGAAAGCTCCCCATGCATGACTACTAAAATAAAGAATATAATAATAATAATTGATAATAATAATTCTGATAACATAAGGATTTAGGGAAGGAAGGGCATGAAAGCTAACATTTTGAAAGACAGTTTTCCTAGGTAAAAAAATAGATTGGGACATTGGCAAATAATGGCAATAAGGTTTTACATTCTTATACCTTCTTATATCTCAAGAACTACATGCACGATGCCATAGAAAGGTCAAGAGATGACATTTGAGGTGAAGTTTTTGAAGGAAGAGTGACTTTTCGATTAGAAAAATAGAAGAGCTGTCAAAAGTCAGAGAACACAATAAGCAAAGAGACATAAAACTGTGAAAATGGTAACATGGTTTGATAGTGCTATATTCATCTAACAAATACTCACTGAATTTTTTCTATAAGGTAGGTACCCTATTAGGTAGCATCAGATGATTTTATAGCCAGCACTTGGTTAAGAAAGAAAGAGTAATTATGGTTACTCTCCAAAATAACTTGCAGTGTCTATCTATATTTATCTACATATTTTAACAATAATTTTAGTTTTTATTTATTTCTTCAGTCATTATACATAATGTAAAAACTGCTGCTTTTCTAAAAGATGTTACCAAATACTTTTTCTTATTAATGAAAGAGTTTTTTAGTTACTTCTTAACACAGAAGTAGGATGAACGTATATTCCATGAGTATTCATATGTCATATTTTCGTTATCATTCAGTTCAAAACATTTTCAGATTTACATTTTCATTTCTTTGACCAATGGATAGTACAGAAGTTCGTTGCTTTATTTCTAATTAGATAGGTATTTTCTAGTAATCTTTTTTATTGTTGATTACTATTTCTTATTATTGATTACTAGCTTATTTTCACTGAAGTCAGAAAATATATTTTGTATGATTTCTATCCTTTAATATAGGTTAAGCATTTTTTAATTATCATGGCACATAGTCAATTTTGGCAAACATTTCATGAACATCTTAAAATAACACACATTTTGCCTTTATTGGGTACAGTATTTAACTTGTGTTGATTAGGATAAATATGTTAATTTTTATTATTAAGATTTTGTATAACATTGTAAAGCAAATTTAATATATACAGAAGTTATTTTGCTTTTGAAGCTTTGGGAGCAACTCTGTAACAAATTATCTATACTCAAACTCTTTTTTTTTAATACCTGGCATTATTATAGTTTTCTGACCAGCCCCTGATTGATCTGACAATAAACTGTTAACAGCAGAACATTTCTGTCTGTGTCTAGGAGCAGAGGTAAACTGGACGAATGTTATTAGCACAGAAAGAGCTCCATGCTGCCTGCTCTTTTTGTAGTTTTAATCATATTACTTCTTTAAATATAAATCAATTAAACATTTGAATACATAATAAATAATAGTAGTAAATACTGAAT
>NW_011888809.1:9927284-9929987 GCF_000151845.1 Pteropus vampyrus
GTTATTATCTCCATCTTAGATGACAAATCTGAGGATTAGTGAGTTTGAGTAACATTTTGGAAATCGTGTGCATGGTATGGGCAGAGCACACTTACATTGTCACTGGCAGTTAATGAAATATCATTCCGATATACACATCATTTCTAATAATGTGAAAGAAGTGAGAAAATCCCAATTTCTAAATTAAATAATCTTAGTTTAATTGTACTTTCACATAATTTTTGCATTTAAGGACTAAAATATTTATGTATGACATATTTAAATGAATTACATTAATTTTCGTCACCAAAAATGGCAGTGAAATTGTAAATGAAGGGTTTTTCAAATAACGCATTAGCTGAAACCCATTTGCGAAAGCGTCATTAAATATTAGAGCAGAGAAACAAACAGCCCTAACAATAATAGGAATATTTTTTCTAACTATGTGTGATTAAGGAATTTACAAAGTGCTTTATTTTGAATGATAGCTAATTACACTAGAATTTTGCTTTAATTACAGCCATACTAGCAGATGTCCTCTCTATAAAATTTGTTTCAATTAACCAGTTAGTACAAAGTTTGTGGTTTATTTTGTATTTAGTTTCTGTTCTCCATAATTTGTATTTTATTACCTTAAAAGGCTTGTTAAAGAAATTCATAGATCAGAGATTGCAAATTCATAGACTGAGAGCAGAATCTGGCCAGCAAATATGTTTGGCCTGTGTATTTTTAATTCTTCATTGTATTTTAATGTTTTAAAATGGAAAGATATCCCATAAAAATCCAAATGTCTTTATCTCAATAAGGAAAATAAATCTAAATATCTAACAATATTTAAATAATATTTAATATTTAAGTAATGTTTAACTTTTAAGAAATAAAGGAAGATGGATCTCTGATCTCAGTTAAGAAATAAGTAATTGAAATAAACGATGTTTAAGTTTCTTGAATTGCAAGGCAAGAGATTTTAATATTGATCAATTTACGTATGATTATTTACATATCCTATTTAAATATAGGTAATAGGTAAATGCATGCATGTATTAGAATCTCTAGAGTAACTACTAAAATTTTAGATATTAATTTATAATTTTCTAACTAGTAGAGAAAAAAATATAATAAAACCCTAAAATGTTGAATGTAAAAGAATGAAAAAGTTATAAAGGAATGAGCTAGCCAAATATTAAAAGAATCATCAAATTGTTCTTGAGTTGATATGACTATTTTGGGATAAAGGTAGAAATATTGACTTTATTAAATTCATTTGGTAGGTTTATTAAGTTTCAGAAATTATTGAAGATAATCCTGGTAGTGCAGAACATTATTTGTCTTTGAAATTTCATGCTTTACTTAAAATCGTTTCTTTAGCTTGGTAATTATGCATGCCCACAATTATTGCTCCAAGTCTGCTCAGGGCAATCTGTCTCTTTTTGTATATTCCTGGCATTTATTACATAGCAGAAAATAGATATTCTCTAAGATTTCCTTTTCCACAAATTCTTGACTGAAATATAGATGTACTTCACAGGGTTATTCAGTTCTGATTTTCAGCCCAGTTATTTTCTCTTTTATATCTTACCTTTTATTTGGAGGAATAGACATCTTGATATTGCTTATTTTCAGTCAGTATTAACACAAGGTCAAATAAAATGCACAAGACAGCATTTAGCACCTTCAATCCACAGTAACATCTAAAAGGAATCCATCACCTTAAGCCTAAGAAAGTGACAGAATTTATTATCACTCTTTTTCAAACTCCAGCTTTGTTTTGTGAGCAGCCTAAAGAAAATAGCACAGTTAATGTGTAATTCAGTGAAGAATCACTTTTCAATTATGTAGGACACAATTTGTTAGTGTCAGAATGCGGAAGTAGAGGAAGGATCGCCTGTTTTAAACAATCATTTTTGAAATTTAGATGATGTGAGCAATCATTGTGGTCACTGGTCTAAAAGTTTTAGCTTGACCTATCCTCAGTGAGGGTGCACTGCTTTAAGGAACAAGGTTTTTAGTGCGTGTCACATACCACTGTCATGGGGAAGCATGGTGGACCAGGCATTACACTCATTACACGAACATGTACTGTCCATACATTATATCATTTAGTCTTCATTTTGAGGAGTAGATATTCATAACTACACCCATATTTATATACACAGAAACTGGGAACCCAAATCATGTGGCTTTCATAGTTTTGAGAAACTCAAGTGGGATGGAGCCAGATCTAAGAAGGGTTTTAGCTGACTTACAGCATCTACCAGTGCTGGTAAGTCAGTCTGAGTCTCTGTCTTCAAAGAAGTTGCAATTTAACTGAAAAGAGGAGATTTAAAAGAAGAAGAAGAAGAAGAAGAAGAAAAACAATAAAAGGAAGCATTACCTACCAGAGCAAATTTAAACAAATTCAGGAAACATTATTTTAAAAAAGCATCTTAAACTAGTTGGAGATTTAATGCATAGATGAATTCATGTGAATGTGGTGTGTTAGTTTTCCATAATACATCCCACAAACTTAGTGGCTTAAAACAAAACAAACCTATTATTTCACAGTTCTGCAGGTTTAATTTGAACATAGAGCTCACCAGGGTAAAATCGAAATGTTTGCAGAGCTGCTTTCTTATTGGAGGCTCTGGGAAATAATCCACTTCCATTAACATTTAGAATTTTGGCATCTGTAAGACTGGTTCCAGTATTTGTCATTAAAAAAAAAAAATGTATAGCTTTGCTTTG
>NW_011888809.1:9932527-9937318 GCF_000151845.1 Pteropus vampyrus
TTCCTTTCCTTAGAGCACTTTAGAGAAATTGAAATTGCAAATCCTTTTTCTGCCCCTTCAAGGTGCAATTTTTTAAAAAAGCCTCTTGTAGTTTTAAAGCCCAAGATTATCCTTCTCAAAGACCCAGGATCTCATCGAAATGTAATCATCAAGGAAGATAGGGTCCCTGTCTTTCAGTTTCTACGGGAGGTTAGAAGCTGAACTTCATGGAAAACAGCCTCCCTTCACGAAGATTTTAGAAAGTTCACTTCTCCTTTGAGGGATGCCAGTAGGCAAACACAAATGGCCTGTCGTTTCCCTTCTCCGGCTCTCAAAACTTTCCCACCCTTTGTTTCAGTGGATTTTAGTTCAGAGTTCAGGCATCTCTCCCCTATTGCAATAGCCTTGGATAAAGTCTCCCTTCCCTGTTTAACTCTGTCCAGTGCATTTTTTGCTTTGATGATTTGCTTATGGTGTATGTGATACCTCCACCCTTCAAAAATACATTAATAATAAATAAATAAATAAATAAATGTAGGCAGTTTTATATATGGAAGGCCATTTGGACAATGGTCACCAGAATCCTGGGTTCATACAGTTAGGTGGGACCATGTGATTCATCGAGTTAGCCTTTACCATCTAAGGGGTTAAAATACTCAGTATTTTCTGATACTGAGAAATATGTTGACCATACAAAAAGGAAATAGTTCCCACAAAAATACTTTTCATATCAATTTGAATATGCTATCTTCTTACAAACTTGTTCAGTGAGTTTGAGCAAAATATTTCTTCTTCGTGATATCCGTTGCCTTGTCTGTACTAAAGACTGAACGGGATCACTGTAAAATGATGCCTGCAGTTCTGAATGTTTCTTTGAAATGATCAGTAGTAAAAAGGTAAATATTTTCTAAAGAACAAAAATGCCCAGCAACTGAACATTCAGAAAACATTTGCACATTTTTCTAATTCTAAGTCCTGTGCAGATGGCACTCATGTGTGGCTGTGCCTCTGGCTGACAGTTTTCCAGAGCACATCTAACTTCAAAGTTGTCAGCTGCTGAACTCACAGGAGTCAGCACACATGTGCCATTCACGCACTCTCCCGGGCGGAGGCCATTTGACTATTTCTCCTTCGCTCTTCTTCTATTCAGAGAAGTATTTTATATTCCTAGAGGTCAGCGAAGCACTTCACACTCTCAGAGAAAAAGAGCCATTAAAATTCAGCATGTTATTATCTTTCAAAAGTAGAAGAAATCTCTGACTTTTAAGTGTACACTTGGACCCACGTAAATGCTTAACTTTATGCATTTTATGTCACTTATTAACAGCAGCATATTTAATAATTTCTCATAAAAGTATCACCTCAAATCTCCACCAAGAAAACATGACTATTTTTGCTTGCACGAACATTTCAAGTCTTAGGTGTTCATATACACTTAATATCCACATCGGCATCAATTTATTTGATTGTGATCATAGTTAGTATATCTTTGCATATTGTTTTTTAAACTTAAGAATATATTTTTCTGACATTTTTTCCAAATAATTTACATTTTAACCTATTGCATTAACATTACTTATTAAACACTTATCTTTTGTGATTTTGTTTAAAAAGTAGAATGTTTAAGATCAGACAGACCTGAATTAGAATTCAAGCTCCAACACCAACCAGTGTGTTGTGTTTTCTTGGACACATTATTCACAGTGCTTAGCCATGATTTTCTTATTTGTAAATGGAGAAAATAACTCCTAAATCATAGGCTGCCAGTGCCACCAGTTAGATCCTAGTCAGAACAGAGATTGCTCCCCGAAAACCCCCCCAGAGACTCTGATCAGCCCTCCCCCGTGACTCAGAGCAAGCTGGTTTGTGCTGGCTCTTGGGACAGGCCATTGCCCCACCCTTAGGCAAGGCTGTAAGGCCTTTTCCCCTTCTCTGGGGCAGGAAGTCAAACCTCTGTCCTTCCTGCCCTGTCCTATATAACCCACAAGGCTTAGAGGATATCCACGTTGTCCTGACACTGCCAGGGAACTCATAATATAATGCTGGAGTTGTCTGCCCCTTTCTTGGTCTCTCAGTCCTGGGAAATTTTACGTAACATTTTTGAAAACTAAAAGTGCTAATATACTGTGACAAAAATCTAGTGTATTGCCTAACACATAATACACACTTGAGATATTAGTAATTTTATTTTCTTCTAAAAAGGTGAGATTATTTTTTTCTTTATGCTGGCATAATATTTCAGGTAATGCCTTAGATATAAGGTAGATCCTATTTATTCTTGTAAAAAATGTGCCTGGAAAATTATTCATGTAATTTGTTAATTATATTTTTTCTAGATAAATTGATACATATATTTAGGGCAAGAGTTATCTGATTAATCCCTGTAATTTTAAGACAAAATGTCTCCACTGTGGGCAAGTTTGCCCTCAGGAGACATGCGACAGACATTTTTGGTTGTCACTACTGGAGGGTGGGGTGAAACTGGCATCCGGAAGGTAGAGTCCATGGATGATGCTAAATATCGTACAATGCACAGAACACCCACCCATTATAAAATTAGCTCACTCAAATTTTAATAATGCTGAGGTTGAGAAACTCTGCCATAAATCTATCACAGTGATTGGCATATCACACATGGCCAATAAGTATTTGCTGACACTATGGGAAAGTCTCACCTCTCTGCTGAAAGTAGAAAGTCAGGTACATGAATTAATGATTCTCAGTTTCTCTAGTATGCTCATTTTCATATTAAAAAGAAAAAGCAAGGAAGGTCAAAAATTATTACTAGGTTAAGGGGACTTTTTCTGGAAACATGTTTCTTTATTTGAAAATAAAGTACAGTTTCTCTAAGTAGGACTTTGTCCTCATGAAGTCATTTTTTTTTCCAGATACAAAATAGATTAGCATTCGTTCTTGCCCACTTCGTAAAACGTCACAATGCAGTTAAAAATAATAGAAGAGAATGACTTCCATTATAAATATTTCCAGTTACCTCTCAGATCAATAAGTATTTAGATGGCCTGAACAACATAACGCTCTCAGATCAAAAGCCAGTAAAGTCTGAATGTACTTCAGATAAAGTTAATTGCGACCCAGGAGGAAGGACATTTCACACAATCACGATAATTAAAGAGATCCCAGTAAAATCGAGATCCTCTAGGGAGCTCTATCAGGGTTTCCCAACTCATGAGTTCAATATAGTTGATGAAGTAGAAAGTGTTTGCAAAGAGCAGCTGTACCATGCAAAGGACCATGAGGAATTAAGGAAAGGAGACCTCTATCATGGTGAAGAGGATGAGAATTTGAATCCTAGATTTCAAAATCTTTTTACATCAAAGAAACTATCAATTTCTTTATCATTATCAACATCACTATCATCATCATATTATTATTTCTTTAAATGAAATTAATAAAAGAGGGAACTGTAAAAATAAGGTAAGTATGCTTATTCTAAGAAAAACATATATAGGTAAAACGTCATATACCAAGTATAGATTGTGTTAAAACTCTGTTAGCATCATCGCATCCAGTTCTTGGAACACATAATGAGGTGTGTATTTTTAGTGGTATTTTAAAGATAAAGAAACCAAGGCACATGTAGTTGAAATGGATCAGTCAAGATCATGCAGCTAGTGACGGTGACAGGATTCAAAATTCTGAACTCTACTTTCTACTGCCTCACAAAGGAGAATAACTGGGTTTATTGCCCAAACTCTTTGCTTTATATTCCTATTGGCAGAAGACTCAGAAACTGCCTAAACTCTTTAGTAGGAGCTTGGTGTTTGCATCTGTGTTTTTAGCCAAGTTTCATCAAAATATGGGATATTTAATCTGGTGAAGAAAAAGTTCGCATGTATGTTTACAAAACAAGAATACTTAGATTTTATTGCTCGTGAGAAGAGAGTAAGGGACATGGAGAACATCATCAAAGGCAATGTTAAAGGGTACAAGGCTTCGCTTTATTGGCTCTGAGAAGTTTTTTAGGCTTAGTCATTTGGGGTCAGATGGCAAAATAAACCTGAATTGATAAATGTTTAAGATAATGTCTTCACTCTATTAGCTGAGGATGACACATAGGGAGAATAATACATTCTTTTTGTTTATCTGACAAGTATTTATTGATCTATTATTATGTTCTAAGGATCTATATGCTAGCTGGTGGAGAATACAATTAAACAATTCAAATAAATGCTTACTTTCATTAAGCATTCATTCAAAGTAGAGAGACACAAAATAGGACAAACAATAAGTATCATGATAGTGAGAAGTGCAACTTGGAGAATAAAATATGTTAATAAAAGAGCAAATGAAATTGGAAGAAGCTGCTTTCATTAAAGTTAACCAGAAAGTCTTCTCTGTGGACATGAAGATTAAATGAAATTAAATTAGGTATATCTTCTGTGATACCTGGCACAGAATAGGCCTTAATGCAGCAAATAAATTATTTACATTTACTTTAATATTATAAGTCTTCAGAAAATTTTGCTTCAACTTTGAAAGGTCAAGACATGGAAGCAACCAAAATGCCCTTTGAGAGATGATTGGATAAAAAAGATGTACATATACACAATGGAATGCAACTCTTCCATAAGAAAAGTTGAATACTGACATTTGCAACAACAACATGGATCTTGAGATCATCGTGCTAAGCGAAATGTCATACAGAAAAAGCTGAGAACCGCATGATTTCACTCATATCTGAGATATAAAACTGAAAGCAACAAATGAACAAGAGACTCATAGACACAGACAACAGTTTAATGATTACCAGAGGGAAAGAGGGGAGGGAAAGGTAGTTAAGGGTAAAGGAGG
>NW_011888809.1:9937368-9957573 GCF_000151845.1 Pteropus vampyrus
GACATTTCACACAATCACGATAATTAAAGAGATCCCAGTAAAATCGAGATCCTCTAGGGAGCTCTATCAGGGTTTCCCAACTCATGAGTTCAATATAGTTGATGAAGTAGAAAGTGTTTGCAAAGAGCAGCTGTACCATGCAAAGGACCATGAGGAATTAAGGAAAGGAGACCTCTATCATGGTGAAGAGGATGAGAATTTGAATCCTAGATTTCAAAATCTTTTTACATCAAAGAAACTATCAATTTCTTTATCATTATCAACATCACTATCATCATCATATTATTATTTCTTTAAATGAAATTAATAAAAGAGGGAACTGTAAAAATAAGGTAAGTATGCTTATTCTAAGAAAAACATATATAGGTAAAACGTCATATACCAAGTATAGATTGTGTTAAAACTCTGTTAGCATCATCGCATCCAGTTCTTGGAACACATAATGAGGTGTGTATTTTTAGTGGTATTTTAAAGATAAAGAAACCAAGGCACATGTAGTTGAAATGGATCAGTCAAGATCATGCAGCTAGTGACGGTGACAGGATTCAAAATTCTGAACTCTACTTTCTACTGCCTCACAAAGGAGAATAACTGGGTTTATTGCCCAAACTCTTTGCTTTATATTCCTATTGGCAGAAGACTCAGAAACTGCCTAAACTCTTTAGTAGGAGCTTGGTGTTTGCATCTGTGTTTTTAGCCAAGTTTCATCAAAATATGGGATATTTAATCTGGTGAAGAAAAAGTTCGCATGTATGTTTACAAAACAAGAATACTTAGATTTTATTGCTCGTGAGAAGAGAGTAAGGGACATGGAGAACATCATCAAAGGCAATGTTAAAGGGTACAAGGCTTCGCTTTATTGGCTCTGAGAAGTTTTTTAGGCTTAGTCATTTGGGGTCAGATGGCAAAATAAACCTGAATTGATAAATGTTTAAGATAATGTCTTCACTCTATTAGCTGAGGATGACACATAGGGAGAATAATACATTCTTTTTGTTTATCTGACAAGTATTTATTGATCTATTATTATGTTCTAAGGATCTATATGCTAGCTGGTGGAGAATACAATTAAACAATTCAAATAAATGCTTACTTTCATTAAGCATTCATTCAAAGTAGAGAGACACAAAATAGGACAAACAATAAGTATCATGATAGTGAGAAGTGCAACTTGGAGAATAAAATATGTTAATAAAAGAGCAAATGAAATTGGAAGAAGCTGCTTTCATTAAAGTTAACCAGAAAGTCTTCTCTGTGGACATGAAGATTAAATGAAATTAAATTAGGTATATCTTCTGTGATACCTGGCACAGAATAGGCCTTAATGCAGCAAATAAATTATTTACATTTACTTTAATATTATAAGTCTTCAGAAAATTTTGCTTCAACTTTGAAAGGTCAAGACATGGAAGCAACCAAAATGCCCTTTGAGAGATGATTGGATAAAAAAGATGTACATATACACAATGGAATGCAACTCTTCCATAAGAAAAGTTGAATACTGACATTTGCAACAACAACATGGATGGATCTTGAGATCATCGTGCTAAGCGAAATGTCATACAGAAAAAGCTGAGAACCGCATGATTTCACTCATATCTGAGATATAAAACTGAAAGCAACAAATGAACAAGAGACTCATAGACACAGACAACAGTTTAATGATTACCAGAGGGAAAGAGGGGAGGGAAAGGTAGTTAAGGGTAAAGGAGGTCAAATATATGGTGACGGAGTATATTTAACTTTGGGTGGTGAACACACAGTGCAATACACACGTGATGTATTATCGAATCGTACACTTGAAACCTGTATAATTAATGTCACCCCAATAAATTTAACTTAAAAAAATGAGAGTAACCATCTGAAATAATTAAGAGCTCAAAAATCACTCAAATCTACTGCCTATTCTAATTAGCTGGAGAAGAACGTGAGAAGAGTTAAAATTTGAGAACAATTCTGAGTTTGAATTTAGCAGGTTACCTACTGGCTCTAGGGTTATGGGTGATGTACACAAATTCTGAGCTTTCGCTTCCCTCTTTGTAGAAATATTTGGTAATATATTTCAAATGGTTGTTTTAAGTACGTAAAGAATTATTGCTTAGAGAATCTCAGAACCTGGTAGGTGCAAAATAGCCATCAGTTCCCTTCTCATCTAGCCATTTCACCTGGGAAGGAACTGACTCTGAGAAAGGAAGGTCTTGGTGTCTGTTCAAGATGGCCCTGGGCTCACCTCTTCCCAAGAACACCCTGAATCCATGGCTACCTATGGAAGAAAACATTTCCTCTGGAAAAAACCAAACCAAACCAAAACAAAAACAAAAAAATCGAAAAAACGAAAAACGAAAAACTAGCCGAGGGCTAACCACTTCAAGGAAAGAGAAAAACCACCACATTGCAGCAGGTATGAAGGCTGAGACACAGTCTTCCTATAATCCCACCTCTGATGTGGTGACTGTCCCTCCGCAGGCCTGGACAGTCACCACACAGGAGGTGGGGATTATGGCAAGATTATGGCAAGAAACCTGGAGCTTCTCTCCAGGTGATGTGGGAGTGAAGGGTTCATCCCACATCGCACACCTCAGCTTTTAAGACCTGCACCTGAGAGACGAGTCCCCAGAATATCTAGATTTAAACACCAATGGGGCTCGTGTCCGTGGAGCCACAGGATGTAAGGAAGTGAGAAAACGCTCTTAAAAAGTTCGCGCTTGGTGACGTCCAGACTCTACATGCAAAACGCTCATTATACTAATCTTAAAGCAGCAACCTGAGGGGCCGGGGCCTGCTGGACACGCTCCTGAGGTGAAGTCTTGTGGGCACCATCTTCCCGCTCTCCGCTGGACTTGCTGAAGCCCGCAGGTGCCCAACCAGCGCCGCATGCGCGGGCGGCACCTTCTCTCCCCACAGGTGTCCCTTCCCGGCTTCCACTCTGCCACGGTCCTGGGAGCCATCTTTGCTCTCCCTCTGCCTCCCTCCAGAGCACCGGGATCTCCAAGAGGAGAGCTTGTCCCAGCCTCTAATTGGCCTGGCTCTAGGTACTGACTGAGATTCTGTCCTTCTTCCCTTTGGGTGGGACTCGGACAGGCCTTGGCACCCCCTCAACTACGGGAGCTGGTTGAAATAAAACAGGCTGCTTGGACAACCACAGAGACCAGCGAGAGCAAGGCCGGGCTGAAGGGTGGGGTTCGGCTGCCACACGGGGCCTCTGGGTCCAGACCAGGAGAGGGGACGGTTTCATCTAATGCATGGCAACCAACACAGAGAATCAGGTGAAATGAAAAAGCAAAGGACCACGTTACAAACTAAAGAACAAGATAAAACTCAGAGAAAAAGCCATAAGGAGAAAAGAGGGAACTTACCTATGAGGACACAGCTACTGATTGGGTAAGCCCACGCAAATATGCTCTATTTTGTATTCTTTCCTGTACGCCATTTTGCCGCTCTTGTGATGTGATATATTTAATTGGTAATTTTTCAAAGCAATCAGAGGAGGAAGGTTTTAAGAGGGCCCCGAGTGATCAGAAAAAAATTATTGAACGAGTGAGTGTGAGCCTCAGTGGGGTCTTCACTAGTTCTCAAAGTGTATTCCTTGGAGCAGCAGCAGGATTACTTCTTGGGAACTAGTTAGAAATGCACAGTCATGGGCCCTGCCACAGACCGACTGAGTCAAAAACTGGGGGAGGGCCCAGCAACCCACGCATTAACAAGCTCCCCAGGCTGAGAGGCCCATTAAAGTAGACAAACCACTGTTTCGGACTAATGGTTACGAAGAGGAAGGCTTTTACTAAAAAAGTAGCAAAGATTTCATTTGTAATAATTTTGCAAGTTAGAATTTTTACCCTAAACAATGTTCTCTGAGTGGAAAATTGAATATAGATGATGATAGATAGGTAGATGATAGATAGATATAGAGTTTATTCCTTCTACCTACATCACAAATCATGTTTGCTTCTACCTATATGTGAACTCATTTTGCTCTTATTAGTTCCCTTGCTTCTTACTACCTTGAAACGAAGTTTGGAAATATTGTATTTGGTAAAGAATAGGTAAAAATAATCATACCGTTTTTATTCACTTTCACATTACCTAACTGCAGGGAAAAAAGCATATTTTTCTGTAGAGTTATGTACTGCTCTCAGACTGCCCAGAGTTATTGTATGATGTTGAGTGAAGTTATCGAAGGTTTGAAGCTTTCTCGGTGGGTAGTACCTTAATCTTGGCTCAGCTATCATCAATTGCGTCTTATTGATTTTTTTTTTTTTGTAAACCGTGAAATGCTATTCAAATATTAATTATCACTGTCTGCAAAAGAATCCGTCATGTGCTCAGATAATTTCAGATAGGTTCTTGCATTACAATGATTTTATACTTTACTTGCTCACATATATGTGCTATTTTAGATAAATCTGTTAAGAGTAGTCCTGGGAGATTGAGCATAGCAAGTCAATGAAAAAAAGAATAAAATCTGCCTCAAGTGATGGGCGTGTCAATAATAAAATATACCATTTGCTGAGTTCCATAGGTGGGTATTGTTGCTGCGGATTGACAGACGTTATATGGGCTTCTTACAACTTTATTTTGAGTTTAGTATCATCATGTATTTTAGACTAAAGAAGCTGAAACTCGACCTTAAATAAAGTTGAAATCTTTAAAGTAAGAAAACTGATACAGCTGAATTCTGGTTTACTAAATTCTGGTTTACTGCTTTTCTACTGTCTGGAGCCGTATCCACATAGACATGAAGTTGGTTTGGTGTCCATTTATCAAACCCTTACTGTAGAGGATGGGAACATATCTTACATATTTTTACTCCATTTTTCCCAGCCAGTTCCAGCTCCAAGGTCACCTTAGAAAAGACTTAGCCTACCCATTCTGTGCCTCAGTTTTCTCATTTGTAAAATAAAGGAGTAATAGATAATATACAGAGTTGGAGTAAAGATGAAAATGTATTTGATGGCCTAATTAGTAGAATAATAGGTGATTCCTCCATATTCTGCAATACATATATATATATACACACACACATATATATACATATATACATATATATACACACACAAATATATACATATATACATATATACATATATACATATATACATATATGTGTGTGTGTGTGTGTGTGTGTGTGTGTGTATATATGTATATATCGGTAAGTAAATTTGTTTTCTAATGAGAACTGTTTCCTTACAGTGTTCTAGAAAAATCTACTCATTATCTAGTCTTCTTAAAATAAATCCTGTTTTACCTCTCCCCTCAAGTTGTATAGCTGCTCTATATCAGATTAGACAGAAGTAAAAATGAAACAGCAGATTTTAAGTAGAGGCACCGTTTCTGAAATCTTAAAATAATTAGAGTATTAAAGAGAGAAAAAGAAAGGCATGTAGAAAAAAAGAACCTTCCCTACCAAGTTTGGAATTGAGTCCTAGGGCAGGTTTCCTTGTCAATTTTTTTTTTTTTAATTTTTTATTTTTACAGAACTGTGATTTGGGATCTTATATATAGCTTCATTGTCAATCTCTGTGTTATGGCGCGAATGATTCTAAGACCCACGGAGCCAATTGAGATTAATTATGAGCCTTTATTAGCCGGCCAACGACTGACTCTCTACCACACAGGGTTAGAGGAGATCAGCCCTGGGGTTTGAGAGTGAGGCAGTTATAAAGCCTAGAACAAGCAAGCAGATTACAGAAGCAGAAATTGGCCATTAGCACAATACATCACCTAGTACCACACCCTGGTTAACAAGTAAGTGGATTACAGAAGCAGATATTGGCCATCTTCATATCTTATCCAATACACTTCCTAAACCACACCCAAACAAGTAGGACAACTTCTGGTATCTGAAGATATTTCTTCCCTGTAGCTGACTTAGCTAGTTGGCTCACTTGAAAATTTTCCACCCTTAACACCTGTAGAAATATGCAACATCTCTTCATATGAAATGCCATTAAGTCTCCCAGCTTCTTTGAAGCCAGAAACTCTACATATCTTGTCTGAACTCAGTGGGTTCTTGACCTGACTGCCTCCTAGGACACACACCTAAGAAAGTAGCAAGGAAGAGGACTCCTCCTTGGCAAGGAGGAGAGGGCTATTATTACGCTGTTTTAAAAAAGGGTGGAAAAGAAACAGTCACCTATATTCTCTAAAGACTTTAGTTATTAGTATTTTGGTTTTATTATGTTCACTATTTTTTTAATGTTTATTTGTTATTTTTTACATAATTAAGCACACAAAACCAATTTGTAAAAATCATCAAATTTTACATATTAAATGTCATTTATGATATCATGAATTGTAAGGTCACTGAATTCTTCAGTATACATCATTTTCTAACAGCCTAGGTTTTCATCGATCGTTACCTACTGTGTTAGACCACAAACTGGATGAAACCATAAATTGTATCTGAATTGTGTATTTCTCCCAGAGTCTCCCCATAGTAGATACCCAACAAATGTTTGTGTGCTGAATGACTTTCACCTCTATTGCATTTTGAAATCCATGAAATACATTGTGTCATTTAACAGTGACAACCCCTTGGGAAAGAGTAGGGCATTTTACATATCTCAAGAGCTATTTAACTTCTGGGAGTGAGAGGTCAAAGAGACGTGACCATCTCTCCTGGGTCCTTTGTCTCAGGGCTGGTATTCTTTCTAACACAGCCAGCTGCCTATTGGAAAAATGAATGGACTCCAAGGGGATCTTTTAACTTGGATTTATACTTTTTAGAAGATGGCCAAGCAGCGCTTCCCAGTGACATTCAAGATATGAGTGCTCCGAGAGATTCGAGGTTTTCTAATGAATTGGTCTTCAAATCTTTAAGCACATACAGTGCCAAAAAACGTTATTTTGATGAATAGGCCCTAAACTTTTAAAAAATGAAGCCATGATGGCAAATATCAAATCCTTTAAACGAAATCAAATTCGGGAGTTCAATTTAAATCTTGGCAAAATTTCAGGTACATTAAAAAAAAATTAATCAGTTTTAGGACACAGAGCATTTATATTTTACTTTTATATTAAACAACTCTTAGAACCTCTACCTTTTTGTTTCTCCATCCCAGAGAAGAAAAAAGCCCCAGTAGTAGCAACCTCCTGTCTGACCCTGTACATATTAATTAAACTAAATGGAGGAAAAGGACATTTTTATTTTAAAAGCTTCTTCCACGATGAAGGAAGTATATTGCTAAGAGTAAGCAATTAGAACAGTTTTACAGCTGTATTTTTATTTTTTCATTTTTCTAAATATATAAAATTGTATTCCTAAGAAGATGTGGAAGAGTAATAATAATTCTAAGCACTTATTATGTGAATATAATTCTGGGCTTTTAAACACATTAAATCAATACAGTCATTCAAGGCAGTTCTTAATATCTTTATTATATAGATGGGATCATAATCCATGAGATGGTAAGAAATCTTGCCATAGTTGCATGCCTGTTACCTGAAGAATTGAGGTCTTTAACTTCAAAAGCTCTGTTTTCTGCATACTACTCAGCTATCATGTCATTGTGCTTTAAAACATAAATTTTCTGCGATAGTCAATGTGTCTATTTTAATATGTAATTAATATTTTATATTGCCTACCATCAAGAAAAATTGGTGTTCTAGAAAGAAATACCATAATCTTTCTTGGGCTGTTTATACATCTAACAAAGTTTGTCATGGGAGTATAATTCCGAATTTGAGAAAAATAAATGATATACCATGTATTAGATGCTTCGTGTGAAGAAGGATTATGCGAAAGACTTTACACACATGAGTTCATTTCGTCCTCAGCAAAAGCATTGAAACACAACCTTTTGAAATCTATTTATATAAACTATCCTATGGCTTATCATTTAACTGCATCATTAATTTCCCTTAAACTGAGTTGTTTTATAACAGTTCAAACATCAAGTTTGAACTGCTCGGGATTACAGAATCTATGTTAATGATTTCTGATTGTTGTTTGCTTCCCCAAAGTGTAGAATTCGTGACTGAGGGAGGAATAAGGAGAGAGCACTTACAGGCAGTGGCTAAGATGCCAGAACTTTTTGAGAAAGACCATGCCTATAAGTGAATCTGTAAATATTGCATTTTATCGACCTCTTAAACTTTCTTTTATGTTAAAAGAAGTTAACTTTTGTGAAGTTAACTATCGCTTAACAGTTAATTAAAAATAACAGGCTGAATTTATATATGAAGTATCTGAGAAAATTTTGCACAACAAAATCCATGGGAATGCTGCGTATCTGACTATATTAGGTTAGACAAAATATTATGTTTCCCTATTTAGCCACGTATTTTTACTGTTCACAACTTACAATTTCTTTGAAACTGATTCGGTTTGATTTACACATATGTGAATATTTGGAATGAGCCTACCCTTTAGACTGCTGATGGATGCTCACGGCAATCCTGGAAGAAAGGGAGCTAGCTTTCATCATCTCATGTTACCAATGTGAACACTGTTTTAAAGGTTATTTTAAAGTCAAAAATTAATAAGGGGCAGAATTTGTGTTTAAATAATTTGACTTTCAAGGATTTCAGTTCCCAAATGAACTTAAAATTCTTAGTTTGAAAAGCAACACAACAGGTGATCATTTTGCAAGAGACCAGAGATTAAGGCAATTAGGTACATATTTCTAGTCACAGCTGGGAAAAGAACGGAGATGTGGTAAGTGACATTAGACTCAGATCGCTGTTATTCTGATGCCGAAGGCAATGGGCACTTGATGACCTACTGGTTCTTCCACCTCTATACTCATTTCAGCAAAACTCGATTGTAAATGTAGAGCAGTTATGGGAGATGACAGTTATTGTTCATTCAAAAGTATCAATAAGCATTACCTCTGCAGCCAGCTTTCTACTAACTTTTTCAAATATATGCTTAAATGGCTTAAATGATATCCATCTATTCCTCAATTGAGCAAGAACTATTTTCAGGCACTGTGCTAAGTGCTGGTTCTACAGGGTGATAAGACATTTTTTTTTTTTTTTACTCATCAAACAAACATGTTAAGAGAGAAAAACATTCAATTTATTAAAAAAATAAACGCTTAGATATGAAATGAGTCATTTTATTGAAACAGTTACTAGGGAATTCTAGGCCTTTCTGAAGGTGACCTTCAAGGTGGCTTCTGCATGAATCCAAGAGTGAGAGAAGAGCTTGTGGGATGGAAACAGGCATCTTAGATAAATGCTTTGAAGTGAGAAATGGCTTTAACTAAAGCCATGGTAGCTGCAACAAAGCAGGAGAAGACTAATACTAGATGATTTTTGAAAAGGAAGGTGGAAGCTGTAAATTATGCAGAATCTTAAGCCATTGCATTAGGTTCCTAGGGCTCCTGTAACAAAGTATCATAAATAGGGTGGCTTAAAACAACTGAAATTTATTATTTTTTTACAGTTTTGGAGGCTAAAAATCTAAGATCAAGATGTCTGTAGGATTGATTTCTTCTGAGGGTATTGAGGGAGAATCTGTCCCATGACTTATCTCCTTGCCTCTGGTGAGAGATGGTATACCTTGAGGTTCCTTGGCTTGAGATGCATCTTTCCAGTCTCTGCCTCTGTCTGCACGCAGTGTTCTTCCTGTGTGATTCTATCTCTTAACATGGCCAGCTTTTCATAAGGACACCAGTCATGTTGTAGTAGGGGTCTACCCCATTCCAGTATGATCTCAACTTAACTAATTATATCTGCAATGAGCCAGTTTCCAAGTATGGTCACATTCTGAGGTCCTGAGAATTAGAACTCCAATAAATCTTTTTTTTTGGGGGGGGGGAGAGCCGGGGGGCAGAATTCAACCCATAACCACTATATTAAGGGTTTTTTATTTATCTTAAGATTAAAAAGAAGTCACTGAAAAAGTTTATGCATCCTTCTGACAATATTTTGAAGAATGTAAAAAAGGCAATAAAAGAAAAAAAGCAAATTAGTAAGCTTTTGCAAAAGCATTAGTGGCTTAAAGTAAGAAAACGATACTAAAGATAGAGAGAAATAAATTAGTTTGACAAGAGCATCATAAGAGGAGAAATGGATTTCAGGAGAGAAGCAAATCAATAAATCATTATGGCCTTGTTAAGCTTGACATGCTACTAAGATACTGAGGAGAAATGAGAGAAAGAAGTTGGAGCATCGCTAGGAGCACCACTCGAAAGAGAGGCTGAAGGTACAACTTTGAACTCATGAACACAGAGATGTACCTTAAGGGGATGAGTGTGAATGTGTCATAAAAAGAATATAGGACAGAGAATAGAATAGGGCCATGGACTGAGTCCAATATGGGTAAAGGAAGATGGTCAGGAAAGAAAAATGAGCAGCAGATGCCTGAGAGATAAAGGGAAAAACAGAAAATAACAAGGTCACGAAGTTGCAAAAATTAAGAGAAAATGTTTCCAGAAGGGAGAATTCAGAGGTGCTTAATGATGCTGAGGACAACGTAGATGAGAACTGATGTGGCAGGGTGGAGTCACGTGGATGCCATTGTTTTCTCTCATAAGAGAATGTCACACTTGTCAGAATAATTTCACATATAACGGGCATTTACCACAATATGTGTAAGAAAAGTTTTACAATGCGGACAAACACCCTTAGACAGATTTTGTTTTGGGCACAAACAGATGTCAAAATCATTTATAAATAAGGGCTTGACTTATTTAATCCCAGTCTCTTTTGGAAGACTTATTTGAACGCTATCAAATCAGTGGGTCCTGCAAATCTCCATGCATATTTGCAGGGATAATTAAGGGCAATTACTCTGTATAGTTTCGTATAGGAACCAGTGCTGTGTACTTTCTCAACTTTAAGTAATCTTTGAATAGTTTCAGCTCTCATTTTTTTGAAAATCATAGTCTATACGTTGCAATATTCAGATAGATCACATGGACTTTTCGTTACTATTTTCTTCCTTACATTTGCTTCTCTTCTGCTTTTCTTAGTGAAGAGTCTACAAAATAGTCAAGGAGATGAGGTGTGAAAGAAAGAGCAGTCAGTGGGAGGGCTATGGCCAACAGCAGAGAACACGCCGTGCCTGACGTTATTCATATTAATTTCCTAAAACAATTTGGAGGCCACCAAAACAAAACAAACAATGAAACAAGAAGCAACACCCCAGTGTCTTGAGGGTTTATGCAGTATCTCTATAAGCTGATAGGACATTTTCACAAACCCTAGGAACATGAGGGGCTTAAGAAGGCAAAAAACTTGAATGAGTTTTTGAGCATAGCCACAGAGTCCTCACTCTTTCCACACTTCAATGTATCCAATTCACCCCAGAGTACAATATTTTAATCTCCTTCCAAAGCCTTGTCCACCTGCTGTTAAGAATTGGATGAGATTAACTGAGCTGGCCTCCTACTGGTGTGGCGTCTGTAAGTGGTGAATCTAAATCTTTAATCATACTGCTTAGAATGACTTCACTTCATCCTAATATTTCGTCCATTAAAAAAAAGGGCAATTGAGAATATAACATTCATGTTTGTAATACCATGTTTTCTGTTTAAATTCATTTTCAACAATTTTGGAGAATGTGCTTTTTTTCTTTATTTTCTTTATTTTTTTGTTTATTGGGGTAACATTGGTTAATACAATTATATAATTTTCAGGTGTACATTATAATTTGATATCTGTATATTCTATTGTGTGTTTACTACCCAAAGTCCAATTTTCTTCAGCTACTGTATATTTGATTCCCTTTACCCACTTCACCCTCCCCCTACTCTCCTATATTTGAACCCCTTTACACCGTCTACCTCCCCCCTCCTCTCCCACCCCCTACCTCTTGTAACCACTAGCCTGTAGTCCATGTCCATGAGTCTCTGTTTATCCTGTTCGTTTGTTGCTTTTAGGTTTATATCCCATGTGTAAGTCATATCATGTGATTTTCAACTTTTTTTGTCTGCTTATTTCGCTTAGTATGATTATTTCAAGGTCCATCCATGTTGTTGCAAATGGCAGTATTTCATCTCTTCTTATGGCTGAGTAATTCCGTTGTATATATTTACCACAGCTTCTTTAGCCAATCATCTATCATAGGACATTTCAGTTGCTTCCATGTCCTGGCCACTGTGAATAATGTGGCTATGAACATCGGTGTGCAAATATCTTTATGGATATGAGTTTTCAAGTCTTTGGGGTAAATACCCAGTAGAGAGATTGCTGGATCATATAGTAGATCAATTCTTAGTTTTTTGAGGAACCTCCATACTGTTTTCCATAGTGGCTGTACCAATTGGCAGTCCCACCAGCAGTGTATGAGGGTTCCTTTTTCTCCATATCCTCTCCAACATTTATTACTTGTTTTGTTGATTATAGCTATTCTAACAGGTGTGAGATGGTATCTCATTGTGGTTTTGACTTGCATTTCCCTAATAGGTAGAAATGTTGAGCATCTTTTCATATATTTGTTGGTCATTTGTATGTCCTCTAGGGAGAAGTGTCTGTTCAGGTCCTCTGCCCATTTTTTGATTGGATCATTTGTTTTTTTGTTGTTATTGAGTCCTCATATAAAGAACTCATGTAAAGTATGAGTTCTTTGTATATTTTGGATATTAGGCCCTTATCAGAGGCATTGCTTGCAAATATATTTTCTCATTCGGATGGTTGTCTCTTTACCTTGTTGATGGTTTCTTTTGCTGAGCAGAAGCTTTTTAGTTTGATATAGTCCCATTAATTTATTTTAGCTTTTACTTCCCTTGCCTCTGAGGTCAAATTCATAAAATCTTCTTTAAGCCCAAGGTCCTTGAGTTTTGTTCCTATGTTTTCTTCTATGCATTTTATTGTTTCAGGTCTTATATTCAGGTCCTTAATTCATTTTGAGATAATTTTGGTATGTGCTGATAGACAACAGTCTAGTTTCATTCTTTTGCAGGTGGCTTTCCAGTTTTCCCAGCACCAATTATTGAAGAGGCTTTCCTTCCTCCACTGTATGTTTTTGGCTTTTTTGTCTAAAATTATTTGCCCATATAAATACGGGTTTACTTCTGGACTCTCAATTCCATTCCACTGGTCTGTGTGTCTGCTTTTCCGCCAATACCATGCCGTTTTGATTACTGTCATTGTGTAGTCTCATTTCTCTTTTGATTTAACCTACACATTTAATCTTGACAAAGTTTAACTCAATGAGTTTTCTTCTCGGACTGGAGGTTTTACTGTTGCTTAGCATCACTTTATTGAAGGAGAATTTCTCCCCTGTATTTGCTCTTTTAAATGTTCTCAAACTTTCCTCTAGAGTCACCTCACATTATTTTCTGCAGGTTTCGGAGTACTTTATCTTCATTTGATCTCAGAAAAAAATGACCCTTCAACTTTGTTTTCAGATAGACTCTCAAGTTATTCTAATACATATAAGAAAAGTTTCCATCATGCAAGATCAGTGTAGGTGCTGATAGTAATTATGCTGTATGATAATGTATTCACTATGCTTTACTGAACTTGAAAACACTGTATTGTTAAATGACAAAAAAATGACGAAAGAACATGTAGAGAGTCCATGCAGAAAATCATCTTTCCTGATCAAATAAACATGAAATGAAGCTAACATTCTAGGTAAATAGCTACCCATGTCTGAGTAGGCCTGGCTCCACTAGTGAGCATGCTGCCGCAGGTTAATTTCAGGACTAGGTGGGCAAATGTGGGCCTGTGATTGTTTCCCAGGCAGAACTTACAGAGGATTTTAATTTTCTATTTCTCCTTTTTCAAAACTTCTCCTTTTTCAAAACTAAGTCCCATAAAGCATTAATGAATAAACAAAAAGTTTAATGTAAACAAAATTGAGAGGTCAAACATTTTATAGTTTAAAATAATGGAAGTCAAATATATAGAGTCGTAAAGGCAACTCGAACTTCTGTGTGCACTCAGCAGTGTCGTTATGCTATTTTAAGTAGGAGAAAAATTAAGACTTATTAAAGAGGAGTCCAGGCATTTCTGTCATGGATTTCACATGGCATAAGGTAGCCTAGCATTTGAAGGAGAATGGAGGTCTGAGATTCATCTGGTTTAACTTACTTCTCAGGAAAAATTCACTTTAATAATAAACTTCCCCTGAAGTTCATGGTACAGAGCTTTTACTTTATTATTTTTTTTTAATTTTATTCTTAAAAAAAGAAAAAAAACTTCCTTGGAGGTATTATTACTTGACAGTATCTATACTTTAAGATAAGGACCCTAAAACTCAGAGAGGTTAAGCAACTTATTCAATGGCATTGGCTACTAGTTGGCAATGTCAAGACTTGTGTTCAGTTCTCTAGGTTCTAAAAATAAAACATGCGAGGATACCCAATTTCCTTTTCAGTTGGACATTCAACACTTTAACTCAAAGATCTATAGACGCAGAGGCTCAGAGGGCACAGGCCTCATGGGCAAGACTGTCTCCTCCTTCATTCCAGAAGGTAAGGCCAGGGCCAAGGGGTCAGGGTACCCTGGGTTGAGTGGGCAGGGCTGCCCCTGTGGCGGACACAATGCATAGAGAATCCAGCCACAGTGGATTATTCTCGAGCCTTAGGATAGAATAGAATTTGCTCTACTGGGTCTTGAACTTGTTCTAGAACTACAACTTCAGAATGCTACATTGTTTAAAGATAGAGTCTTTACAGATATAATTAAATTAAACAGATCACATGGCTGAGCTGTAATGCAAGAAGACCGGGGTCCTTATGAGAAAAGGAAATTTGAACGTAGATATGAACAGAGGAAAGACAATGTGGAGAGCAGGAAGAAGATGGCTAACTAGAAGCCAAGGAGAAGGACCTGGAGCGGATCCTTCCTGTCTAGTCCTCAGCAGGAACCAACCATGCCAACATCGTGAGTCCAGCCTTCCAGGCTTCAGGACTGTGAGAAAATAAATTTCTGTTATTTAAGCCATCCAGGTGGTACTCTGTCATGGCAGCCCTAGCAAAGTAACACACCACCCAAAATGACTTTTCTGCACCTGATTTCAAACAAGGCTCGTGAGATTAAAAGTAGTTCTAGCGCACCTCACCGTCTGTCCCTTCCCGAGAGCATGCAGTTATGTAACTGTTTCTTATTTGAAGCCAATAAAACGTCCAAGTGTCTTTAGTTGTATATATGCATATATATTTTTTAACAGTGTCTCTGCAAGTTTAGCGGAAGCAATTATATAAATGCATGCATGGTATGGATGATGAAAAAAATCACTTCTGCCATTCAAGCTGGTGAATCACAATAATAGAATTTCAGAGCTAGCAAAGCATTTGAGAATTTTATTCCAACCTGATGTTACACAATGTTCTTGGCTCAAGTCTTTACTTTAGTGGCAAGTAGATGTTAATTTTTGCTATTATAAAAATAAAATGCTATTTTTAACTTTGTATCATTTTTATTTTTTAGTTTTAAAGACCCTCTTTCTAAATTTCTTATGGCAGGGCATAGTTATTTCTCAATCACATAGAAATAAATTTCTTTAAGAAAACTGTTCATTTAAACATGACTGAATCATGAACTAACACTTTTGGGTGGAGGGCTAGCTCTCAATTTCAGAATTTAATAAATGTACCAAACATTTTTTAAGGACTGAACTACTTTATAGAAAAAAAAATCTTGAAAAACTTTATTATTTGCTTATCTTCAACATAATTATTTATGGTAAACTTAATTTGTATGGAGTAAACTTAGGTTAAAAAATACAACTTTCTTCACTAAGGAACTGATAAACATCTTCAAGGTGAACAGGTTAAGAGCATAGTTTCCGAACAGAACAAATTACGTTTAAAAAACAAAAGTACTTCACCTTTGTGCATCATGTTCTCCAAGCTCACGTTTTGAGAGTGCAAGTTCACAGGATTCCACAGGATACTCACTCCTCAGCCGGAGTCTCTGGTGAAGCAACCAACCTGCCGACTGCCAATAGCGGTACTCTTTCTGTATTGTTTAATTCCAGATTCCTATGCGTTTTGAGAATTTCAAGATCTTTTGTCCCCATGTTGTCTGTCTCATGTGACTCTTTCTCCATGCTGTTCACTTTTAATTTTAAAGTGAGCACCATGGATCTGCTCTAAGACTATACTATAGTTCTCTCCTTTGGTCTTTATACCCATATATTCTGCAACCCGCAGGATATTTCTATCTGAATGTTTAATATATAAGTTACACTAATGTTCAAAATCGAACTTCAGTTACCTTCTCATGCTACCCATTTTCCTACTCAAAAAAAAAAAAAAAAGTCTCCTCTAAGGATCTTCATTTAGCGGAATGTCATCATGGTTCATCAAGCTTCCACACTAATAAATGCATCTACCACCTTACCTTCTCCTCAGTCCCCACATCCACCCAAATCATTTTTGATTCTCTTCCCAAAATGTTAGAGGAAAGAATACTGTTTGTGTTTGTTTGTTTAATTTTAAATTTCACCCCCACAATTCAGGCCATTATTGTCTGTTCGCTCAGTTAATGTCACATCTTTGAAAATGTGTTCCCAGCTTTCTATCTGGCCTCCTTCAATCTGTTTTCCATACTGAATCCAGATTGATCCTTCCAAATAGAAAAATCTGCTTTTTAAAACTTTCTTTGTTTCAAGTCCTCATACCTACTGTCCCCAGGGTGAGCACTAACGGTTTCAGCAAACCCAGCACAGCCACTCAAATTCTACCCCTAGCATTTCTTTCATTTAGACTTCCTCCTACCCGGTAAAATATACTCGAGCAGTTAGACTTGTTGACTCACTTGCAGATCTCTGAAGACTTTATGTTTCTTTCACCTCAATACCGATTCCTTCTTCTCTGGAACATTCTCCTTCCTTTTTTCATCAGCGATGTAATCTGAATAACTTCTCATTGAGCATATTTTATGCAATCTCTCCCACCCTAAGATGCATAAAAATTAAGGCATTTAAAAAGTATCAGATGTGTCAAAAAGTTATATAAAGTCAGTATTGCCATACGTGGGTGATTTGAAGCACATTTTCTCCTTAAATGTGAACTTCTTTTATTCTTTTCCAGTTGTTGAGTAAATACTAATCCCAGACTTAACAATAGTGGTAAGACAGTCAGTCCATTTAAAAAGCGTCAGAGCATTGTAATTTCAAATAACACACAGATGCTACAGGATTGTTGTCTATTATTCAATGAAAACTGAAAGCTTTTAAAACCATTCAAGTACTTGTACTAATAGCAACATTATACTTTTCCTACATCAAAGAATAACATACCTATAGTAGGGGCTTTAAAATATGAATTGCAGTAATGACCTTCTATTGTCACCCTGCAGTTTACAGTTCAGTTTTGGTTCTAAATTACTCCCCAGGAATTCTTTGTACCTATCTGTCTGTCTGTCTCTCTGTCTGTCTGTCTATCTATCTATCTATCTATCTATCATCTTTATCATCTATCATCTAATATTTTTATTTATAATTTTATTTATATTTTAATAAAAGAAAACCAATGTTGAAATTTAGATATTTGATTCAGTTTTATTTATCTAAGTAAAACTTAATGGCTTTGAGAGACTACTTCCAGCATGAAGAAGTAGGAGATTTGCAAATCCTCTCACCAAAAATTAAAAACTGGTTAATATTTGCATGGAATATTTATTCCTGTCCTTTCATTTTTTAACCTATTGCTGTCTTAGGGTCAAAAATGAGTCTCTCCTAGGTGGCTTATAGTTGGATCATGTTGTTTTCATCAGTTTATCCAGTCTCTGTCACTTGTCAGATATCCAGAAAGAAGGATACAATAGGTCTTTGTCACTACAGTTTAGATCTCCAATGAGAGATGATAGTATCTAGGGAATTATCTTTATAAATGTATTCATAAGCATGATTGCTTATAAAAGGCTTAATACCTCAAAGACAAAACCTAAAAGATATAAATGAAGTCTATCAAGACAATGGCAGTTTTAATGGGAAGATAACAATAGGCCTCAAGTCTTGTTTCCCTGATTTGTTTTCCAGACTTTTCTTGGTTTTCAGAGCCTGGGGTGTTTGAACACATTTATGTATGCAGGGAAAAAAAGCCTTCACAAATGTGCTTCTACTGGTTAATGTCAGGACTAAAAGTGATGTGAAGTCTCAGGTTTCTAAGTCGTGTTCCTTCGAACCCCAAGATCCAGCACAGGGGCAAGCAAAAGCTAGTCTGTCTGGATTAAGGTCTCCTTTTCTCACTCTACCTGGGCAATGGTGTCCTCACTTATTTTGCCTGTTGGAATTTTGCGTACATCCTCTTCCTATATATGAGTACAGGATTGGACTACTCACCATTTCCTGCATTGCCATTGTACCATGATGGATTTTGACTAACATATATTCCAGAAAAAAAATGCTCATTTTTAAACTATCAGTGTCCGGAATTGCTTACTCAAAGAAATGCAGAGGATATCAACAAATCATTCTGTTTAAGAATTACAGTGATCAGTTGATTAAGAACTTACTATGTGCACTTTCCAAGTGAACTTATTTCCAATTCAATGCATTATCCATTTTTGCAATGCAATAAGAAACAGAGCAACAGCAGAAGTAAGAAAGTGTTCATTCGATAAACTAAAATAATTCGAAGGTGGAGCTAGGATTAATTGGGGAACTTAAAGACACAATATTAGTAATTGCTGTTTAAAAGGGGATGGTTTATTGTAGGTACCTCTGGACAAGATTAAAATAGTAAGAGATGCGGGCAGCATTTTCGTCACATACTACCCACCCCAGATAGATAAGCGCCTACATACTTCCATTTGCCCGCTCATATTGTCTCCATTAGAAATATTCTTCAGTAGAAAATTTAGAACCAGGTTTAAATGATGAATTAAAATAATTCAGGGAATGAAAATAGATTGTGCAGCCAAACATAAAGATAAATTTTCTCAGTATATGCTGCCCAATGTACATGTGCATGCATTCTTTTAAGTGTCTGAATGGCTTATAATTTAACATCTATGAACATTTATAAATGCTGTTAGACTATACTGACACATTTCACTCTGAATTATAGTCCATTTATGTATCTAAAATTAAAGAAGCTCGGTTTAAAAAGAAGTAATCTCTTGAGTGTTGCAGAGTATATAATAGCTTTTACAAAGAAATATAATAAAACAAAGCAGGCACATTCACTGCAGAAAAATAAATCAAGACTCTTACACAAAATCCAGAATAAACATTCTATGGCTGCTGATAATTTGAAGGCCTGGAATGTAACCTTTTCACACCACAACATAAATTAACCAATTTGTTTTCTAGAAAAATCACTGGCTGCAGTCCTCATGTTAAAAATTTACTGGTGGTGTTTGTTTGTTTGCTTTTGGTTTTTATCTCAGGAAAGATAGCCCTCAGGCCACCAGATGGTATTCAATTAAAATAAATTATTTCTCAGCACTTATTTTAATTAATTTCAGTAAATATCATTGAACACATTTCTGAATACTTACCAAACCCAGGAGATTCGAAGATGAATTTAAATGAATTTTTCCCCTGGTGATAACGCAAATCTAATGAAGGAGACAAAGGTGTAATGAGAAATCTCAACATAATATGCCACGTGCCATGGTCGATATCTGCACGAAAAGTAAACTCTAGGAAGGAAGGGGAGTGATTCACAAAATGGGGCACAATAGGGAAGAATTTCTGAAAAGGATACTCGGTTGAATCTTGAGAGATGACTAGGATTTCTCCAAATTTAGAATGAGAAAGTAGGACATTTTAGACAAAAGGAAGTAAGTGAATGAAGCATGAATTCACATGGTCTTCAGAGGGACTGCAGAATGTTTTGAATTACTGGAGTATAAAGTTTAAGACACCGACTATTGAGAATGAAACTGGAGAGAAAGGAAAACACCAGGCCATGGGAGCCTTGCGTGCCATGTTAAAGTTTGGACTTTATCTCAGGGGCAGTGGGACAGTATGAAGGAAATTAAACCCAGGACAGTTAGGAAGATCACCCTTGCCATGAGATAAATCTGGGAGGACGATGCAGTTTAAGGCACAGCTTAACAGGAAATGAGGCTCTGTCGGGCACTGCGGCTGTAAAAATATATTAATTCTATAAATCTACCCATGCCAAAATTTAAAATTCTTAAAAGCAAATGAAGTGGCCATATGGTCTCCTTTGATCTGTTATATAATGATAAATTTCCCCTCTGTGGCTCCCTTTCATAGTGAAAGTCACTTTGATTCTAAGGAACCTGCTTGTTCATCACTAACAGCCCAGATTTAGCATGAATACATCCATACAAAGAGGTCTGTCATGATGATCTACATACTCTGCAGACCAGAATGAGTGGCTCTTA
>NW_011888809.1:9957623-9960060 GCF_000151845.1 Pteropus vampyrus
CTGGAATGTAACCTTTTCACACCACAACATAAATTAACCAATTTGTTTTCTAGAAAAATCACTGGCTGCAGTCCTCATGTTAAAAATTTACTGGTAGTGTTTGTTTGTTTGCTTTTGGTTTTTATCTCAGGAAAGATAGCCCTCAGGCCACCAGATGGTATTCAATTAAAATAAATTATTTCTCAGCACTTATTTTAATTAATTTCAGTAAATATCATTGAACACATTTCTGAATACTTACCAAACCCAGGAGATTCGAAGATGAATTTAAATGAATTTTTCCCCTGGTGATAACGCAAATCTAATGAAGGAGACAAAGGTGTAATGAGAAATCTCAACATAATATGCCACGTGCCATGGTCGATATCTGCACGAAAAGTAAACTCTAGGAAGGAAGGGGAGTGATTCACAAAATGGGGCACAATAGGGAAGAATTTCTGAAAAGGATACTCGGTTGAATCTTGAGAGATGACTAGGATTTCTCCAAATTTAGAATGAGAAAGTAGGACATTTTAGACAAAAGGAAGTAAGTGAATGAAGCATGAATTCACATGGTCTTCAGAGGGACTGCAGAATGTTTTGAATTACTGGAGTATAAAGTTTAAGACACCGACTATTGAGAATGAAACTGGAGAGAAAGGAAAACACCAGGCCATGGGAGCCTTGCGTGCCATGTTAAAGTTTGGACTTTATCTCAGGGGCAGTGGGACAGCATGAAGGAAATTAAACCCAGGACAGTTAGGAAGATCACCCTTGCCATGAGATAAATCTGGGAGGACGATGCAGTTTAAGGCACAGCTTAACAGGAAATGAGGCTCTGTCGGGCACTGCGGCTGTAAAAATATATTAATTCTATAAATCTACCCATGCCAAAATTTAAAATTCTTAAAAGCAAATGAAGTGGCCATATGGTCTCCTTTGATCTGTTACATAATGATAAATTTCCCCTCTGTGGCTCCCTTTCATAGTGAAAGTCACTTTGATTCTAAGGAACCTGCTTGTTCATCACTAACAGCCCAGATTTAGCATGAATACATCCATACAAAGAGGTCTGTCATGATGATCTACATACTCTGCAGACCAGAATGAGTGGCTCTTATGCTAAAATTTATGGCCAGCTCATATATTTTAAGGAGTCAGTGTATTGCCGTGCTCAACGTCATGACATTTGGGCTGTGCCTGAGCATCATGGATCCTGGGCAGCAATACAGTTTTCTGAAAAGTTTAAGTTATTCCCAGGCTAGGTGTCTCCTCTTGCATGGAGAGAAATCATCAGGAACGTTTCCACAAATGGCAGAGTGCCGCAGGTGCTTGAGTGGTTTTGTAGTTGTTGAAATGTAGAGGCTTAAAATGGTCATATCAAATGAGTCATTCCTCCAGTTATTCATTCATTCATTAATCTGTTTATTATTCATTTGACAAACTTAGAAATTCCTCTGAATTAGATACTTTTCTAAGCATCTAGAATTTGAAGTAGAAAACTCTAAAACTATTTCTTTTTCATTGTGGAATACTTAAGGCAGAAAACGTCCTTGAAAAATTTCCAAGTATCACTAGGCGTGGCTCTCGATTAAGTAAATTGTTAAATCTGTAGTAACTCATTATTTTCAGCGATCCTCCCTTTTTCTCTTTTTGCGACTCTATTTTCCAATCTCCCCAGCCTTATGCAAATGAGTCACTGTCCTAGTGTCTAGATTTTAACTACCAGCTAGTTTAAAACATACATTCCAGTATAATGGGATCTGATTTTTTATTCATGCTGTTGGAATGAGGGGATTGGGAAAAAAATCTCCCTAAGCAGAAGCTAGAAAAATACCTGCTATACACTCAGGATAGATTATGTTCACCTGCAATATCACACTTCATGCTCATAGCAATTTCATGAATTATGGATTATCATCCAATTTGATAGATGAAGAAACAAAAATTGGTTTAAGATTTGTCTAAGATCACTCATTTTGAAAATTTCAGGGCTGTGAGTAAAATATGGGTCTTTGTACTCAAAATTTATCTCTTATGTCATTGACCTCAGTTGTTCAGTCAAGTTCTTTCTACTTTCCAACTTGGCCTTAGACATAAATTCCTGAATCCTGCCTTCTCATTCTGTTAATATTAACCTTGTAAGTACTGATAATGGATCCTGGCCTGAAGGTTTTTTAATTATGTTCAGCAGTTACTAGGAGCCATACAAACACAAATGACTTGGGCCTGATAGGACCTGTTGTCCACGCAGTCATATTACAGTTAGCAACGTGAATTTGTTAGGTGGCAAGAAGCTGAGTTAAAATGCAAACTCACTCTTTCTTTAAACATACATATGGAAAAGATTATCGTGGAACAAAAACTATACATCTAGGACACCAACATAGGATTTGCATTTTGTGGGTGATGCCAGACAAGTATATTAATAATTGTATATTTAACAAGTGTTACCATC
>NW_011888809.1:9960700-9962001 GCF_000151845.1 Pteropus vampyrus
GGTTTAAGATTTGTCTAAGATCACTCATTTTGAAAATTTCAGGGCTGTGAGTAAAATATGGGTCTTTGTACTCAAAATTTATCTCTTATGTCATTAACCTGAGTTGTTCAGTCAAGTTCTTTCTACTTTCCAACGTGGCCTTAGACATAAATTCCTGAATCCTGCCTTCTCATTCTGTTAATATTAACCTTGTAAGACCTGATAATGGATCCTGGCCTGAAGGTTTTCTAATTATGTTCAGCAGTTACTAGGAGCCATACAAACACAAATGACTTGGGCCTGATAGGACCTGTTGTCCACACAGTCATATTACAGTTAGCAACGTGAATTTGTTAGGTGGCAAGAATCTGAGTTAAAATGCAAACTCACTGTTTCCTTAAACACACATATTGAAAAGATTATCATGGAACAAAAACTATACATCTAGGACACCAACATAGGATTTGCATTTTGTGGGCGATGCCAGACAAGTATATTAATGATTGTATATTTAACAAGTGTTACCATCGCTCTCTAATCAAGCGCTCTTTCTAGGAAGCCACTGCACTATATATATCTATATCTATAGCTATAGATATATAGCTATAGATATATATAATTGTCCATTTTTTATATATGCAGAAACTAAGAAAGAAGTTAAGGAATCTTCTCTATGTCACAAAAACATGTAATTGAAGGAAATTAGAATTGTTCGATTTGAGGCCATCATTCTACACATTCCAGGAAAATACTTCTTTAAAAAAGTAAAGCTCCAATATGGACCAGAACAGGGATTCCCAACCCCAGGGCTATGGACAAGTACTGGTAAGTGGCCTGTTAGGAACTGGGCCGTTTTATTGGCTTCAAATAAGAAACAGTTACATAACTGCATGCTCTCGGGAAGGGACAGACGGTGAGGTGCGCTAGAACTACTTTTAATCTCACGAGCCTTGTTTGAAATCAGGTGCAGAAAAGTCATTTTGGGTGGTGTGTTACTTTGCTAGGGCTGCCATGACAAAGTACCACCTGGATGGCTTAAATAACAGAAATTTATTTTCTCACAGTCCTGAAGCCTGGAAGCCTGGACTCACGATGTTAGCATGGTTGGTTCCTGCTGAGGACTAGACAGGAAGGGTCCGCTCCAGGTCCTTGTCCTTGGCTTCTAGTTAGCCATCTTCTTCCTGCTCTCCACATTGTCTTTCCTCTGTTCATATCTGTGTTCAAATTTCCTCTCAACACTGATTTGTCTCTCTCATAAATTTTGATATGTTGCATTTTCATTGTCATTTGGCTCAATGAAGTTTTATTTCCCTTGAGTACTT
>NW_011888809.1:9962051-9968013 GCF_000151845.1 Pteropus vampyrus
TTTGAGGCCATCATTCTACACATTCCAGGAAAATACTTCTTTAAAAAAGTAAAGCTCCAATATGGACCAGAACAGGGATTCCCAACCCCAGGGCTGTGGACAAGTACTGGTCAGTAGCCTGTTAGGAACTGGGCCACCCAGCAGGAGGTGAGTGGCAGGCGAGTGAGCGAAGCTTCATCTGTGTTTGCAGCCGCTCCCCAGCGCCAGCATCACCGCCTCAGCTCCGCCTTAGGTCATCAGGTGTTAGATTCTCATAGGAGCACCGGTCCCTGGTGCCAAAAAGGTTGGGGACTGCTGGAAGGGATCACTGATTAAAAATGGATCTGGCATGAGAAAGAAACATAAACAATGCCTATGAATATTGTATTAAATTTAGCCTGAAAAACAAAATGTTATTGTGATATATTCATAAATTTAAATATGACATGTTGGTCTAGACTTGAGTTAGTCTTTCTGAAATCTGGTTTTGAATGTGAAAAAATTCTAAAATAGGAAATCTAGAGTCAACCTTTCACTATTTTTCTTTTTTATGCTTTTTGTAAATTTTAAGATAATTGCATATCCAAATACAGTAGCAAGAAATAATACAGTGATCCTTTATACCATTCACCCAAGTTTTCACATAGGTAACATCTTTTAAAACTAGGGTATAGTAATACAACTAGAATATTGATGTCGATACAGTTAAGATACTTAACATTTGCATCACCAAAAGGATCCCTCATGTTACCTTTTTATGTCCAAAGCCATTCATCCCTTCTATCCTCAACCCCTATTTTACCCCGGACAACTACTAATCTATTCAGAATTTCTATAATTTTGTCATTTCAAAAATTTTATGTAAATGAAATTATGTAGTATGTAACCATTTGATTTTTTTTTTTACACACTGTAATTGCCTACAAATTGATACAGGCTGTTGCATGTATCAATAGTTCCTTCCTTTTATTTAGACTAGGATTCCATGGTATGGATATACCACAGTTAGTTTAACCATTCACTCATTGGAGAGTATCTGGATTGTTCCTAATTTGGGCCTATTATGAATAAAGCTGCTATAAACGTCAGTGCACAGATTTTTATGTGACCATAGTTTTCAGTTTTTTAAGTTAAATATTTGCTCCAGTGTAATTGATGGGTCAGATTATAATTGCACATTTAGTTATTTAGGAAACTCAAAGTGTTTTCTAGAAAGGTTATGCAATTTTAGATTTCTACCAGCAATGCGCGAAGGACACAATTTCTCTGCATCATTTCCAGGACTTGGTGGTATCGCCTGGTTTTTATTTTAGTCATTCTTATAGGCGTGTGGAGATATCTCATTGTGGTGTTTTTACTTGCATTTCCTTTATGGCTAATGAAATTGAACCTATTTTCGTGCGCTTGTTTGTCATCTGTATATCCTTCAGTGAAATCTCTCTTTGTATATTTTCACCAATTCCTAATTGACTTTTTACTTGATATGTGTTTACTTTGCCCTTATTTTTATAGGTTCCTGATGTGCAAACTTAGATCACTGATTTGAGAACTGTTCTATGTTTTAGCATACGCATCAATCCTCTCAACACTGATTTGTCTCTCTCATAAATTTTGATATGTTGCATTTTCATTGTCATTTGGCTCAATGAAGTTTTATTTCCCTTGAGTACTTCTCATTGTTTCGTATTATATACAAGTGTGTTTACTTTCCAAATGTTTAGAGACTTTTCTGTTATATTTCTAGTACTGATTTCTGGTTTGATTCTATTTTGTTCAGAGAACACACTCTATGACTTTAGTTATTTTAACTCATTGAGAGTTTTGTTTTGTTTAGGGTGTTTTTTTTTTCTTTATGTTCTATCATATGGTGTCTTTTGATGAGTGTTCTCAGGGCGCTTGAAATTAAAGCGTATTCAGCTGCTGTCATGTAGTATGCTACAAATGCCTATTGGAGTCTATTGATTGATGGTGTTATTGAATTCTTCTATACCCATGCTGATTTTCTTTTGATTAAAGTTTGCATAATATACTTTTATTGCATCCTTTTACATCCATACTACCTATATCATTATATTTAAAGTAAGCTTCTTGTAGATAATCTATAGTTGGATCAGCCTGTTTTAGTTCACTTTGCCAATCTCTGTGTTTTCATTGATATCTTCATACAAACTACATTTGCTGTCATTATTGATAACTAATTCTTGAATCTGACAGTTTATTTTTTTGTTTTCTACTTTTTCTCTCTGTCTGTTTTTCTTTTATGTTTTCTTTTCCCTGCCTTTCTATGTGTTCCTTCAACATTTTTCAGAATTATATTTTGATTTATGTACTGTGTTTTTAGTGTATTTCCTTTTCCTAACTGTTAGTGGTGGTTGTAGGCCTGATGTTGTGTGTACATAACTTGTCATAGTCTACTGCTGCCATAATTTTACCAGTGTGAATGTCATAGAAACCTTGCCTCCCTGTCCATCCTTTTCTCCTCCTCCATTTATAATGTAATTATCTTATTTTCCCTACATACATTTAGACCCACATCTTAATTTTGTTTCGGTTATCGAATATAATTTGAAAAACTCAGGAGAAGAAAACAAGTCTATTGTATTTACCTATATATTTGCTTCCTGCGTCCTTTCTTCCTTCCTGATATTTCAAGGTTCCTTCTTCATGCGTCTTCTTTCTTCTTAGGTAACTTGATGTAGCCGTTATTTCAGGTAAGTCTACTGGCGAGGGATTCTCTTAGTTTTCCTTTATCAGAGTGTATCTCAATTGCCTTTTCACTTCTAAAGGATGCATTCTGTGGATATAAGATCTTAGGCGGACAGTTCTTTTTATTTTATCACTTAAAAAAGTGTTGTGTCACTTTCTTTTGTCCTTTTTTTTTTTTTTAAATGACAAATTCACTGTCATTTAAATTATTTTTTTTCTCCAGAAGGTAAGACGTGGTTTCTCTATCACCACATTCAAAATGTTTACCTTATATTTTGTATTCAGGGCTTTCACTATTGTGTCTTGGTATGGATCTCTCAGAGATTGTTACTGTTAGGGGTTTTCTCAGCTTCTTAAACACTGTAGGTATCTGTATTTTTATTTTTAATGTAGGAAGTATTGTGACATTATTTTTTCTAGTGCTTTTCAGCCCTGCCTTCTTTTATCTTTATCCAGGACTCTGATGTCACAAGAATTAGATTTTTTTAAATAGTCCCGCAGGTCACTGAAGACCATTCTTTTTTCTCCCATCTTTTGCTCTCTTTTTTAGATTGGGTTATTTTTATTATTTTATCTTGTAGTTCACCTTTTCTTTCATTTGTCCTCTTCATTATGCTATTTAATTCATTTTTGAGGGTTATTATTATTAAACTTTTTAGCTTAAATTTTTCCTTGGCTCCTTTCATATCTTCTGTTTCTGCTGAGACTCGCTATTATTTTATTTCTTTCAAACATGTTTATAATGGGTCACTGAAGCATTTTTAGGATGTCTGCTTTAAAATTTTTGTCAGATAATTCTAATATCTCTATCATTTTGGCATTAGCCTTTATTAATTGTCTTTTTTCATCTACTCATTTCATTCTTCTTGCTTCTTCATTTGAATGGTTTCCTGTTGAACTCTGGGTATTTGGAGTATTAGGATAACTCTGAATCTTATCTAAATCTGCTGTTTTATCTTTCTTTTCCTGAGAGAAGAAAGCTCTTTCTGGCATGACAAAGATGGTGTCTCTTATTGCTTCAAGGTGAGGATAGAAATCCAGATTTCCTTTTTGAGCCCCTTGACACCAATGTAGGAGCTAGCGCCTCATTATAGGTGGGTAGGGGTCAAATTTATGGCTTCCCACGGGGTCTCCACTGATACTGTCCTGGCCGGGAGGAGTTGGAGTGTCTCGTTGCTGCTCTCCATCTACCTTCCACTGACATCAAGGTGTGGGGTGGCCTCGTTATTGCTGAGGAGAGGTGAACACCCTGCCTGTCCACGGGTCCCCCGTGACAGAGCCCAGCAGGGAAGGGGAGTGAGCCCATTACTGCTCGGTGAGGGTGGAAGTCCAGGCTCCGGGACACTGTGAGAGGAAAGCGGGGGACTTGTTATCACTTGACAGGGTTTAAAATCCTAACTCTCCTGACACCCCCTCCCTGGGGTGTTGGGGTGTTGAGGTGCCTTGTTTCATCCTGGGAATGATGGAAGTTTTGGTTCTCCACTCAATCTTTGCTGGTAGTGGTAGGGTCACAGTTTTTTTTTTTTTTTTTGCCATTTGGAGTAGAGCACTTTCCTCTGTGCAAATTTTCCATCCTTCTAGGCTTTCCCATTTGTTAGTCCTTGGCTAAAAAGAGCATACTTTATTTGTGACTTTTTTGGGGGTGTGGGGGAAGGTGCCTATTGGTGACTTTGGGTTGCTGGCTTCCAGAGCTTCAAGTTTGTGATATATGAGGTCGAAAGAATTTACCAGCTTTTCATTCCTTGGGTCTTGCAACCCCTACCTGGACTGGTTTCTTCTCTTCACCTTTCATAGTCATTTGTTTGTTTTATATATGATGCCAGGATTTTAGTTGTAAAATTTATTTGAAAGACCATTTTGAAGAGAACTAGTTTTATTGTTTCTTGAATTATAATCAAATACTTAGACATATTATTCTAAGATAAAGTACCAGTGGGCTGTTTTCTAAATTGTTTAGTGTTAATCAGTGGAAATAGTTCAACAAGATTCAATGACAACTACATACACAATGAACATTTTTTATCTCTTTTTTTGGTGGAAAGCTATCAGAATGGGCTTGAATAATAGTACATTCACTTAGTAGATTATTCAACCAAAAAACTACTGATTACATCTTCTGTATCTGGAATAGAAAAGGCTAGAAATTCGGAAATAAAAGAAGCATTCTTGCCATTTTAGAAGAGCAGGCACAGACAATTACAATAAAATCTGTACCTAACCAAATGTAGAAGTAGCAATTATCGAGGAAAAGATGAGAATGATTCTTTCAAACAAGGCATCTAAGCTTAATTTGAAATGTGAATTATTGAAGCATAAAGGATGTTTGGAGAGGGGAGACAATAGAAACAAAGAAGTAGCATGAACTTTTATATATGAAACATTAATCTAGAAATTGAAGCTGTTCAGCAGGAATGAACTTTAGATTGAAAGTGGTAAATAGAACATAGACCCTACCATACACAGCATTAAAAAATTTAAATCCATAACTGAAGACAATGGGTAGACTTTTGAGATTATATTGATAACATAGTTGTCAATATTTCTACCCATTTTTTGTAAAGTGTTTTGCACTGCAAATAAATGTAGTGAGTCAAAATCAGCATGTGTGGGGAAACTGAAAATCCACATGCAAAAAAAATGAAACTAGACCTTTATCTTACACTGTACAAATAATTAACTCAGTATAGACTAATGACCATAAGACCTAAAGCTACAAAATTCTTAGAAAAAAAAAATAGGGTAAAAGTTTCATGGCATTGGATTTGGAAATCATTTTTTCTTTTGGCTATCACACCAAAATACAAAAAATAAACAAAATAGATGATATCTAATTTAAAAACTCCTGTGCATTAAAGGACACAATCACAGAATGAAAAGGCAACCCACAAAATGGGAGAAAATATTTCCAAGTCATATATGTGATAAGGGCTAAGATCTGGAGTGTAGAAAGGACTCCTACTAGTCAACAACAAACAACTCAAATGACTTGAACAGACATTTCTCCGAAGATAATATACAAATAACCAATGTGTACATGAAAAGATGTTACACATTACGAATCAATATAAAAAGAAAATCAAAATCATGAGATATAATATTTACTATGTAATATTTTAATTAAATAATTAAAAATTTAAATTATCAGCAATAATTTTACTATTTATCTTTATATCGTGTAATACCAATTTTAAATCTAAATAGGAATATTTAACTCATTGAATAACCAAAATCTCACAATTTATATTTCATAGCCCAGTTCAATTTTTAACATAATATT
>NW_011888809.1:9968063-9972973 GCF_000151845.1 Pteropus vampyrus
TACATTCACTTAGTAGATTATTCAACCAAAAAACTACTGATTACATCTTCTGTATCTGGAATAGAAAAGGCTAGAAATTCGGAAATAAAAGAAGCATTCTTGCCATTTTAGAAGAGCAGGCACAGACAATTACAATAAAATCTGTACCTAACCAAATGTAGAAGTAGCAATTATCGAGGAAAAGATGAGAATGATTCTTTCAAACAAGGCATCTAAGCTTAATTTGAAATGTGAATTATTGAAGCATAAAGGATGTTTGGAGAGGGGAGACAATAGAAACAAAGAAGTAGCATGAACTTTTATATATGAAACATTAATCTAGAAATTGAAGCTGTTCAGCAGGAATGAACTTTAGATTGAAAGTGGTAAATAGAACATAGACCCTACCATACACAGCATTAAAAAATTTAAATCCATAACTGAAGACAATGGGTAGACTTTTGAGATTATATTGATAACATAGTTGTCAATATTTCTACCCATTTTTTGTAAAGTGTTTTGCACTGCAAATAAATGTAGTGAGTCAAAATCAGCATGTGTGGGGAAACTGAAAATCCACATGCAAAAAAAATGAAACTAGACCTTTATCTTACACTGTACAAATAATTAACTCAGTATAGACTAATGACCATAAGACCTAAAGCTACAAAATTCTTAGAAAAAAAAAATAGGGTAAAAGTTTCATGGCATTGGATTTGGAAATCATTTTTTCTTTTGGCTATCACACCAAAATACAAAAAATAAACAAAATAGATGATATCTAATTTAAAAACTCCTGTGCATTAAAGGACACAATCACAGAATGAAAAGGCAACCCACAAAATGGGAGAAAATATTTCCAAGTCATATATGTGATAAGGGCTAAGATCTGGAGTGTAGAAAGGACTCCTACTAGTCAACAACAAACAACTCAAATGACTTGAACAGACATTTCTCCGAAGATAATATACAAATAACCAATGTGTACATGAAAAGATGTTACACATTACGAATCAATATAAAAAGAAAATCAAAATCATGAGATATAATATTTACTATGTAATATTTTAATTAAATAATTAAAAATTTAAATTATCAGCAATAATTTTACTATTTATCTTTATATCGTGTAATACCAATTTTAAATCTAAATAGGAATATTTAACTCATTGAATAACCAAAATCTCACAATTTATATTTCATAGCCCAGTTCAATTTTTAACATAATATTTGAATGAGCTATATACTAGCATATAATATAATCTCTGAGCTAGGAATAGAATGATAAATATTATATCACAGTGTTTTCAGTGAGCTTGAAATTCATAAGAGGGTCCAAAGAATTAAGCTAGCATTAAAATATAGCATGAAAAATACCAATACTGGCATTGTTCAGAGTGTTCTGAAAATCCCCTGAAGACAACTAATGTAATTTAGTTTTCAGGAAAGGCTTTTTAAAAGAAGTAATATGTAAATCACACCCATGGGTTGAATAGGAGTTAGCTTAAAGAAGATGGGTGAGGGAAAGAGATATTTTAGGGAGAGGGATTACATAGATCCTTCCTCCCTATGACCTTCTCTCATATACAGTCACTGGATGCTTTTCTAAAACAACAACAACAAAAAGAAAAACAACAAACAAAAAAGGGAGACTTTTGTCGAGGGTTTAAAGATTTTGTATGTTTGTTCATTTAGTATGGGATCATAAGCCCAGGGGAAAGGCAGACCTAATTTGAATGGAATTTCAGAGTAGGACTGATAGACAAACATATCAGCTGCAATTTCAAAAGAAAATGCAATTTTGAATGGCCTTGTTAAAAACTTCTCAGCTTCATCCAGAAGTTACACTCCTCATATATCACGCCTATAATTGAAGCTGATTTCGTTTTCCTCTATATAAAGTTTTCAAAAGGAAATGGACCATAGAATTTCCCAATTCATTTATTTTAGATCTAATACTCACAGACAGCACTTATTTGGGGCCTAGGAAAATTATGAGTTTATTCATTTCTTTAGCTCGCTTATTTTTTAAAAGTATTAATATTAATTTAAGAGATAACAAAGTTTTAGTAGACATAACACATAAACAGATTTTTAAACATTTCTTTACATACACATGCCTTACACTCGAAGAAGTAGGCAACAAAGTGACACAGCTTTATTAAGTAAGCCCTTAATTCACAAATAAAATATTACCCCTTTCACTTGTTTTCAGCATAATTGTAGCTGAAACCTAGGATATAAAAAATTCCAGACATTGGGGTGAAACTAATTAAGTTGAAAGCCCGATGCTTTGTCCTGTCACCTTGGTTTTTTAACACCCTGAAAGATATACTTCATGCAAATCACAAACTTACTACAGTTTTCTGAGAGCCTGAGATAATAAGATAACCCATTATGGATCCTGAGTTCAAAGCTTGAGAAGGGAAGCTAATAGGTGTTATGACAAGTACACCACGGTGTTAGAAATGCAAAATTGTATAAAGTAATGGGGAGTGATGAAATGGCTAGACAAACGGAATCCAGGTGCTAGGGTCTAGGGTGATTAATTAAATGCCATCACCAGAGGAAAGTCAGAGGTAGCAGTGTTGTTTGTCTATGCAGGCACTCTGAAAACTTGAGGTATGGCGAGAAGATTATGTGACAATGCCTAATTTTAGGAATATAAAGGCATGTAAACACATAGCATAATGATGAGGAAGTCCAAAATTAGAATAATTAATTGTGAGATTCAAAAGAGACACGGAGAAACGTGACCAGAGAGAGTGTTAAATAATTTTATCGTGTAAGTGCCAGGTGACTTGGGAATCAAATCCGAGTTTCCTTACTCTCTGCCATCTATGATTTTTCTATCGTTCTTTCTTCCTTCCTTTCTTTTTTTTTAAAATTAAGTTTATTGGGGTAACATTGGTTCATACAATTATATAATTTTAAAGTGTACATTATAATTTAACATCTGTATATTCTATTGTGTGTTTACCATCCAAAGTCCAATTTCCTTCAGCTACCATATATTCGATCCCCTTTACCCATACAGTGCTGGTGGGACTGCAGATTGGTGCAGCCACTAGAGAAAACAGTATGGAGGTTCCTCAGAAAACTAAGAATTGATCTATCATATGATCCAGCCATCCCTCCACTGGGTATTTACCCCAAAGACTTGAAAATCTATCGTTCTTTCTCTATTGTATTCTCCCTTTGAATTTCTTTCCCTGGGTTCTCAGGGATCATAAATTTGGCAATTCTGGAGCAAGATCAAATTTACTTTACCTGTGTATCATCCCTCCATGGCCCTGACCTCTGGAGCTATCTCTATAAGCTTAAATAGAGGCAATCTGATCTTGACATTCATTCTTTCAACCAATCATCCACTTCCAAAATATGTATACTAAACACCTTCTATATGCAAAGTCTACTGAATAATAGAAGACATGAAGAGATGAAATAGATTTGGATCCTTATTTTGATGACTTAATATACAAATAAGCAAGTGTCTACAATCCAAAGTAAAAGTAATAAATGCCATAAGCATTATAAAGATATTATAATGAGGTTGTGGGAAGGTTTTTCAGAAAATATCATATTTAAATTGGTTCCAGAGGAGGCATATAAGTTTAATTTGTAGAGATGTGGGAGGTTTATTTCAAGTCATTGGAAAATGTGAGCAAAGACAGAACATTAAAAAAGTATAGGTGTTTGGAGAAATAAAGAATAATTTGTGTAGGGGAAATAAAACATACTGGATATTTTAATGCAAAAGCTCCTTTTTTGAGGGGAAAGATTTGTTTCTTAAAACACTGGGGTACTAGAATATGAAACCAGAATGTCTTGGATGGGAAAGTGGATGAAGTAATTTAGCTATCTAATAAAAATTTGGGAAAGAGTACTGAAAAATAAATTTTTCATCCATACCTGTTTTTTAACATTAAGTCATTATTTACATATAATAAACTTTGGCCATTTTAAGTGTGCCATTCGATAAATTTAGTAACTGTATGCAGTCATTTAGAAATCATAGGAATGCCCAGTGCTCTCTCAGGTGGTCTGCAAACAGACTCATATCTCTTAAAGGGTTCAAGGAAACCTAAAGAAACCACCTTGATATCTATAGTATAGCCCTCTCTTACTGTAACGACTAAGAATTTAAGCCACCCGGCTTAGTAAGATTGTAAATAAAGCTTGCCTACAAACAAAGAAAAGAGAAGAAAATAAATATGACTTTACAACTATTTGCATACATATAACTTTAATATTCTAGGAAATTCTTGGGAAAATGAGGTTGGAAATAACTTTATTGTTAGTTCCAGTGGCTTTCTTCTCTGAAAAATAGATTACTCAGTTTATCAAGTGTTCAAGTGTTCCATAGTATTCATTTTCAAAAAAATGCCTCATTGTATGTACTAATTCTAAACTATTATATCACAAACATTGTCCATTCCCAATCAGGCAATCTCATGTTAAAAGTCCTGCCTTAACTACCCTCAGTACTTCATAATATCTGATCTTTGACTTCCCCCTTACAAGATAGTACTTATGATTCCATCAAAATAGTTATCTCTCTCACTGCAGTCAACAAGAAATTTGATTTGCTCGATCAACAGATTATTTGGTTTTCTTTCATGAAATCAGCAGTCAACACCTCAGTTGACTCTTAACTACCACTCTATGAAGAAGACAGGACAGGAATATTTTATAGGATGAAGAAACTAAGACCAGTAAGGTGACATGATTTTAATCCAGGGAAGATTCTATTATGTGAATATGTTTCCTAAATAATAATATTTTGAGTTAATTTTGAAGAATTCTAGTCACTGGAAGAAATGAAATTAACTACTCTACATCCTAATGCACCAGGTACATCTTTACAAATTAATCTTCTTTAACCTTTTTTAATCTTTGTAAAATTAACTTGCCTGATGTTACACACATTC
>NW_011888809.1:9973023-9989152 GCF_000151845.1 Pteropus vampyrus
CATATTTAAATTGGTTCCAGAGGAGGCATATAAGTTTAATTTGTAGAGATGTGGGAGGTTTATTTCAAGTCATTGGAAAATGTGAGCAAAGACAGAACATTAAAAAAGTATAGGTGTTTGGAGAAATAAAGAATAATTTGTGTAGGGGAAATAAAACATACTGGATATTTTAATGCAAAAGCTCCTTTTTTGAGGGGAAAGATTTGTTTCTTAAAACACTGGGGTACTAGAATATGAAACCAGAATGTCTTGGATGGGAAAGTGGATGAAGTAATTTAGCTATCTAATAAAAATTTGGGAAAGAGTACTGAAAAATAAATTTTTCATCCATACCTGTTTTTTAACATTAAGTCATTATTTACATATAATAAACTTTGGCCATTTTAAGTGTGCCATTCGATAAATTTAGTAACTGTATGCAGTCATTTAGAAATCATAGGAATGCCCAGTGCTCTCTCAGGTGGTCTGCAAACAGACTCATATCTCTTAAAGGGTTCAAGGAAACCTAAAGAAACCACCTTGATATCTATAGTATAGCCCTCTCTTACTGTAACGACTAAGAATTTAAGCCACCCGGCTTAGTAAGATTGTAAATAAAGCTTGCCTACAAACAAAGAAAAGAGAAGAAAATAAATATGACTTTACAACTATTTGCATACATATAACTTTAATATTCTAGGAAATTCTTGGGAAAATGAGGTTGGAAATAACTTTATTGTTAGTTCCAGTGGCTTTCTTCTCTGAAAAATAGATTACTCAGTTTATCAAGTGTTCAAGTGTTCCATAGTATTCATTTTCAAAAAAATGCCTCATTGTATGTACTAATTCTAAACTATTATATCACAAACATTGTCCATTCCCAATCAGGCAATCTCATGTTAAAAGTCCTGCCTTAACTACCCTCAGTACTTCATAATATCTGATCTTTGACTTCCCCCTTACAAGATAGTACTTATGATTCCATCAAAATAGTTATCTCTATCACTGCAGTCAACAAGAAATTTGATTTGCTCGATCAACAGATTATTTGGTTTTCTTTCATGAAATCAGCAGTCAACACCTCAGTTGACTCTTAACTACCACTCTATGAAGAAGACAGGACAGGAATATTTTATAGGATGAAGAAACTAAGACCAGTAAGGTGACATGATTTTAATCCAGGGAAGATTCTATTATGTGAATATGTTTCCTAAATAATAATATTTTGAGTTAATTTTGAAGAATTCTAGTCACTGGAAGAAATGAAATTAACTACTCTACATCCTAATGCACCAGGTACATCTTTACAAATTAATCTTCTTTAACCTTTTTTAATCTTTGTAAAATTAACTTGCCTGATGTTACACACATTCGTGTTCCAACCTTTATGGTCCCAAATTTCCTACAGAATAAATTGCCTGTTCTAATCTCAACATTAAAGACTCCGCCTAATCTAACCCCAGCTACCCTTTGATTTAGTTTCCATTTCTCTCTCCCAAGAACCTTTCTTAATCTAACATCGTTTACTCATTCTCACCCCTCAGTGCCGGGTACTTTTTGGTTTCTATGCTTTTGTTCTCACTGTTAAACATGATTATGAAGATAATTTTTGCTTATGTTTTATTTCTAGCATGTTCATTTCACTTTTACGGAACTAAAAAATAAATCTGGTAATGCATAATTTTTAATTAACAAATTATCAACTGCATGTTGCTTCAGACAAACTGCCCATCCAAATCCCAGTCAGAGAGGCTGGGGAGAGGGTCGGGGGAGGGGTAAAGTCGTACCTATTTGCCTTTATATGGTATTTCCAGGGAATTTGCAAAAATTGATTCTTTGTGTTCATTGTGCTGAACACAGTGATAAAGTCAGGCTTTCTGAAAAAAAAATGCAGTAAATTATGAGGAGGTGAATTTAAGGGAATCTAAACAATGCTGTTGGAAGACCAAATGGTTGTGCAGAAGAGAAACCAACTCTACTATTACTTTAATTATTCAACCTATTAACTGTGACAGTGTGACTTTAAAATCTCTTCATTACTCACTGTAATTAAGTGGCCTAGCAAACAACAGGATGTCAGAAATCACATTCAGAGAAGACGTACTGTGAGTGATGGCGGGGACACTGTATAGACTAAACATTTTAAACGAGTAAATTGCTCTCACATCACTTCCCAGGACGCTTCACCTGTCTTGTTTTAAGTTGTTTTAATTTTTTCAAGTGGAATGTATGCAAATGTGCTGCATCAATTTAGCGCTTTCTAGTCTGCAACTCTGTAAACATCGGCTTTGCTAGTTGAGTAGCTAAGAGTGAAGGGGAAGATGAATAACAACTGAAAGTTGAACAAAATCCAGGGAAGAAGGGAAAGTAAAAAAGAAGACCATATTACACAAAAATAAGCCCAGAAACGTTCCTAATGGGTTGATCATGGCTTCGAATTTGTTTTGTTATAAAAAGAAAGGAATGGGGTTGAGAAAATAAAAGAAATAAAAGATGAGCTGATTGGGAAAGGGTAGATTTATTTTTGTTTGGTTTAGTTGTAGTTTGTTAAATGATCTCGTCACCTGCATTACTTTCTGCTCGGGAGAAGGGGCTGTTGAGATGGAGTAAAGGAGATCCTTAAATGAGTCAGATGACTTTTCTTATTTACGGAAGGTGATATTGTGACATTACACAATACAATGTACAAAATACACATTTTGCAAGCACCCACAGGTATGTACCAGGATAGATGACACCTTAAGTTATAAAATCTCAACAGATTTAAAAGAATTGAAATTATACTCAGAGGTTGTTCTCTGAGCACAATGAAATCTATCTAGAAATCAAAACGTAAAAGATAACAGGTTAAGAATGATCTTAACAGTTTTTGTCAGTTTCTTCTATGCAGTTTAGGTACATGAAATACTCTGCGTTTTTCCTCATTTGGATTTTATTACATATTTATATGTGAATTGAAATTTACATGTCATATATAATTGACATACTTATGATATATTATTGATTTAACTGAGTAGATCAAAATAAAACTTTTAAAGATGATTCTCATTTATTTGGGTTTCACAAATGTTTGTTTTAGCTTTCATTTACCAATATTGTATTTTTTCTTATAAAAAGTTTCCAGTTAAGGGAAATGATGGTAAGACGGCTCCACGAATTATATTCAATGAACTGCAGATACATCTCAAAATTTTCTACTTGATTAGATCTCTGATGTTACTATATTTGTTAAATTTATTCATGCTCCAAAGCTTCCTCCCTAAAATTTCTACATAAGGACTCAAATATTTTTTTTTATGCAATGTCTGTTCATAGACCCATTTTTCTCTAGCTTTTGGAGGGTTTAGAGTTTAGCTTGCAGTTACACAGAATGGTTTTTAAACTCCTTATAATGACTTTATTGTCATTGAAATTTCAGTTTGATTATCACTTTCCCAGACAAGCCTGTTCTAGTAATTCAGTCAGAAGTATATGATCTCTCCCTCTCTAGCACATGGCTATGTTTTAATTCTTAGCATAGTTTTTATTATGATTAGAGACTTTGTTATATTTGTTTTACTTACTGTTTTGTCTCCATAGAGTGTAAGCTCCATGAAAACAGGTGTCTTTCTTTTCTGTTCACTACTGAGTCATCATTAATCAAAGTGGAAAGCACTTATATAAAGTCATTGATAGTTTTCGGTCACTGTTCTAAATATTTATGCATATATATATACACATTTATATGTACTATATGCATATATATCTATATATTTATTATATACTTATAGATAATACCACTTTAAATGTTTATATTTGAATGTATATACATACATATTTATATAAACAAATAAATGTTTGAAGAGCTATTATTTATATATAAACCTTGATATACACTGGCTAACCCTTGTAACAACAATACAAGTTCTTGTTGTTATTGTCAGCATCACTGTTTTATAGTTGAGAGATTAATAAAAGCCTCAAGGTCACAAAAGCTAGCAAATTGTTGAGGACAAATTCAGACCCATTCAGCTTGGCTTCAGTCTTACTCGTAACCAGTAAGAGTGCCTAGAATTCTGTATGGAACAGAGTAGGTTTTAATTAATATTTGCTGATTCAGTGAAAGCGTAGAACTGGCTCTTTGGAAGAGGTGGTTATGTTTTGATTAAGGATATTGTAGAGTTTGCTCTACTCGGCTAAACATTTTCTATCTAGAAATAATTTAACTTGTGAACTACTTGGGGGACCATCATATATAAATAAGGACTTTATTATTTACTAATGGATGCTAATTGATTCATTTGAATTATTCTTGGAAACTTGTAAAATTTTCCTGAGCATGTGGAAAAGAAATTTTACTAATCACAGCACAAATTAACTGTCACATCAGTGAGATTTAATAAAGCACATCGGTATTTATTTTTTAAAAAATAGTACCCAAGGTACATGCAATTTGCAAATATGTACCTAATATTATTGTAACGTAGCTGAAAAATGTCTATAGTAATCCACAGCTTTAGTATTTAGCATGTTCTTAAAAAAATTTTAGCACATTTAATATTGTGTTCAGATCTCAGGGAAATCCCAAGATCTGGCATATTCGTGGCTCTGGGAAGCCTAGAGCATGGATTTGCTTGATGGGGCCTCCTATGACCGGGAGAGATTAAAGGCATATTGTTTTGATGTTTCCCCTTATTTTGGACATGATTTCCTGCTTTATTATTTGTTTAAAGAAAAGAAAAAAAAAACATTCAGTCGAGATTGATTTAATGAGTCTAATGCTAATGAACAAAAGAGGCTTTTGTTGGAAAAAAAATTGTTTTTGAGTGTTGAAAGTTTTGATAAGAGCTCAGAGGGCTTAGCATCCATGGAAGGGGTTAGAAGTAGGACAGTCAATATACAAATAGACAATGGCCAGTTGATATATGACAACAGAATTCTGACCCAGAAATTCTACAGCAGCCAATCTAGGTATCCAAACCACAAACACAGCGGAAATGTGAGGACTGGGTCAATGACTGCCACTTTCCTACTTTTTGCTCTGATTTGCGAGACAGGACCAATCAGAGAGTCAAATATGTTTCCCAAACCAATTACCTAGGATATTCTGCTGCCCACCTCCAGCTTCTCCAAGCCAAGAACCCCAATCACAACACAGCTGAAACCTTTCCTCTTTTTCACTAAAAGCTCTTCCACCTTCCCACCTGCATCTGAGCCGCTATCAGGCGCCAGTGATGGTGATGGCTGACTCTTGCTGTACAAGCTCTGAATAAATTAGCTTTTGTTTTTTCTCATTTAGGTAGTCTTTATTTTCACAAAACCAGTATGAGAAAGACTTTTACATCAAATAAATTAGATTCCCCCCCAAAAAGTTTAGTTTAAAATCTTATTCAAAGATTTTTGTTGCAAGTTATATGTGACTTTGCTTGCTATCTTTAAAAGAGACTTGGGTATTTGTCTATTAAAAAAGAAATATTTTATATGCACCAAATGAGTTTAGTAAAAGGAAAAGTTATGCATTTTTTTAGGTTTCCTCAAGACGTTGATGTCAATGTTTTTCATTGAAAATAAAAATTGGATCATGTTGGTACTCAACTCAGAATTGTCCCATGGCTTTCTAGAAACCTTTCTTACTATTATTACTTTTCATCAGTTTTTTAGTTGGTGATAGATGTATGATAAATAAAAGGAATTCTAAGATTCTTGGCCTGTAGTATAAGAATCAAATCCTTTAAAAGCTTTCTCTAGTCTCATCTCATATCAGTTTCTACTTCTTGAGGATTACATTCTCTATTCATATTGAAATATTCAAAATTTTTGAGCACATCCAATTCTTTTGAATTTCTGGGAGTTAATTCATTTCGATTCAAAATTAATTAATTCATTCAATAAATAAATTTACTTCCAAGCTCAAGAGGCAATATCTCCATCTTGGAGTTTATATACTGCTGGAAAGGGTGTTTTCTCCAACTGGGCTGCTTTTCCTAACTGATGGATTTCTTTCTGTCTCTTCTTTACAATCCAGTTCCTCTACTCAGTAAAGTCTTTCCTAAATCACCCAAAATCACTGTTCCTGGCTCTGCACGCCCAGAGCAGTATCTATACATCTTTTCTGTGCTTGACCCGTGGAGTAGGCATTTTTACTGTCACTATTCACAAGAGTAAACTGAGGATCGCAGAAATTTGTTAATTTTCTTCAAATCATATATCGGGTGGGTACAGAGGCAGAATTCCAACTCATGATCGTCTGGGCTGTTAAACACTTCAGTGACCTCACTCCATCTCTAACTCCATTCGACCGTGACTTCCAAGGAAGAACGTGGTCACTCATTTTGTAGTCTCCTTCTTATGCAAAGGAAGGATAAAAAGCAAGCTCCATAGTGTCTACTTACTGACTGGTGTGTAGAGATACTGTTCATGGACTGACCAAGAAGACTTGTCCCTGACTTCTATTTACTTAGAGCATTTACTTCAGAAAATGTGAAAATGTGCAATTTCATTTTTTTTTTCTGCTCCTTTGTTGTGCAAATCCATTTGAAAGGTTCTTTCCAGTTTTACAGGTCAGGACTTCCTTTCTCAAGGGCCTGCGGGCCAACCTTAGAAATGTAATCAAGAAAAAAAGTCACCCCTGTCTCCCAGTTTCTAAGAGAGGGAAAGAGCATAAATTTTGAATACCTTTAAACAAAAATGTCAGGTGCCATTTTTGCTTTGAAAAGATTTCGAGCTTTGGTTTATAATTCAGTTTCTTTTCTAATGTGTGACCTTCTTCCCTTGTTCTCAGTATTTTTTTCCCAATTTCCAACACATATAAATCTTCAGGGGTTGAGAATGACATCATAATTTCCAGGAATTCTTGGAAGTCTCCTAAATTATATGTAATTCTGCATTTTTCTTAACACTTTGTTTATGTATTTTAAATGAGTGGCCATGATGAATTATGAATTGTTTATCTGTGAGAAGGTTACTTTTTAGTGATATTCTATTCTATTCTCTCTCTCTCATTATATATAATGCATAGTTTATTATTGTTATGAAATCATCCTCAAACAAGGTCGTATATTCCAATAATGCGTAAAAATGATCTCTACTTGATAATAGAAAACACTAAAGGAAAATATTAAAATAAAAATAAATTCTAAAGGAAATCATTAAAAATTAATAGATAATAAGACTACAGAGGTTTTAAACATTATTTTCTACTCACCTGTCGCCCACGCTAGCCCCTCCAGCTGGAGAAGTGAGACCACAGAGCAGCCTAAGCCTTAAAAGTCGTCGAAGTCTTTCTTTTTCTCTAACCGGTTCAGAAGGTGGCATTTACATATGGAAATAACAGCCTAGCCTAAAAGACGTAGACATTACTCTTTAACAAATTAAGCAAACAAACAAACTTTAAAGTATATTCTAAAGCATAAAACTTTTAAAACTGCACAGCAGAATGAGACCAGTGCAGACCCAATTCAATTTAAGGCCCCCATACTAGATCGTGTGAATTGTTCATTTGGCTCCAAAGAATTCTCTCTAATGCCATTTCTGTTTAGTGATAAAAACTTTGCATAGCATTATAATTTTTTGTCAAACTGCTTTAAAAGGAAGGAAAGCTTTTCTCTCTTTCCCTTCATCCTAATGCAAAACCACACATGTGGAGCATTGAGATGCTGCCTCTGGGACTCTAAACAGCACAATTCCCTACAAGTAAACAGAAGATAAATTCTCCACATATGATACCTGTAAGTGTCATTTTATGGTGTTGTCAACATGGTGACAGCTACTATGAAGGACTGTAAAACCACTAGACTCTCCTCTTGGGGAAGAAGAAATTTAATGAAAAGTTGGGAGAAGTGTGAAGATTTACGTATGGGTAAAATCTGGACAGTGAGGTGGGAGACCCTTGTCTGATAATCTAAAGTGTCCACTACCACTTCTGAGTTTCACAAACAGTTTTCATTGCTGATATTGTTGGAACAATTTTCACAATGATCTTCGATTTTATCAAGAACTTTTATTGGTTTCACTTTATTGCTGAGGCACCATTTAAAATTGTAGCATATGGAGAATTCTCAGGAGTTAACTTTCTCCTGTGGACTCTCTCTCCTGTCTCCTCCACGTGGCCTCACACACAGACACATACACACAATAGTTTCTTCATAGTGTATGGATACAGATGAATGTTCTTTCAGTTGAATCACAAGCTTAGTCTTCAGACTAGAGGTTTGCCTGATTAGCATGATTCCTCCCTTGATCTTTATTATGTCTGTCTTCTATTTGCTTTAACTTATTTATTAATACTTGTATCATGGGACAGTTAAAAAAAAACTGCTGAGAATATGAGAAATAGATGTGACATTTTTGTTTATTTCCAGATATAACCTTCTCAACTAAGTATTTCTCATCAGAAAGTTTATATGTTTAAATGGTTATACCCCTTGTTATGGACTGAATTATCTGCCTAAAATTCATTTGTTGAAACACCAACCCACAATGTGACTGTATTTGGAGATGGGGCCTTTGAGGAGAGAATTAAGGTTAAACGAGGTCATAAAGCAGGACCCTCTAATCCAGTATGACTGGTGTCCTTATAAGAAGAGGAGAGAGAGAGACAGCAGGATGCTCATAGGTAGAAGAGGACATGTGGGTACTCAAGGAGGAAGTGACAGTCTGCAGGTCAAAGAGAGAGGCCTCAGAAGAAACCATGTCCTTCCAACACATTGATTTGGACTTCCAGCTTCCAGAAGTATGAGAAAATAAATTCCTGTTGCCTAAGCCAGGGGTCCCCAACCCCCTGGGCCACATACTTGTACCGGTCTGTGGCCTGTTAGGAACTGCTGCACAGCAGAGGTGAGCAGTGGGTGAGAGGGAAGCTTCATCTGTATTTGCAGCCGCTCCCCAGCACCAGCATCACCGCCTCAGCTCCGCCTCAGAGCATCAGGCATTAGATTCTCATAGCAGCACTGCACTGGTCCCTGGTGCCAGAAAGATTGGGGACTGCTGGCTTAAGTTACTAGTCTGTAGTTTCTTGCTATAGCAGCCTTACTAAATTAATACCTATTAAAGGTTATCTAACTTTCATAATGTTGTACCGAAAAGCAAATCAAATAATTATACTTGTCTTAAAAAAATTCTTCATGGCATTGCAATTTTTAAGTTGCATTTTAAATTATCTTTTCAATCATCTACATGTATTGGGTTCCCTTGTTTAACTCTGTTACTCTCAATATTCTAATAAACTCTACTGTAGATCTCTAAATAAAATTAGTGTACACAGCTGTTGTCCTTCTTTATCTCTGGTACATAATCAGTGTGCAATTTGAGAATATTCTGAAGGTTGAGCTGATCACTTGAGTCGATCGTAGTCTATCTAAATTAATTAGCATTTAACATATCTGGGTTAGTAAAAGCTACTTGTTTACCAAGCAAGTTGAGTAAGGCATTGCCCTTAGCTTCTGGAGAGGTCTCTTAATATGCAGTTGTAGTTAAATCACAGGTATCTCTTTGGGATATTGAATACTTCATAAGAATCACTAATTTATTTACTATTTTTAATTGGACTACCTGTTGAGGTCATAATACCTCCAAATCATGCATAGCTTCAAAAAAATAATCTACTCTTTGTATAAATGTTTACTCTTTTAATTCTTCTTTTTTCAAATTTTATCTTTCAATTAGAGTTAATATTATTTTATATTAGTTTCAGGTATACAGCACAGTAGTTAGAAACACATAATTTACAAAGTGATCCCCCTGATTAGTCTAGTACCCACCTGGGACTATGCATATTTATTACAATATTATTAACTATATTCCCTATGCTGTACTTTACATCCCTGTGACTATTTTGTAACTCCAATTTGTAATTCTTAATCCCTTCACCATTTTCACCCAGCCCCGCACCTCACCCTCCCATCACCAGTTTGTTCTTTGAAACTACAAGTCTATTTTAGTTTTGTTTGTTCATTTATTTTGCTCCTTAGATTCCACATGTAAGTGAAATTATGTGGTATTTGTCTTTCCCTGTTTGACATTTCATTTAGCATAATACCCTCTAGGTCCATTCATGTTGTTGTACATGGTAAGAAATGCAATGAGTAATAACCCTTTGTATATATGTACCACAGCTTCATTATCCAGTTGTCTATCGATGAGCACTTAGGTTATTTCCATATCTTGTCTATTGTAAATAGCACTGCAGTGAACATAGGGTGCATATGTCTATTCAAATTAGTGTTTTTGTTTTCTTTGGGTAAAAACCTAGAAGTAGAATTGCTGGGTCATAAGGTAGCTAGCTCTATTTTAAGTTTTTGAGAAACCTCTAGACTGTTATCTATAGTGGCTGCACCAACATGCAGTCATACCAACAGTGCACGAGGGTCCCCTTTCCTCCACATCTTTGTTAGCACCTTTTTTTTTTTTGATTTATTGATGATAGCCATTCTGACAGATGTGAAGTAATATCTCATTGTGTTTTTAATTTGCATTTCTCTGGTGTTTAGTGACATTGAGCATCTTTTCATATGTCTATTGGCTATCCATATGTCCTCTTTGGAGAAATGCCTATTCAAGTCCTTTGCTAATTTTTTAATTGCATTTTTTTTTGTGTGTATATGTGTTGAATTGTATGATTTCTTCATAAATTTTGGATATTAAATTATCATCAGAGGTATCATTGGCGAATATCTTCTCCCATTCAGCAGGTTGTTTTTTTTTGTTTTATTGATGGCTTCCTTTGCTGTGTAAAATGTAGTTTGATATAGTCGCATTTGTTTATTTTTTTCTTTTATTTACCTTTCCTAAGGATATATATCAGAAAAAAAATACTACTAAGCGTAATATCAGAGAGTTTGCTGCCTATGCTTTTTTCTAGGAGTTTTATAATTTTGGGTCTTACATTTAAGTCTTTAATCCATTTTGAGTTTATTCTTATATATGGTGTAAGAAGCTGGTCCAGTTTTTTTGTTTTTTTTTTTTTGCATATATTTGTCCAGTTTTCCCAGCACCATTTTAAAAAATAGACTATCTTTCTTTAACCCATTGTATATTTTTGCCACATTCGTCGTATTAGATAACTATATAGGCGTGGATTTATTACTGGGCTCACTATTCTCTTCCATTGATCTATGTGTCTGTTTTTATGCCAGTACCATGCCGTTTTGATTGCTATAGCCTGGTAGTATAGTTTATATCAGGGAGCATGATACCTCCAACTTTGTTCTTTCTTCTGTTCTTCTTTCTTTTCAAAATAGCTGTGCCTATTTGGGGTCTTTTATAGTTCCATAAGGATTATTTTTTCTAGTTCTACGAAAAATGCTATTGGCGTTTTGATAGGGATTGCATTGAATCTGTAGATTTCTTCAGGTAGGTTGGACATTTTAACAATATTAATTCTTCCTATCTATGAGCATGGCATATGTTTCCATTTATTTGTATTTTCTTCAATTTTTTTCTTCAATGACTTATAATTATCTGAGTACAAGTCTTTTACCTTCTTGGTTAAATTGATTCCTAGGTATTTTATTATTTTTAATGCAATCATAAATGGGATTCTATTCTTAATTTCTCTTACTGATAGTTCATTATTGGTGTATAGAAATGCAACTGACTTCTGAATATTAATTTTGTATCCTGCTACTTTACTGAATTCATTTATCAGGTCTAACAGTTTTTTGGTAGAATCTTTAGGGTTCTCTATATAGTCTATGTTATTTGCAAATAATGACCGTTTTACTTCTTCTTTTGCAATTTGGATGCCTTTTTTCCTTTTTCTTGCCATATGCTATGGTTAGGGCTTTCAGTACTATGTTGAATAAGAGTGGTGAAAGTGGACATCATTGTCTTTTCCTGATCTTAAGGAAAACACTTTTAGCTTTCCCTCATTGAGTATGATGTTAGCTGTGGGTTTGTCATATATGGCCTTTATTATGTTGCAATATGTTCCCTCTATTCCCACTTTGCTGAGAGTTTTTTATCATAAATGGATGCTGGGTTTTATCAAACACTTTTTCCGTATCTATTGATATGATCATAGGACTTTTATCCTTCAATTTGTTAATGTGGCAAATCATATTAATTGATTTGCAAATACTGAACCAACCTTTCATCCTAGGAATAAATCCAACTGGATCATGGTGTATGGTGTTTTTAATATACTGTGAATTTGGTTTCCTAATGTCACTGCTAGGGTCAGGTGAAATCTGGCCTTGCCCCAGTGGCATGGGGGAGGAGAAGGAGGTGGATAGTGGATGGTGGCATTGTGTGTTGTTCCTTGATTCTTCCTCACCAATGCAGCAAAGAATTACAGGTCAGCGAGACTGAGAACAAGTAAGATTTATTGAAATTACATTTTAGTAGAAGACAGGCTGCATTAAGGAAGGCTGCAGCCCTGTAGAATTTAGGAGGTGAAGATAGTACACCCCAAAGGGAGGGGCAAGTTTCCAGCCAGGAGTGCTGTAACAATGCCGAAATGGAAAGATCTGTTTATGTTTGGGCCATGATGGGAGGGTCTAGGTGATCCGGATGTGAGGTCACCTTGACTGACAGTTGGCTGCTATATAACTTTTTGCTTAGTGCGCATGTGCTCACCCAGAATTCAGTTTGTTATAATTAGATTCATGAACTTCCAGGCACAGTCATGAGATTATAATGATAGGATAATGAGGCTGAAGTTATAGGCAGTACTTTCTGCTCGTGAGTTTGTAACTGGTTTAGCTAGTAGCTTTTGTGGCCTCTGTGCTCTAGGATTTGGGGTAATTTCTAACCTTGAAAGGGAGGTATTTCTGGGAAGTGCTTAAGGAGGGTCTTCAAGGGAGGATTCTATGATTATGGAGCTGGGCCTTGGCTCTTGTCACTCATGCCTGACTACCTAACAGTAATATTTCGTTGAGGATATTTGCATCTGTGTTCATCAAGAACATTAGCCTATAATTTTTTGTTTTTTGTACTGTCTTTGTTTGGTTTTAGAATCAGGCTAATGGTAGCCTTGTAGAATGAGCTTAGGAGCTTTCTCTCCTTTTGAATTTTTTGGAATAGTTTGAGAAGAATAGATGTCAATTTTTCTTTGAATGTTTGGTGAAATTCACCTGTGACGCCATCTGGTTCAGAACTTTTTCTGGGGGGCATTGTATGACTACTGATTTGATTTCATTAATAGTGATCAGCCAGTTCAGATTTTCTGCTTCTCGACTCAGTCTTAGAAGATTGTATGTTTCTAGGAATGTATCCATTTCTTCCAGATTGTCCAATTTGTTGGCATATAATGGCTTGTAGTATTTTTGTATAATCCTTTGTATTTCTGTGAATGAATCTCAAGGGTATCAGAGTTTAATGAGGTGAGTTCTCCAGTGTGGGGCAAATGGTATTTCTCAGGTTAATGCAGAATCAGATTTGTCACCAGTTCTAAGCCTGTGGCCACTCGGAAAAGTCTCAGCTCACACCAAGACCAGCCCCTGCCTGCCTCAGGTTCTCAGACCCCTGAGATTTGTTTAAGAAATACTGTAGCTAGGGCCAGGGCTGGTCGCCCACCACTGAAAGTGTTTCCTGAGGTGGGGCAAGCAGTTGATTGGTGCTGGAGGAACCTCCTGCTGAGGTCTCAGGGTGGGACTGGTTACCACCAGGCTGTTTCCAAGTTGGGTGTTGCAGGGTCCCAGGGATTCACTGGGGTGAAGGAGTAGATCTCACCAGGCCAATGCAGATTCAGTTTTGGCTATGTGGGGCGGGGGGGAGTTTAACACAGGCAAGATGGCACTCACCTGCAGGCTGCACTGAGAAGGGCTCAACAAAGGGACAATGGTAGCTGTCCCTCCAGCCGTTGCCCTGACGCCATACACCTCAATCTTTCCCTGTATGTTTCTGGCACCTCCCATGCTGCTGTCTCCCACGGGAGCCCAGGGTGATTACCTGAGAATGAAGGCCCATTAAGGGGACATATGGATTTCCATCTGCCATTTGTCTCATATAGTCAACGAGAATCCCCACTGATTTTCACAGATTTTGTAGGAACTTTTTTTCTCAGCATGGACCTTTGGGCTGGGGAGCCCCACAATGGGGCCAGACCCCTCGCTCCTCCGGGATAAGGGCCTCTGCAGTGAGATGTCCCTTCTGGTGTGCAGCCGCCACATGTGGGTGCAGGACCAGCCTGATTGGTGTCTCCCCACTCCTCCCAGTCTCGATGTGGTCACATATTTATATTCTCAGTTATTGGAATTCTGTTCAGCTAGTATTCAAATTGTTCTACAGGTTGAGTATTTCCTAATTTAGTACCAACTTTAATGCAGTCATGGGAGGAGGCATGCACAGTGTTTACCTTCCCTGCCATCTTGCCAGGAATTCTCTACTCTTTAAATTCTTGCAGGGTTCAGGTTCAGATCATAGGTGTGCACTTTAGCTATCTGAGTAAATTAAGCCTTAGGAAATAAACGTTTTCAATGACTGCAAGTTCATCTTAGGTAGGGAATGCTTTTGTCATGTTTAAAATAAAAGCCATATCAAATAATATTAATTCAAGATTAAATAAGGGAAATCTGTAAAGTCAGACCTGACTATACTTAATTTCTGAATTATTGCCCAATGGTCACATGTTCCCCTTCATCCAGAAGGAGTAAAATTTGCAGGATTAAGATTCAAATAAAGTGTAATAGTGGCACACAAAGTAGACAATAAAAAGGGTTTTATCAGTTTCCATATGGGTGACTAAGAATTAACCAGAGTTCTGGAAAAGTGGAGCCTATAGATTTACTGGGAAAACAGGCACCATATCAGCAAAAGCTTCAAGTTGGCTTCTGCTGCTACTTCCCACAAGCAGAAAACATATGCATTAGCTATTAATGACGAGTTATGCTAACGACAGTAGATTCTGGTATGAAGCACCTATTGTGTTATAGTGTTAATACAGTCAGTCTTCTCATTCGCAAACATGAAGACAGATGGATTTAGCATAGTTAGGGGAACCCAGAGTTGGAGGTTACCGCAAGCAGGCCTTTAATGAGAATGCTTTTCCACTTTTGGATTTCATGGATGATATCAGTATTAGCAAGCTCATGTAAAGACTGAGAAAAATAAAGAATTATTGTCTACAGAAACCCCTCAATCTTAATACAAACAAATACAAAATCACCACCAAACCAGTAAATCGACCAATCAACCAACCAAACAAACAAACAAAATACACTTAGTTTTCTTTTAGTTTGAAACCAAATACAATTGAATAGCATTTATTCTCACAGTGGACAGAAAATATCCATCTGCTAAGATTGTGACTCAAATATTAAAGTTTCTCTACAGATTTGCAAGTTTTCTCTAGATGCTTTTTGTCTCTCTTCAGCTAATCTTTTATTATTTTTTTATTAACATATTCTGGACATGCAATATATTCATTTCAAGTGCACAATATAGAGATTTTATAGTTGTATACCTTATGATGTGATCACCATGATAAACCTAGTAACCATCCAAACATGTGGACTACTTCAGGACAACACAGCACTAAATTATCTACATGCAGTTTCAATAGTGGATCTTCAAGCAAAAATCAGATCTGCAAAATTATCGTGCAGACACTGAGAAGAATATGAGGGGGTTTTCATAAATGCCTGAGGTGTAACCAACCAGGATTGTCTCTGATTGTCCCACCAAAAAAGCAAAAAATACTAACTGCCCTTACTTGTATCTAAAGAAGGCTGCAAATAAATCTGCCTTTGTAAAGTGTTTATTTAGTAGATAAGAATTCTCTGGAATCTAAAGATTACAGGTCTATTGATTGCCCTGAGGGCTTGTATGGATAAGTAGCCTTTTCCATTAAGCTCCTTAACTGGCAATATGGGAGAACAACAAGGAATGATGCATGGCACAGTAAGCCCTTGTTCTAATAAAGATCCAATAATAGGTCTTCCTCCTGAAGTTGCTTTATATTTTGAAGCACATTGCAGTATAATTCAGGCAGGGGGTTATATATTCAATAATTTGAAGTTTTATAAAGTTAGCTCCATATACTCAGCTCAGGTCAGTTGAAACATTGGCATAGCGAATAGAGGATTGTAGAGACTGTGGGTACACAAAGATGTGAACCTTACTAGTTTCCATAATGCTCAGAGAACCAACTAGTCACTTTCATCTTCTGTATAAATGAATGTAGTCGATCTCTAGCACATTCAAGTTTAGTGCAAGGAGAGAAAGGCTTTACAAT
>NW_011888809.1:9989952-9999477 GCF_000151845.1 Pteropus vampyrus
CTTGTTCTAATAAAGATCCAGTAATAGGTCTTCCTCCTGAAGTTGCTTTATATTTTGAAGCACATTGAAGTATAATTCAGGCAGGGGGTTATATATTCAATAATTTAAAGTTTTATAAAGTCAGCTCCATATACTCAGCTCAGGTCGGTTGAAACATTGGCACAGCGAATAGAGGATTGTAGAGACTGTGGGTACACAAAGATGTGAACCTTACTAGTTTCCATCATGCTCGGAGAACCAACTAGTCACTTTCATCTTCTGTATAAATGAATGTAGTCGATCTCTAGCACATTCAAGTTTAGTGCAAGGAGAGAAAGGCTTTACAATCTAGAGTCATATCAAGTATTTAATTCTCCTCTACATTGAAACTCAGTGTGGGGGATTTTGTGTAGGTACCAGGGAGGATGGATAGGTGCCATTGACATTGAATTTTTCTTTTCGATTTCACAGTATTCAGTTGTTATAAGTGGACTAGATTATTTAAGTATACTCTATGCAAATAAATTAAGTTATTGCAGAAGTCATTTTAGTAAAATCATATTTGCATTCATATTAACATATTATGGGATGAACAAACTGTGGCCTTTGGGTGAATCCAGTCTGGTGCCTGTTTTTGTACAACCTGTAAGATAAGAATCATTTTTAAAAGGTCAAGAAAAAAAATCAAAAGAAGAATAATATTTTATGACATGTGGAAATTACACATAATTCAAATTTCAGTGTCCATAATGTTTTATTGGATTACAGCCATGTTAATTTACGTATTATCTATGGATACTTCCACACTATAACAGCAGAGTTGAACAGTTGTTGTAGAGATCATATGAGAAAAGTTTGCCAACCCTGTGTGCAAGCAATGCAGGACCCTCACTTCCATATTTTATACTTTTTTTAGTTTGATAGAACTGATATTTTGGGATACAATCTGTATGCTAAAGAAAGAACAATATACATATTGGGATCAGGTTAGTTTCCACCACCATCCAACTCTATGTCTTTGAGAAAATAATAATAATTTTACACTGCAGTAATTAATAAGTAAAATTTGGCTTGGCCCAAGTGAATGGTTCCTAAATAACTGTTCTGAGCAAAATTAGCAAAAGAGCTAAGTTATTATTTCAAAACATAATTTTTACTTAATTTTGGTATAACCTTCCCTTTTTATCTGAGACTTTTTATTCTTAATTATAGTGTTAAAAATACATTTTGTGAAGATACTGTAACGGTAGATAGAACTTTATTTTGTGTATTTTTTAAATTTTCCAAATGGCAAATTAAAACTATGGCAATCCAGTTACACATGTAAACACACATATACATGCACATACAGAGAAATATATGCCTATAAATAAATATACATATGTATGCTTACATACATATGTATATTTATTTGACAAATATTTTTGAATTCTCTAAACCCTTTAGATGACCGCAATGTCACCTTCGCTTCTAAAGTATTTCTATACTTAATACGTGAGTCTTCAAGTAAGAAATATAGTATGCATAATTTTTTAGAAAATAATTTTAGCTCCGATAGATTATTAGGAAAAATTTAAATGACTAGTACACTACTGGCTATTTATTGCTACGATGATCACTTAACTGTCATGTCTCCTTAAATATTGACTTATGTCATATCAGTAGAGTTCTTTTTTTCTTGTAAGAAAAACTCTCGAGGTTTTAGAATTCATGGTGATTTGTAGCTTCTGTGTCTCCAGAAGTATTTTGAGGGCACTCTTCTCTAAAACACTTCATGAATTGATTTGCCATATTACATGTCAGAAGAAATGGTCAGCTGCTCTCAGAAAATAGGGCAATACCCATCACAATCACTACTATGCACTTTTTTTTTTTTTTTTATCTTTATGGACAAGTCAATGAATGTGACTTAGGAATTCTATCTATTCTTCTCTGACAGTATGTGCCCAGTCACTTAAGTACCTAACATGTATCTGTTGATCTCTGTTGAATTTCCTTTGTCCTCAGGAATCTTTGAGGAATTCTTTAAAACTATACAAGTATTTTTTTTTCTGAAAGGCGAAACATGGGCACCCTGCAGAGCATATGTGTGTGAGAATCATTCTGACATGTTCCATTCATTTGCAACTATAAAATTCCATAAAATGGTTTATTTCGTGTTCACAATTTTATGTCTTTTATAAGCCTCTCGGTAAAGTTGATTTTAGTTCTGGCCATGACGGATACAGAAAATGGTGTGACTTATACTCTCCACAAAGAAAAATCTGTCATTAAAGAGTAGAAATTGTTTAAAAAAAAAAAAAAGTCAAAATAAAAATATCTCACTGACTTTCCTCAAGAGTTATTAATAGATTAAAAATAGTTTTGTACCCAACTTGAAGTATAATTAAGATCCTTTAAAGGTTAATGAATAATGGGAAAATAATAAGAAAATAAAAGGGAGGAAATGCTATCTAATTTCTAAAAGTAGGAGAATTTTTGAAAGTAAGAGAAATTTTGTAAACCTCTAGACTTTTTAGCTTCAAAATTATGTAGAAACAAGTTTTAAATTGTTGAGAGTTTATTAAATTTCTTAGGAAAAAAAGAGGTGAATTCTAGCCAGCAACATTATTTAATAGATTCAATTCATATAAGACAGTATTCTTTCTCTTCTTCGATAAGGTTACTGGCTTTAATAAAACGTGGCTGGAGGAGATATGATTCTAAATAACTCACGCGAAGAAAACTTCAAAGTGTGGGTTACTCACAATTTGAATATGAAAGATATAAAGCAGTTCACACAGGACATTGCACCAGATAAATACTATTATGATTATTAAATATTCCTTATTATTATATTACTAAACTAATTACTACTATTATAATTATTGTGTTATTTGTATTATTGTTTTTGATAAATTTTAAAATTTTGGAGTCTTGAAAGAAGCTGTATTTGTTCGCTAGCGTTACCATAGCAAAGTACCACACAGATTGGATGTCTTAAATAGTAAAACTTATTTTTTCACAGTTCAGGAGCTAGAAGTTTGAAATCAAGGTGTTGTCAGGATTGGTTTTTCTGAGGCTTCTCTCCCTGGCTTGCACATAGCTGTCCTTTCATCCCTGTGTCTCTACATGGACTTCCCACTGTATGTGTCTGTGTCCTAATTTCCTCTTCTTAAAAGGACACTTGTCACATTGAATTAGATCCAACCTATCTGAATGCATTTTACCCTAATCGCCTCTTTAAGGCCTCTTTTTCCAAACAAAGTTACATTCTGAGGTATGGGAGGTTAAGACTTCAAAATATAAATTTTGGAGCCATAGAATTGAACCCCTAACAGTGGTTGTGTCAGATTCATTTCGGAAAATATGGAAAACTCTGCAATATGGAATTTACCCATCAGGAAAAATAAACTCTCATGTTTATTGTATGAGAGTAGAATGGTGATTTCCAGGGAGTGAATGGAGAAGGAAACGAGAGGTATTAGCCAAAGTGTACAAAGTTTTAGTTATTTAAAGATACGTAAATCCTATAGTTTTACTATATAGCATAGAACCAATAGTTAATGCTACTATATTGTATACTTAAAAGTTTGCTAAGATGGTAGATCTTATATTAAGAGTTCTTGTCACAAAAAAAAGTAATAAAAAAATAGAGAAAGTAGAAGCAAACATTTGTAGATGATGGATATGTTTATGGCATAGATTGTAGTGATGGTTTCATGGGTGTTTACTTATCTCCAAACTAATGAAGTTATATACATTAACTATGTGCAGCTTTATGTACATTAATCATGCATCAATAAATTGGTGTAAAAAACAACTAGTAGCAATCCTTTGCATATTTCCAGTTTTGAAAGTACTCAGTGTATACACGGTGCTTCATTTCCTCTGTGAAAGATATCACAGAGTACGAGCTGCAGTCCTGTGGATGGTCTTCCTTCACAACATCACCTCGTATTTTAATCTCCAACTCTAGAACATACGTGTTCGATCTCATGTTCCATGCGAAGTCATAGATGCTTATTTTATACCAAGGAGAACAAAGCGTATCCTGAAGGTGCCTTTGAGGTGCTGAAAGATAAGTTTGATAAGTAAGACATTTTTAAAAAATTAAAAAGTTTATAATTTATAAAGTGAAAGTTAAGATTTCAAGAAACAAATGAAACCCTGTCACCAGAAGGCGTTGATACAAGATATTGGTTCAGAAGAGAAAAAGATGGCTCTGCGGAGACTCAGTGAGGGTGCTGGGGTACCAGGAAGTCCTGAACCAAAGGGCTCCTTCAAAGACAGCCTAAATTCAGGGTGATGAGGATGAGAATAGGATATTGGGAGTGGTGGCGGCATCATCTACATCCTTGCTTAACTGACACCGGAGAGTGGCAAATTAATAATTCTCATGACATTGAATTTAGAAGAAATGGTCTTAAGAACTGACTAGAAAGAAGATTTTGACCACATGAATGGCTAACCTTAAATTCATTAATAACATACATATTTTCCGCTTTCTACCATGTGTACAATTTATTTTGTAAATTATTGTTTGTAACCCAAACATTCTGTATGCCTTGCTAGCCACAATTCTCACTACATTTCTCTTACACTATATACTTAAGTCTTACTGAACGGATCTAAAAATCTGAATGCATTCTGCCTTCTCCCAGTTTCTTCAGTAAGCATGTGTACCACCTGGCTAATTTCTCATCCTGCAAGATTTGGTCCAGTCACAGTACTCACAGGGATGCTCCCCGATCATCCACTAAATCAGAGTTTGGTTCTTTTTCTATGCAACTGCTTCCATGTTTCCTGCTTTCATAATACTTACCCAGGTCTTCTAAAGTTTTTATGTATTTGTCTATATTATAATAGACTATGAATTGTCTCAGAGTACGAACCACAGTTTCTAAATGTTTCCATTGTTTGCACTAATTTAACACCTGAAAGAGTATAGCTAATTAATTAATACTTGTTAAGTGAACAAAAGAATGAGTGAATACATAGGAGCACACACTCACATCTACACATGTAAACAGGGAATTGGCCTAAGCCATGTTCAGAGAGGCTTGACCCTAAACGTGCATAGCCTTATGATCTTTCCTTTAAGTTCAGTGTCATCTGAGATAAATCTGATTGTTAATGTTGTGTTTGAACGATAAATGGTAAAACACAATTCCGAACTCTTGTAGCCAGAGGGGTTGCTCAGTGATGCCACTCGTGAATGAGAAAGCATTTCTATTTCTGCGTAGCAAAGGAAAACCATTTCCAGCTCAGACATCAACATGAAAGTTAGCTTCATCAAAAAGAACAAATTGTAGAAACACTTTTGCTATAACAGTGTGTGATAGAATCCAAAACACAGAGGTAGAACACAGAATTATTGTCAGAGAACACAGAGTACTTCGGTTGGAAAAAACAAGACAGAAAGGTGCTGGGCAACACAGAGAAAGGCCAAACACGTGACACTTATTAACTCACGAACTAATGGATGGCCTTTTTAAAAACACATTTAAAGGACAAAAGCTGATTACTTCAAGTGAACCTGAAAATTGTGATAAAAAATTCCGAGCGTCTTTATTTAAACTGGGCCAGATGGAAATTATAAGGCATACACAAAAGAAAAAAAAGAAAGGATGGCAACAATTTAGTCACTCTAAACCAACGTCCCAGCAGTCAGGGCTGTTTTGTGTAGTAGTGTGAATGATTCCAAAATTCATCTTAGGAGGAAAATGTATGAGAAAAGTCAGAATTTTTGGAAAAGAGTAAGAATAAGGTAGTCTGGAAAAGGAAAATGGTATATCACATATTATTTCAAAGGGGTAATATTGACACATGAAGGAATGATGGAATAGAATGAGATCAATATTTATATAATTTTAATATTAAAAGAGTGAGTTTTTAAGTCAGTGATGTAATTCCTAATCAAGGAAGGCCAGTATAAACCATTTAATTTTACTTTATTACCCGAAACACATTGGAATTACGACAACAACAACCCCAACCAAGAAAGAACATTCAAATTCGGTAAGAATTTAGCTATGAACCAATTACAACCTCAAATTACTAGCTAAGGCTTTTCAAAGTACTAGTATTGCACTAAAAGCCTTATCTTCTTTCCTTTTTACTTTGGTTTGTGACATAATAATTAATTCAGTTTGATACTTTAGAGTTTTCAACATCTCCCACATAATTTTTCAACATCAGCGCTTTCAACATCTCCCACATAATTTTTCCCCCCATCTCTTCTCTCTCTGTCTCTCTCTCTTTTTCACTTTGTTTCTGTCTTTGCCTCTCTCGGTCTCCTACATACTCACTCACACACACCATTCCTTCAGCTAAAATCCACTATGCCATTTACACAACTACATTCCCCTACAGGAACTAACATGTTTCGTTATGACCCCACCTCAGTGGTATACCAGGTCTTTGTGTTGTCATTGTTATAGTTGTATTGTTGCTTTTTATTTTATGATCTTTCTTCTCTCATTTTCTTCAAGTTCAGGGAGTCACTTTTTATTGAGTTCTTTCTGCCTTTGAGATGCTAATTTACCGTTAAATTTTGATATTTTTCAGATGAGTGGAAAACAGGCTGATAGTCTGGAACGCCTCTGTGTTCTTGGTTTTTCCATGTGATGTGAATACGAGATGGGTCTCCCCTACCTAGTAGTTGTGTGTTGTACTGAAGGTAGCATTTGACCTTACAGGGTGGTCTTTATCTAGGTAAGCTAAAAGAGAGCGAGAGATAGAGAGGAGATTAATTTGAAAGAATTGGTTCATATAATTTTGGGGGTGGAGAAGCGTAAAATTTACATATCAGGCAGGTAGGTGAGAATCTCAAGGAGGAGTGATGTTCACGTTCACAGGAAGTCTGGAAACAGAATTTCCTCTTCCTTGGGGTCTGTCAGTCTTTTTCTCTATGGCTTTCAAATGATAGGATGGGACCTGCTTTACTCAAAGTTTACAGATTTAAATGTTGATTGCAACTAAAATAATAGCTTCACAGCAATGTCTAGACTGTTATTTGACCAAATGTCTGGTCCCATGACCTAGCCAAGTTGACATATAAAATTAATCATCACAATCCATTGTCAACTTTGCCTCTGCACACATCTTAAACCATGCTTAATCTCCAAATGAAGACAATAACAGATCCTACTTCTGTCAAAAATAATGCAACCATTATCTCCAGAAGAGGATGCAAAGTGCTTGAGTGATGTTCACTCTTCTCTTTGATATCTTATAATTTAGTACTATAATATAAAGTGAATACTTAAAAATATGATGTAAAGTTAGTACATATTATGTTGTATAATAAGGGGATAATTAGTGTGATAACTACCTTCTTCCACTAACCTTTCTATCCGTATTCCCTTTGCCCTCAGCAAGCACCTCTCTGCTGGTCCTGGTTCTTTAACTTGTGGGGTGATCATGATCTTCATTCCTGAAGGGTGTGTACTAGTGGTAGCTCTGACCGATTGTAATAGTTTTCCATTGCTTTTAGGCTAAGACATGGTAATACTAAGAGAAACTGTATGAGATGTTCTACATTTCAGACATACTCTCTCATAACGTCATTGTGGAGCAACAATCCAATTACCTGTTAATAATTTGGATCGCTCACCTAAGCCAACACAGTTATTCCCTTCTTTGCCTCTCTATTCGGAGGGATGAGGAGCCCAAAGTGTCCTGGTGATGGTCTTAACTTGCAGCTCAACGGAATCAGGGTTGTATCTCCCAGTGGAAGTATTTCTCCCTTTGGAACTAAGGCCTTTAGGCCAGCAGAGCATGGGGACAAGAAGCAAAAATTTGCAAGTAGATCGCCAGAGATGACAGTATTACTCCCATTGATTCTGGACCCATGAATACTGGGTTTAGGAGAAGCAGGCCCATGCATTAGCTGCTGATTCAGACCACACACAGCTTCATAGAGACCCTTACCAAAGCCCTGCAAAGTATGGCCACCTATCTGGTGTTATAACTGAGTCTTCCAAAGACCATACCACCATCTGGTCAGGCCCGCTGCTTCAGGAGCGGGGGAAAATGTGGTAAAATCAGTAAATTCTAAGATAGATCATAGCAATACATTTGGCCTCATGCAAATTTATGTTTCTTTCATCATTATTCCACATTTTTAATATCCATTTCCACAAATAATCCCCAGATTTCTGCTGTATACATTGGAAAAAATTATATAGTTCTTTTGGAGTATAGCATACCTCCTCATCAGTTAACATTTTGTAGTTCACCTTAAATGGCCTTCTGAGATGTGAGTCTAGTTATAGGTTAAAAACAAAAGGAGCAAGCAAGAGTTGCTATTGTGGCTCAAGTTAAAAGCAGTTTTGAGACAGAATTTCCTCTTTCTGGAGGGACCTCAGTGTTTTTCTCTTAAGGCCTTCAAGTGATTGGATGATCAATCACTCGCATTGCGGAGGGTCATCTACTGCACCAAAGTCTGCTTTATTTACATTTAAATATCATTTAAGAAATACCTTCACAGCAGTATTTGATGTTTAAGCAAATATCTGGCTACCATGGACAAGCTGAGTTGACACATACAATTAACCATCACGGTAATCATCATTCCTCATTTCTCTGTCCCTTTTCTTTCCCCAGGAAGCCAACAGTGATACTCAGAGGCCATCCCCACCCCTCCTTAACCTTCTTTCACAGTGCCAGCAAGGGCACTCCACCAGCAACCGACAGTTCTGCTTGCTTTTTGGCTGTTGCTGAATAATTTGAGTTTCCATTGCATTTATCACCAAAAGCCTTAATAATGATAAATCATAGTATTCATGTCTCTAGCCATCTATTGGAAATTGCTTCTTTAATCTCTTGCGATCTATTGGGCTGACCTGCTGATGTTCACAGGATTCATAGGATCATGGTCAGTTTTTAATTAAAAAAAACACGGAGCTTGTTAATAGTTTTGGGAGATCTAAAATCCTTATGAGTTATGATTTTTACATACAGAGAAGTCCCCCAAATTTCTCTAACTGTTGATTATTAATTAATACACTAACAGACCCAACTTTAACAAACTTCAGCCATGGTTCCAAATAATTGTTTATCGCAAGACCTGAAACATAAGCAGTGGGATAAGTCTTGCAGGAAAAATATGAGAAGTCCCTGGTGTGTCAAAGGCAATAGGACAAAATTGGTACCATGATAAAAAATATAGTTTTACTATTTTAATTTGCCATCTGTGTAATAAAGATCTACAATTTATATATTTCTATTTTAGATACTTTCAAATATGAAATCTCATTTAATCTTCACAGAAATGTTGAGTGGATTAGTATTTCTGTGTCAAAGCTAAATCATACCTTAAAAAAGTTAAGGGACTAGTTCAATAGCACAGGTATTGTATGTCTCAGCCCTTCCAGTGAGAATTCCTATGACCTTTTCTGAATCGTATATTCTCTCATTACTTGTATCTGATTTGATATGTTGATATTTTCTATTTTAGTTGCTATATTATCATTTCTTAGATTTCTATTTAAAATGACTTGATATCTGCCTTATCGAAATATTTATACCTTTGCTTTATTTCTTAACACCTAGTAAAATGCT
>NW_011888809.1:10000499-10003434 GCF_000151845.1 Pteropus vampyrus
AAACAAGAGAGAGGGAGAATCTAGAGCCATTTAAAGATGTTTTATAAATATTTATGTATCTGTAAATTTGGTAAATAATATAACTTTTACAAATATTTAAAAGTTTATTAGCAGATATATATATATGTATACACATACATATGCATATATATGTATGTATATATATGTACATACATATATATTTATGTAGATAGAGATAGATTTAGACTGGGATATTTGGATTTAGATTTAGAGTTAGATATAGATTAGCCCTCTTCTGCCCTAAACTAAAACTCACAATATTGTTTATCCCTCATTTTACACCATTCAAATTCCTATAGTACCTTAATGTCTTCCATTCTGAATTCATTTTGGCGTTACTACTAAACTGTAATCTGAAATAGTCAAGTTAGTTTTCTAAATTATAAGTACTAAAAAAAAAAAAATGATGAACTAGCCTTAAGACTGAATTATAAAATCATCAACATATGAAAATATCATTACCAAAATATTTAGGCAAAAAAAAATATTGTAGAGTATGCACCTAACAAAATAGCTTCAAACAACGTGAAGCAAAAACTAACAGGCTGCAAAGAAAAATAGATGAGTCCACTATCACAATTGGAGACTGCAACAACTCCCTTTCAGAAATGGATAGATCCAACAGGCAGAAAATCAGTAAGGGCATTGAACTCACCACCACCAATCAACTGAACTTAATGGAAATCTATAGACCTTTCATCTGAACACGGCAGAATAGACATTCTTTTCAGCTTCTATGGAACATTCACCAAGACAGAGCACATCTGGGCCATAAAACATACCTTAACACATTTAAAAGAATAGATCATAAAATGTCTGCTCCCAGACCGCAAAAGATCAACAAAATACATAAGCCTCTAGCCAGGCTAACTAAGAAAAAAAAAAAAAAAAGAGAGGACACACATTACTAATAACAGATATGAAAGAGGGGCATCACGATAGATCTTATGGACATTAAAAAGATAACAAAGGACCACTGAGAACAACTCTGTGACTACGAATTTCGCAACCTAGATAAAATGGACCAATTCCTGAACAGCCGAGTTCCGGCCATTATCATTTTTCTGGATAGCTGTAATAGTTTTCATCATGTCTTCCTTGCCCTATTTCTTATTTTCTCCCATTCTGTTTCAGTCATCTTGGCAAAATTATTTTTTGGCTTGTTATTGTCATGCTCAAACATTTTAAAGACTTTGCGCCTAAAGAATAAAATCTAATAGCTTTACAGCATCACTCTATATCCCTAACACTGTAGCCCAACTTATATAGCTTTTCCATACACTGTCTTTTTTCCTCTTTGTCATTATGACTTTTCCATTTCCCAGCCTCTCCCTCCTTGCTTCCCCTCTCCTCAGCAGTTGTGCTGCATCTCATCAACTGATACAGCTAATATCTCACTATTTACCAATAGTACACCTCTGCATTTTTCCTAATAGTGTTCTATGCTTGAAACAACTACTCTCTTCTTTTCCAACCAGTATAAAGCTGATGACCATCCAATATTTATCTTAATGTCACTTTCTCTGTCATTTTTCCTCTGAAAGGAACATTTTATACCCCTAGCACGATCAGAAGAAAGAATTCTTTCTTCTGTCTGTCCTCAAAACTTTCCCATATGGCTATTGCTCATCACATTGTGTTATAGTAATCGCATTGTTCATCTGTTTCCTGTGCTGGATTGTGATGTGTTTAGTGAAGGATTAATGTTCCAAAATCTCAAGCATAGAACTAAATTTGAAGTGGGCTATCCCTAAAAAGGTATTTAATTTAACCAAATTAATTTGGGTTTGATACTAAAAATATTAACACATACACGTGTGTGGGGGCGTGTATGCCTATTTTAAATGAGAACTGCAGATATCACTTGTGGGATGACTTTGGTGTTGTAATTCTTTACTGAGATTTTTCTAACTCCATGAAGTTTCGGTTTTGGAATATATAGAAAACTGTGGCCTCAAGCTTGGCTCCAATCATAAGCCCTCTATTTTTGGAATCCATGATGCAGAGTTTAAAACTGGGAAGTAAACTGAAAATAAATTTGTAGTTTCGGATGGAGTTGATCGATACACAGATTTCAGAGTAATATAGATATATCTACACAAAGATAATCTGAGTTTTACTTGGTAGCACGAATTTTCTGTTTCCTACTCTGCAGCACAAGTTTCTTTTCAAGGCTAACCTAAATCTTTCTTGCTAAAACTCTTATTCCCTCAGTTAATGGAAAAGGCCACTGCTCATTGTTCCATAAGCAATATTTGCTCTCCTTGGAGATTAGGTGTCCATTCAACTTTCTCCCTTTCAAGCTATAACAAACTTCATTCTTTCTATAGGAACAATTCCCTGACTTTTCAGCACTGGGCTTGTTCCACTGTGGCTTTTTGCTCAGACCCTCATAACCACCTTCTTGTCAGGGTCTCTGCCTATCCAGAAGCCATCCATGGTTTGCTCTGTCCTCTTTATTTCTATGTGACATAGATTGCAATCAACTACGCAAGAATCCGTATTCCTGTGTAGGTTTCTACAAAGAAACAAAAGGACCTCTTTCTCTGACACAGGGAATACTGTAGGTTTTATAGATTTTTATGAAATCTACAACATGTCTGCTGATAGGCCCGTAAATAAACAGTGTATCACATTAATCGAGCACCTCATATTCTAAAAACACGGTGACTTCCAATGACAGTTATTCGCTACTTCCTAAAACTGTGGACCTTCTCTCAATATTTTATTTCTTTTTAAACATAACACCATACTTTTAAAAGTCTAAACTCTGTGGCTTGTCAGCAGAACAAATAGATGCAGCTCCAATGGGCCCTGCATGTGAAATCACTAGCAGGATAATCCTACAGGATGCCAACTTCTATGCTTCGATGACAAAGCACTCCAATAATAGTTTTCTACAGAGGTATATTTT
>NW_011888809.1:10003484-10011817 GCF_000151845.1 Pteropus vampyrus
AGGAACAATTCCCTGACTTTTCAGCACTGGGCTTGTTCCACTGTGGCTTTTTGCTCAGACCCTCATAACCACCTTCTTGTCAGGGTCTCTGCCTATCCAGAAGCCATCCATGGTTTGCTCTGTCCTCTTTATTTCTATGTGACATAGATTGCAATCAACTACGCAAGAATCCGTATTCCTGTGTAGGTTTCTACAAAGAAACAAAAGGACCTCTTTCTCTGACACAGGGAATACTGTAGGTTTTATAGATTTTTATGAAATCTACAACATGTCTGCTGATAGGCCCGTAAATAAACAGTGTATCACATTAATCGAGCACCTCATATTCTAAAAACACGGTGACTTCCAATGACAGTTATTCGCTACTTCCTAAAACTGTGGACCTTCTCTCAATATTTTATTTCTTTTTAAACATAACACCATACTTTTAAAAGTCTAAACTCTGTGGCTTGTCAGCAGAACAAATAGATGCAGCTCCAATGGGCCCTGCATGTGAAATCACTAGCAGGATAATCCTACAGGATGCCAACTTCTATGCTTCGATGACAAAGCACTCCAATAATAGTTTTCTACAGAGGTATATTTTGCAATCCAATGAGCTAACAAATTCTAACCCACCAAGCTTAAAACAAGATGAAATAAAATAAAACACAAAATGTTCTTGTTCTGCAGAGCTAGGCATGGCAATTTCTTGTGGCTTTTTTTTTCTTTTAAATATTGAATTTCAAATGACTCTTTTCATGTGGTTGGGTAAGAATAATTGATAAAAATATTCATTAATAGCTGTGTGTTACTAAAAGGCTGAGAAGATTTTATTTAAAGCCCTAAGCAGGATAAATTAATGTTCTGTTCATCCCTTTTGCTGTCTTCATTTGTTTATTAATTAGCATAATTTTCTAACATTCAGCAAGATGAAGCCTGCTGAACACTAGGGAGATACATTTTAAAAAGAAATGCAAAAGCTGGTTAAAATCCTCCCTCATAGCCAGCCTTCTTTCTGTTTTAATCAAGGAAGGTTTGACTGTAAACACATCATCACTTTATATTTATACATAATGCTTCCTCATGAGCAGCAAGAGAGACTGAGGATATGGGTGATTCATCTCTTTGTCCTCAGTTTTAGTATCTTGGAGTAAAGTAGAAAGTGAGACATTTGCAGATTTATCACGTCAAAATTATTTAAAACTTAGGTTACCATGGTCAGGAAAGCAGGCTATGTGACATGACGCAGGCTGTGTGCCCTATCTCAGAGGTTGTACTAGACCTGTTTTGTTTGTATATATGTCATGCTGCTATTATATGTCAAACACCGGACATAAAACTAACAGATTTTGGCTCTGAAAGTATTGCCTAGTACAAATGGAATAAATAATTAATACCTGTGAGAATTATTAAAACGACAAAAGTAACAGAAACAAGTTTGGGAATTTTTCCTGAGGTAATGCTTACTCTAAAAAGCTAACATAGTGAAGACAACTTGTTAGTTTGCTTGCTGGCTTATTATTCGATGGTCATTTAATAAACAGCTATTTTAAAAAGTGTTCTATATTGAAAAAATAAATTGAGTTTTTTATCTTTTTCCATAGAAAAATTTGTTATAAAAGATAACTTTTATGGACAGTTATTTCTAAGAATTGAATCAGGTTTAGTAACTGCAAGGTAATTTTTTGATGATATGGATTTATAGATTTCAAAACTTGCTATGGCAATATAAAGGTTTGTAATAAGAATGTAAGTACACACACACACACACACACATCTCCTTTTTATTGATAGGAAAATTTCTCTCTAAATGTACATGTATTGGAAAACACAGAGAAAGAAGCCCACACCATATCCCAAAGGGCTGGTCATGTGTTAAGTCAACCAATGGTCTTGGCACCAATTCAAGGCCAACAGGAATCCCCGATGTGGGGTGCAGCGAAGGAGGAAACTTTATTTAGTACAAACAGCACAATTGCGATCAGCATGGCTGTGGGACAGCATGGCGACTTATGAGATGGCTCTCAGTAGCGGTCCCTCTCTGTCTAGACAGTTTGCTCCACTTTGTTCTGGTCTGGTCCGCTCCGCTCTGCTCTACCATGTTTCCGGTCCAGTACGGAAGTGCAGCCTTCAGTCGTCAGTGGAAAGAGAAGGTATGCTTTCCAAGCCAGGGAAAAGCTAATTTATAGAGAGAGAAGTTCTGCCATTCCTCCTTGAATGGCCGGTACCCATGAAAATGAGAAATCCTAATCCTTGCAGTTTGATTGATCCAAAAGGCATTGTCCTGATTGGTCAGAATGGAGCTGCTCTGATTGGTCAGTGAAGATGTTGATGGGGATATAGCTGCATGGCTCTGATTGGATGGGGCAAGTCTCGGTCTTGTTGATTGAAATACATTTCCAGAAACCGCTGTATAAAGGTTGACTCAGATGGCAGGAACAGAGTGCAGGTAGGCAATTCAGTGCGGGAAGCGGGCAGCTTAGTGCAAGCTTCTCCTTGACGCTCTGTTTGTGTGAAAAGCCCCTGTTTGTAAACGGCTGCTGGGCTCTGTTTTTAAATTTGAGTCCAGTTAGCCACAGGAGCCTTTCTTCATAAGTATCTTCTTTCTCAGGGTCAACAGTACATACTCTGAAACAGGTTTGGCTCCAAAAGTATATCTGTCGTTCAAATCTGCACTCAGATGACTCACAGCCATCATCTAAATGAGAGATATTAAGTATGGTGCTCCTAGATAAAAAAATATGGAACATTAATTTTTAATCTGTATTAAAACATAAATTCAAAGGCCAACTTAAATTATCAAAGACAATCCTATTTCTCAATATATTTAATAAATATTTAATAAATCTCAGATACTATGTTCAGCCTACTTTTGTTAATTTTGAAACAGCAGCCCTGTTGGCTTTCCAGGAGTCCCTTTGCCGACCCTCTACCTCTTATATCTCCTCCATCTTCTTAATTTGTCCCATTTTGAATTTTCCTCATTTCTTTTTCTTTTTTTTTGTTTTTCAATTTTTGTCCATATCACGATATGCTTTTAACTTATAATAACTACTATAATTTATCCCATGAAGATAGATCTCTCAATGAGTTGAAAATAACAAACATAATTCCTTATTGCTTAAGAAAAAAAATTACTTCTATTTATGTTTTCAAATAAATTTTTGATATATTATAGAATTCCATTTTTCTCCTTACTGCTTTATTTTGGCCATCACCTGTATTACCACATTTCAAAATTTAAAAGCCTATTCTTTCCTATGAAAGCACTAGTTCCAGACATATATTTAATGAAATATAGTTATAAATCGTCATAAAATCTTGGCTACACGCCTGCTCAATTCTTTGAGAATTCAAACAGCTAATAAATTTTGAAAGTGAACATAAAAATAGAAAGAAAGGTTTGCTAGTACAGCTCAAGCAGTAGTAGTTATTCAACAGTAGATAACTTTCACTTACTTTGGGGGTTCAAATGTTTCTTGATACTTTGGCTTCAACCCAAAGCAAAAGAAGATTTTCCTTTTCAACCAAATTACATATTCAAAACAATAGATTATTAAATCGAATAAATATGTAATTCTCAAATGAGAATTAGTTGAATTTATCTAGAAATTAATTACCTGATCTAAAATAATTTATAAGACAACATATAAATTCCTAGAATATATTTTATCGGGTTTGGAAAATCAGAGTGAAAATAAGGAATGAAGGGAGAGCATGAAGCAGTGGCATAGGTGAAATCAGAGAGATTGATCACATAGACTTTCTCCTGTGGTTTCTGCTAGGTGTTTTATATATTTGTATTTTACATATAGATTTATGATTCATTTTGAGTTAAGTATGTAAAAAGTGCAAATTTTTTGAAAAGTCTATCCTTTCTACATCAAACTGCCTTTGTAATTTTGTCAAAGGTCAGTTGACCTTTCTGGACTCTATTCTGTTCCATTTACTTATGCCTTTATTCTTTTACTAATACCGTACTGACTGAATTACTTTAGCTTCATAATAAGTTTGGAAATTGGGTAATATGTGTTTTCCAACCTTCTTCTTCAGTGTTGTGTTGGCCTTTTGAGGTCTTTTGCCTTTTCATATAATCAGGTTGCCAATATCTAAAAATTATTTTGGTAGGATCTCTATGGGCATTGAGTTCAAATTATAGATCAAATTTGTAAGAATTAATTTCTTAACACTATTAAATCTTTCAATCTATGAACGTGGACTATTTATATTTTTTTATATTTTCTTTGATTACTTTCATCAGTATTGTTTTCTGCAAACAAATTCTACATCTATTTTTGTTTGTTTTATGCATAAATATTTTGCATTTCTTGTGCCATTATAAATGGTATTTTTAAAGATTTTAAATTTTAATAGTTTAGTACTGTATTTAGGTAAGCAAGTAACTTTTTATGCTAACCTTGAATCCTCTGATCTTCATATATTCACATATTAGTTCCAAAAAATTTTTAGTTGAATATTTGGAATTTTCCACATAATCACGTCATTAACTTATTAAGCAATTTTATTTTTTTCTTTCCAATCTGCATATTTTATTTTCTTTTTTCTTATGTTTTGCACTAGTTAGGACTAGCAACATCATGCTGAATAAAAGTGGTTGAAATTTTTTTTCTAATTTAAAGTTTTTATCATCGAATGTTTAATTTTGTCAAATTCTTTTTCTATATCAATTGATATGACCATTTTTTTTTGTAGCCTATTGATGTAATAAATTACACTGATTGACTTTTGAATGTTGAAACGGCCTTGCATACTGGGAGTATTCCACCCAACCATTTCATATAATCCTTTTCGTACATGTAGAATTTGCTAGGTTTTTTTTAATAAATCTAAATTCATGGGAGTTATAGTCTATAATTTTTATTTCTCTATTGTCTCTATGTAGTTTTGGTATTAGGGTCATATTGGCCTCATAAGATGAGTTAGGAATTATTTGCTTCTGTTTTCTGGAAGAAATCTTGAAGAATTTGTATTGTCTTTTAAATATTTGATAGAATTTATCAGTGAAACTATTTGGGAAAAATACCTTCTTTGAAATGTTATTATGTTTTCAATTTTTAAAATAGATATAGAACTATTAGATTATCTATTTCTCCATGTGTGAGTTTTATAGTTATGTTTTTTAAGGAATTAGTGTATTTCATCTCAGTAATCAAATTTGTAATCATGGAATTGTTTATATCTTTTTAATATACATTGGATAAGTAAAGGTTACTTGTCTTTCCTACCTCATATTGGTAATTTGTGTCTTCTTTCTGGTTAGACCAGTTAGAGTTTTATCCATTTTATTCATCTTTTACATTAACCTGCTTTTGGCTTTGTTGATTTTCTCCATGATATTCATGTTTTCAATTTTACTGATATCATTTCTATAATTAATTAATTATTTTGTTTTCTTTAGTCCTAAATTTCTCTTCTTTCTGTAGTTTACTAAATGTGAAACACAAGTTATACATTTTAGATATTTTTTTCTAATGTGTGAATTTAATTCTATTTTTAAGTACTACCTTTGCTGTGTTCCACAGATTTTGATGTGCTGTGATTTAATTTTATTTTTAAGTACTACCTTTGCTGTGTTCCACAGATTTTGATGTGCTGTGATTTAATTTTATTTTAGTTAAAAAATTAACTTTTCTTGTGACTTCATTGTCTTATGTGTAATTTAGATGTGTGATACATAATTTGCAAATATTCGGGGACTTTCTACATATGTATGATTTCATATCAAAATGGAATTAAAGTAGAATTCAAAAATAGAAAGATAGTAGAAAGTCCCCGAATTTCTATTTTTTCATTTTAAATTTGTGTTTTATGGCCCAGTGTAGGGTCTTTGATGAATGCTTCATGTGAGCTTGAAATGAATGTGTATTCTGCTGTTGTTGGATGGAGTGTTCCATAAATGTCAATTAGATCAAGTTGATTGATAGTGCAGTTCAGGTCAGCTATGTCCTTACTGATTTTCTGCCTGCTTGATCTATCAATTACTAACAGAGGGTGTTGAAGTTTCTGACATTAATAGTGAAGTTATCTATTTATCTTTGCTATTCTATCAAGTTTCCTCTGATCTAGTTTGACCTTCTGTTGTTACCTACATGCACGTTTAAGAATGTTATGTTTTCTTTGAGAATTGACACCTTTATCATTATATAATGCCTTTCTATATCCCAGATAATGAGCTTTTTTTTTGAAATCTCTTTTTCTGACAATAGTCACTCCACGATTCTTTTGTTAAGTGGTAGCATGGTATATCTTTTCTCATTCTTTATTTTTAACCTAAATGTGTCTTTTTATGTAAAGTGGGCTTTGTTTAAACAACACATAATTTTTCTTTATTTTTTTTACTCTCCGACAATCTCCTGTGGTGTATTCAGAACATTCACATTTAAAGTGAATTATTGAAGTAGCTTGTGATATCAAATTAGTAACTTTGGTTACTTAGTTTTGTTTAGTTACTACTTAATATTTATTGAATTTTTTATTGTTTCTTTCCCTGACCTTTTCTTTTTGCCTTTTCTGGTTTTAGTTCGTATGATTCTATTTTATCTTCATATGCTTCTATTTTATCTCCTTAATTAGCAAATAAATTGTATTAAAAAATAGTGCTTATTCTAAAATCCAAAATATACATTTTTATCTTATATAAGTTCACCTTCAAATAGTACTATACATGTGTAGTGTAGGGACTTATAAACAAGTATTTATCTACTTATAGCTCCTTGTGATGTTGTTATTAATTTCACTTATCTACGTGCTATAAATACACTATATATTTTAATATAACCAGTTAAATTTTTATTTTTAATAATAAAATTTTTAAAAATAAAAATTTTTTATTTATAATGTTACACTTATTTATTCCTTATTTGTTACTCTTCTGTTTTTTATGCAGATCTACGTGCATGGCCTATATAATTTTTCATTCGCCTGAAGGATTTTTTTCATTTCCTGTAGGGTAGATTTAGTGGCAACAAATTCCCACAGTTTTTGTTTAATTGAAGAAATCTTTATTTTCCCTTTACTTTTAGAGTAATAATTTCCTGTGTATAGGCATACCTCGATTTATCGTGCTTCACAGATGTTGCATTTTTACAAGTAGAAGGCAAGAACCTCTGCCAGAAAAAAGACTATGACTCATTTTACTGTGCTACCTTCTTTATTGTAGTGGTCATAAACAAAACTCACAATATCTCCAAGGTATGCCGCTTTAGAATTCTAGATTGTTGTGTTTATTTTTTTCCCCAACATTTTAAGTATTTAACTCCACTCTCTTTCTTAAGAACTCTTCTGTAATTGATTCTTGTTCTTCTATACGAAAAATGTTCCCCAGTTCCAATAAACTGGGTTCTTTTAAGAGTTTGTCTTTGGTAGTCTGCAATTTGAGTATAAAATGCTTAGGATTTCTGTTTGTTTGTTTGTTTGTTTGTTTGTTTGTTTTGGTAGTTATTCTAACTGGTGTTTCCTGGGCATCCTGGGACTGCAGTTTATTATTTATTATCTATTTTGAAAAATTCAGCCATTATTTCCTCAAATATTTCTTCTGCTTCATTTTTTTTCTCCTTTTCTTCTGTCATTCTAATCATGCCTCTGCTACATCTTTGGAAATCACACCACAGTTCCTGGATGTTCTGTTTTTGTTTTTTTCTTGTTTTTTTTTTTTTTTAACTTGTTTTCCTCTTTTTATTTCATTTTGTGAAGTTTAAATTGCCCCATTATCAAGCTTGCTAATCCTTTTCTCACCCATTTGTGTCTACTGATGAGCCCATCAAAGGCATTCCTTATTTATGTTGCAGTGTTTTTGATTTCCAGCATTTCCTGGACTCTTAGAACTTCTGTCCCTCTGCTTACATTGCCCATCTACACTTGCATGTTCTTGACTCTTTGCATTGTAGTCCTTAACATATTAATCATAGCTGTATTATATTCCTTCTCTGATAATACCTACAAATCTGAATCTGGTTCTGATTATTGCCTGTTCTCCCAATAATGCATATCCTTTTGCCTTTTGACATGACTTTTAATTTCTTCTATTTTTTTCTAAAATTCAGACATTTTATATCAAGTAATAAGAACTGAATTAAACAGGACCTTAGTGTGGAGATTTATGTTAATTCGGCTATGACTTGGACTTTGTTTAATGTTTGTTATAGCTATAGGTTGTTATAGCTAATGGTCGTTGTAGCTAGAGGCTTCAAATCCATCTGTGGTCCTTGTTTTAATCTTCTCTCGATTTTGGGCTCCCTTAAATATTCCTCAATAAGTATCTATGCCTTGCAGATCTTTCAGATGGAATCCACTATTGTTAAACTGGGCTCCTGTTGGAGTGGTGGTAGGAG
>NW_011888809.1:10013132-10026635 GCF_000151845.1 Pteropus vampyrus
CTAAAAAATAATTAAGATGTTCTATCTGGAGATAGCTCCTTTAGATTAAATTGGTCCACCTACAGAAGAATATTCTTGAAACTAACTCCTATCCTTACTTAAGAAAATATTTCTTAAATGTGCCTACTTTCAGATAGGCTACTTATTTCTGCATTACGAGTCATGCTCTTCTTTTATGTCAAGTTCAAATGCTCACATTAGTACATTTGAAATAAAGACTTGTAATCATATAAATGCCAGAGGAAAATAAAAGAATAAACTCATTAAAAAGTACTTGTGAGAGTGATAGTAAAATTTTAGAAATCTAATGGCCTGACCAGAGAAGATAGAACAATTATCTCCCTATGCATTGTGGACTTTTGTCTCATAGAGTTTATATATTTGTCTATAAACATTCAAACACATTGTGAAGAAAAATTATAAGCATAATTATCAATATTAGCTAAAAGAATGATTACTTGGTAGATAGTACCCATGACACAGACGGTCATATTTTCAAACTGTAATATCAAGAAAGCAATCAGGATATAATGACAATTATGTCTAATTCAAGCTTTAGTTTGACCTAATTGCTTTTTAATATACATAATTGATCTTTGTATGTGGACAGAGTTCAAGATGCTACTTAAAAATAGTCCTAAATATCTTCACCTATGCGTTTGACGTTATTTACTTTATAATGCACCGAAATTGTGAGCTAGTGCTTTAAAGGATGCAATTTCCATTATTCAAGTAGAATGAAATGAAAACAAATTTAATAAGAACAAGAAATCTTTTTCTTGTTCTTAATGAATTATAATCACAAATTAAAATCACTATGGCAGAGCACCACAAACAGCAATAAACAGTAAAATTGTTTTCACCTTCATTGTTTTGTGTGACAGTATTCACTATATTTGTATATGTTTGAATAATAAATAATAGTATAATTTTAAAAGTATAAAATTTAAAAGTCATTACTATTTCCAGAAGTAAATTTAGACATTTACCTCTATCATATGCATTCCAGTTTTACTCTAATTAGATAAAAGGTTGCAATTAAGACCATACATCTTATTAATTCTGTAAAGAAATAAAGTGCTTCTTTTTGATAACTCTCACAAGGAAGATTTGGAAATGTCAGACTGAGTTATAGGAAAGAGAACATTTCATGGCCTAGTAATTCAGGCAATACATGGCAAGCAATAAGAAGAGGAGAAAGATAATTGAAATAGGTAGGGCAGAAGAAAGATGGTGGGATAAACATTATGTATGGAGGCTTGCTCCCCAGGTAATGAGGTAATAGATCTAATCTGCTGTAAAATGTAATGTATAAACACTCCTGTTTTCTAGAAACAGACAATACTTGCAGCTATAAAAGAACAAGTAATCAAGCATTTATTATTCTCTAGCTTGAGCAATAAGCAGAAAATTATAAGAGTGAAAGAAACTGTTTTAGATTAAGGAAATTGTTCAGTATAAGCTTTCTCTAACTCTAAGTCAGATCTCAATTATACACACTGATGGAAGAGAAGCCTGTACAGGCTATTTGAAATGGCAGGTATAAAAAAATTACATATAATTTGGTAATGGACAATGCATATTATAAAGAGGGTCCTAAAAAAAAAATAAAAAGCCAAGATCCACTGACAGTTTTGTCATGGGGCGCCACAATTTGGGTGCACTGGGTGCTGACAGTTGAGGAAAATCTTCTTTTGGGAGGTGTGCTATATTGGTACAGGTTTTGGAATTACAAGACCAAGTAAGGAACTCTGAGCACATCAGATCATCAGTGAAATTGTTTTGATAGTCAAAGAACAAAATATAAAATATAACATTTGTATATTATATAAACCTTCTCGACTGGACATCCAACTTCGGTAGGTAGAATTCTGTAGGTTGCCCTTTCTCCTATTCATCTTTTATAAATCCCAGAGGACTTCACCTTTCTATGGCTTTCCTTCCTTTCCTTCGCGAAGTAGGATTAGGGTTGAGAACAAGACATAGGGACTGGTGAAAAACATATATATAAAGTCACCTCAACCTCGATAGTCTATGATTCTAGGAGTTTTATTATTCTTACTTTTGAAATATCTAATATTCAAAATATATTTATGAAGTAATTTTGATTAGAAGGAAGGGAGAATTTTTAGACTTTAAAAATTATAGTTAGTCTTTAGGAATGTGAACTATAAGAGTATAGCCAAAAGAGTTGAGTCAACCCAGATGTTGCCTGTACATCAGCAAAATAAATATTGATGTTAATCTGAATACCTTATTAGCGATAATATAGATACCTTAACCCAATTAGGAGAGAAATATACAATGTTTGAGTGGTTATGAGCCAACAACAGTGTAAAGTGCTTTACGTAAATTATGTCATTTAGTCATAGCGACAAGCGGAATCATCTTTACACCTGTTAAAATTGTATTTTTATTATTACCAGAGATATTCTCTTTCAGTGCCTCTTTAAGCACTAGAAGTCCGAGGAAGATCGTCATGACACTGCAGTGTTCTGGGTGAAGCGAAAGTGGGATGTTGCCTCTTCTCGGATAATGCTCCCACACTGCTTCATATCACCACCGCACTGTCAACAGAGAGTCCCTCTTTATTGTGAGGAGGGCAGACTGATGTGGACAGAAGTACAGACTGATAAGATTAACCTTCCAGTGTAACTTGTCAGCTGCCTAATTCTTTAAATCTCTCAGAAACTAGACACAGTTTTGTGGTATTGACACAGAAATAAATTATGGTCGAAGATTATTTTCTTGTATCTCTGTTCAAAAGTGAGAAAAGGGCTATTTACTATTGTTTGTCTCAATAATAGTTAAGAAATATTCATTTATCAAAAAGCTAGCTCTGACATAGAAATTCCGTTTAAAAATTGGTCTTCTTTTCTTTAAAATTACCTGCATCATGATTATCGGACAGATTTCTTTTTCAGATGCATACAGAGTGGTCCTCTGAGTCTTTTGCAGTCTCATTAGCATGTGGTTTTCAAAAAACATTCATCAGTTCTGCCATTCCCTGTGCTTAGTGGGATTTGTGGGCTTCGAATGGTCACAATAACCAGTTGAAGTTCCTGACTGCCAAATAGAAAGTATGAGGAGTCCAGGCCAATTCTCTTGCAAGAATTACAGATGAAGTCAACCTCTTTCTCCAAAAGCTTTAAAATGTGTAAGGAATACACACATTGGTGAACTGGTTTTGCTGTTTTCTGTTAGCACCAACAACTATATGGGTGCACCTACTCTATTTCAGAAGTAATGGCTGGGAATATCAATAATCAGACCAATAAGATAAGATGTTTTAACCAATGCTGTTCTCTGAGGTTAGGAAGTGGAAGCTAATTAAAAATCATTGAAATAGTTGAACTAGCTAAATATAAACGTTCTCTAAGTCTGCTTCTCAAACAACTTCTGGGGACAGGGAACCGGAAAGTGGTCATCCAGTGACTACCAGTGTTGAGTTAGAGAGCAATGCAATGATCAAGAATATGTTTTCGGTATTGGATCCTATAATGCTAGAACTAGGGCAGGTGTTGCTGTGCAAGATGCACCATATAAGAACCAAGAAATCAAGTGCTGGCAAAATCCCCAAATGTCGAAGCCACGACTAAGAATAGGTTTACCTGTCCAAGTTGAAAATCAGGTAAAAGTAGGATTGGGAGAACATGGTTAGCACAAAGGAAGTGTTCTTGTGTGCTTAACATGACCCCTCTGGAAGAATTTCAGTTCTTTACATACCATTTAGCATATAATTCCTAATGATTGAACCAGGATACCTAATCAGATAGAAGGCCGCATTCACTGGCGCAAATGGTGTTTACTCACAATAAGTATAATAATAAATTTAAGAGAATATATTACTCATTAAATTATTTATATGTGGGTTTTTATGATTTAATCATTGTAAAATACTTCTACTTTCACCCTTAATGCTCCAGAACATGTAAATCCTAGCTCTTATAAATGTGACAGAGTATTAACTAGCTGATATATATTGTCCTAAATACCTAAAAAAAATTCACAAGTTGTCACATGCATGTTATTACAAATCATGACACTATTTGGTTCATTTGGTCCATTTTTATGAATAATAGTGTAAAATGTATTCAAACTATTCTGGTTTTCTCTTCTTTAAAGATTTTAAGTCATGCGTATCACTGGGCTTCAAAGCTAACAGATGTTGGTTCACATTTTTATTCCTCTCTTACAAGTTGTATAACTTTAAACAGTTTAATTAGATTAGATTCTTCGAACCTGATCTTTTCATTTAAAATGGAAATGATAATGCTTACTTTACAGAGCTGACTTGGGAATGAAGAAGAAAATGTATGCAAAAGTTATGGCATAGTGCCTGGTATTCAATAGGTGCTTCAATAATGTTAGTAATTTCCTTTTCCCTTCTTGTTCAAGAGGTTGAACAGATGGGCATATTATAGAATATGAAGAGCAACATGAATTATTTTCAACATAAAAATTCTTATATACCATCCAGTACAGTAGCATGACATCACATAAAAATCATATATTTTGTAATAATGTAGAAGACTAAAAACTACAAACCGAAACGAGAGAATTTTAAACTGAAGCAATCATTTGATGTAACTACTAAACCAGTAAAAGTAGAGATGCAATACTAGACTCAGAAAAACTGAGTTTAGTTCTGGCTGATGCTCTATAAGAAGAATATTAATGAATATATTTAACATAAATGATGGCCAGGGAGCTTGAAATCTGGTCATGAGAACAGTAGAAGTCATTGAGACCATTTTTAGCCTGTGGAGCACAGACAAATCTGCGATCTTCCCATGTTATACGGGCTAGCACGTGGAAGCATTGTAACATACAGGGGACGTCTACGATACCAGAGGGCTGCATTAGTATGACTCAGATGAATAGAAAGAGAACATTATAACTAAAGCAAAAGTACCCACAACAAAACAGCAACAGAACAGCTGTTCAGTGACGGAACGGGTAACCCAAGAAAGGCACAAAACACTCATTACTGGTGATATCAGAGAATAGTCAGAGCATAGACCATGAGGTAAGGAAATTGTAAAGGAAATGCTTCATGTTTAGATTAAATACCAAAACCTAGGTTCTCTCTAATTCTTTTTAGTTTTAAGTTCTTACAATATGAATGATAGCTGGATCATCCAAAAGATGAAGTGTGGGGAAAATAAAACCGAAGTCTGTCTTTAGAAATAATAGTTCTTTTGTTTAATCAACAACCTTGGCTTTTAGGAACTTCTCAGGGAAGAGCTACTAAAATTAATTTTGAAAGTATTCTGATTCAAAACACGGAAGGAAATTCAATAATACTTGCTGACAAAGCAAGGACTTCATCAGTGATACGTACATCCAGGGAGTGAATGTGAGTGCCACCAAACAATTATTGAAAACAACTAATATAAATATCAACCCACTGAATACTTTTAACACCTCACCTCAACTCTTACCCAAACACACACACACACGTGCGTGCACACACGCACACGCACACACACACACAAGCACAGGAAATTTAAATGAGACCAGAGGTGAAGGTGAGAGAAAGGCTTTGGTAGGGCAGGGGAATTAGAATCTTCATTCGATTTACATTTACATCTGTTCCTTTTTCTCCAATAATGTTTTATTGGCTTATTTTTAGGTCAAATTTATACTTATATTGAAAGTCATCCTTTTTCTTGTACAGATTTGCAATTTTGACAAACTCTTATTGTCATGTCATGTAACCACTAGTACAATCAGAATAACCCCAGTAAAATTCCCCCGTTTCCTGTGGTTATCAAGCCATTCTCACTTTGTTTTCTGTGACCTTATCATATTCACTTATTACTTACTTGTAATAGCTATTTTATGTACAGTCTGGACAGTCTGGGATTTTCTTATAGATGATCATGTGTCTGCAAATACAGATGATTTCTTTCTTAGTTTATAATCTCTAAAATGATTTATTGAAACATTTATTTGTTTTGCCTTATTATACTGTCCAGTCTTCTAGTATAAAGCTCAATAGAAATGATAAGAATGTATACCTTTTCCTGGTTCTCAATCTCAGACAAAACCTTTCTATTCTTTTATTCTTCTTCAAATTTCTCAACTATTATATTTTGAACATTTTCTTCTGATCAGTCTTTTTTTTTTCTGAGTCTTCAATTATGTAATGAGGTTGAGATGTTTGATATTGACCTATATCTCTTAGATTCTTTGTTCTGAGTTTTTTATTTCTCTATTTCTTTGTGCTTCATTTTAGACTTTTTAAAATTAAATTCTCTTCAAGTTATTTGATTCTTCAGTTCTATTTTGCTGAATACCCATTGAAGGCGTATTTTATCTATGATGTCATATTTTCTTTCTGGCAGTCTCAGGTGACTTTTAAAAATAATTTTCATGTCTCTGCTGAAATTCCCTACTTTTTATCCTAGTCGTACAAGTTATTCACCATTTACACTATGTAGTAGCTCCCTAGGGCTGCCATAACGTAAAAGTTTTCTCTCTCAGTTCTGGAGACTAGAAGTATGAGATCAGATGTCAGCAAGGCCATGTTTCCTCCAAAATCTTTAAGGAAGAACCCTTTCTTGCCTCTTCTAGCTTCTATTGGTTGCTGGAAATTCTTAGTGTTCTTTGGCTTTTAGATATATCACTCCATTGCTGCCTCTGGCTTCACATGCATTGTCTTCTGTGCTTTTTCTTTTTTTTGTATCTGTGTCTTCTTTTTAAGATACCAGCCATACTGGATGTAAAGCCCACCCTAATCCATTATGACCTCACTTCATCTTAACTAATTATGTCTGTTAAAACCCTATTTGTAAATAAGGACACATTTATAAATGTGTCAGGACTTCAATATATCATTTCTGAAGACACAGTTTTCAACCCACAACGCATTAAAACGTTTACCTTAGTGACTATAGGTATTTTAAAGTCCTTGTAGAACAATCCTGGCTCATCACTTGTGTTTCTTGGGGTAGGGGGAGGGTTTTGTAACCTCAGAAAGGCTGAGAGTTCTGTTTTTATTTTTCCAGTAGTGCTTTTGAGTATCGGATGTTTTGATGCCCATTTTCTAGCGTCATTAAACCTTTTTATTAATAATTACTAATATTATTAATGCTCGAGAAAAGGATTCTAGAAATGTTTGTGCCTATCCCAAATCAGTAGCCATCATCTCCCAGGGGACTGTGCCATGGAGGTAGGCCTCCCTCAGGCCTCTCTCTTGCCCTGTTCTTTTCCGTGAATACCCAGGAGAGACACACGAAGAGCTTCTGAGTAAGTGTGAACTCTCCCACGTCCAGATCTATTTTAATTTGGAATGCTAGCCCACACTTGGCCTTTCGAAACTTGTTAAAATTGAAGCTGATTTATCCTTACCTACTGCTATGGAGAGGGGCTTCTCCCTCCCATGCTTATCAAAGTGGAGCATGCTGCTCATATATCTCCAACCTTCCTTAAGGGTGTTCGTGACTCTGGAATCCAGTCCCCTTTGTTGCCTTGTGAGCTCCGCTCTTTGATGGGGTCAAGAAAAATAAATCGTGTTGATTATCTGGCTTTACTCATTCTTATGGATAGTATCAACATTCTCTTGCATCTTTTAACATCCTAATCGCAAACAGAACACCAGTCACTTCTGAGCAACTCTGGGCAAACTAAAGATCCTATAGCTGTAAGGATCATGCACTTTGATATTTTATTTTGCTCATTGTCTGTTTCTCCCCAGTAGAATAAAAATGCCTTGAAGGCAGGAGATTGTGTCAGTTTTATTTATCGCTGTTATACTGAGAACACTTAGAAAAGAGTCTGCCACAAAGTTGCTTCTCAATAAATGTTATCTTTAGGCATTACATATGTTTTCACATTTTGTCCTCAAAAAACATTTAATATAGATAATATTATCCCCATATTTTAGAGGAAGAAACTCATTTTCAAAGACGTTAAATAAATTGACCTGCATAATACAGTTTTACTTGGCAAAGAGAGATGGAAAGAAGTACCATGGGAAGGATGGAAAGAGTATTTGCGTTCAGCATAACTGGGTTGGGATGCTGAGTTCTGTACTATTTTTGATGTTTTGAGTAAACCAGTTAACTTTTCTGGTCCTCAATATTCTTTTCTTTAAAGTGAGGCTAAGATTTCCCCCTTTAAAATGTTATATTAAAGAAACTAATGAAATCATTCTTTAAGCAATGACACATGGTAGGCATTCAATAGCTATTAGTATGACTCCTATTGCTCCTAATAGTAGTAGTATTTTTATATTACCATTTTTTTTTTAAATCTTGAGCTTGATTCCAGTTTCTCTGATGCTAAATCCTGAGCAGAATTAATTTCATCTTGAAACCATTAAAACATGGAATAGTATAGGGACAGAAGATTCTGTGGGGTGGGAGGTATGATAGAGTAAGCAGAGCCAGAATTTAGGCAGATGTGAAAATGCAGTTATAGAACTGGCTGTAATCTGTTCTCTGCAGGACATATTCTGTTTGTACAGAGGGCAGGGTCAACTCTCCTTTGTGCTAAACCGAAGTAGTAAATATTAGGAACTTGTGCAAAACAAAGTAAACAATAAGAGGAGGTTTTTAATTTATATTCTCAGCAACTAATTTTGAGGAAGAAAATAGCTTTTCTCTAAAAATAAGGATTTTTTTAAAGTAGTTGATTAAACAAATAATGGCGAAGAAAGTGTCAGAGATGATACTGATGAGAAACAAACGTAATATCAGGAAGAGTTTTCTAGGCTATCGTACTTTGGGGTTTATCGTCAAGGTTATGGAAATGTGGAATGGATGAAAAGAGGCTAATAGATTAACATGTTTTAAATTTATCTCTTTGAGCAGAATAGAGTGCTCTTAAGCATGGAGTCTTAAAGACTTCATTTAAATTCAAATCTTTGACCATTTTATGTTATTTGAGACATGAAGCTTCCTATGTCTAGGGAGTAATGTGACGGATAAGAGAGCTGATGGAAACAAAAAGAAACATCCTGAAAGCTAAACTATAAAATGAGTTACTAACACAATATGATCACATTGAATAAAAAAAGAAAATCAACTTCTTGTATATCTGTTTACATTTTCTGGGCTGCTTAGGTCTGCTGCCCAACATGTGTCATTTTACTCATTTTGAAAGACTGATAGACCTTCTATGCCATTTAAAAAAATCCATATTATTTTTCTCAGTGTTCGATTTTCATGGTGATACTAAGAAATTTTGAAAATATCTTTGAGGTGACAAAATATAGTTTTCTTATTTGGAATAGAATTCTGTAGGGATTTACTTTGTGTCTTTATTGAAAATAGCCTGAGGCATTATATGGTAGTATATTGGTTAACATCTATTTTTGAAAGTCCATTAGCCAAAGAAACTCAGGCTGAAAACTAGTGTTTTCTTTTTCCTTTTTTGATTTATGTTTAGAAAAAAGCGAAGCTATTTCGAAGGCTAGAAAGTCATTATAGCTGAAGGTTATCTCAGATGTCATCAAGAAGAATTTATTTTATAGTTGAGACAAATAAGGCTTAATTTGAGAAACAGTATGACCAATGTTACATAATTTTTATGTTCATTTCCTAGATTTTATTGTGTCTTGAATACCAGTTCTTCATGCTTTAAACTGTAGCTTATTGCATACAAATGAATCTTTCATAAATTAATGATCATGTAGAAATACTTTATTTCACCAAGTAGTTAAAAATATAAATTAACAATTTTTTCATGTTTTAAGATATTTTAATGATTTATCATTTTGCTAATATAAATAATTTGATTTAAAAAAAAATCCCATAACTTTTCTAATTACACCAGTCCTATAAAATGATGGAATATATATATAAAGCAATTTATATAAAATGAATAAATTATAGAGAAAATAAAGACTGTCTAAATGTCACTACTCAGAAGAAAACAAAATTTATTCTTAGTACAATAACATTGACATTCAGTAGGGCTCAAATTTTAATAAGATATAAACCCTTTCCTCAAGAAACTCACTGTCAAATGAGACAGATACTAAGCCAACAATTGTAATGTTTTATTATAATCAAAATAATAGAATAATAGAGAGAAAAAGCTTTTTCGGAGCAGCAATTTGAGGGGGTGAAAAGAAACTTGACATCTATGATATAGGTCATGGACATAATGTAAGGTTTGGTTTAGTGGTTAAATAAAAAAAAAATACAGAAAGCTGCTGCAATTTTTTTATTAATGTCTAATAACATGATTATTATTAGAAGATGTCTACTCTGAGCTTAGACACTAATTTGAAAAAAAAAATTGGTCAAAGCATGCTTTTTACAAGCTTTTCTAGAAGAGATAACGAATGAAAAATATTTAAAGAACCCTCAGCTCTGAGGACTATAAAACAAACAACCCTCCAACATCAAAAAAATAAAAAAAGGACAAAAGGCTTAGACATTTCACCCAAGATGATGTATGAATGTCATGAAATGGTGTTTAACATCATTAGTCTTTTAAGAAATGCAAAATAAAATCACCAAAATAGAACACAAAATGGAAACAATTTGGCAGGTTGTTATGTGACATGGATTATATTATATTCATAGTCATCCAAAACTAGGGGCAACCCAAACGTACGTCAGTGGGCGAAATGGTTAAACAGTCCACAAAATGAGCTGCTACTACTCCGCAAGAGGAAGGAATTAACTCTTACTGGGCTAGGTGCTTAACGGCGTGAATCTCGAAGGCATTATGCTGAGTGAGAGAAAGCAGCCACAAATGGTTCCATACTGTATGATAATATCATTTCTATGACATTCTGTAGTAAGCAAACTGTAAGTATGGAATGCAGGTCAGTGGCATTAAAGTGTCAGAGGTGGGCGTGGTTTGACCCTAATAGGCGGCACGAGAGGTTTTCTAGTGATGGAACTGCCCTGCATCTTGGTTGTGATGGCGGTTACAGAAATCTATGAATATGTTAAACTCATAAAACTGTACAGCAAGCAGTCTACTTGATTGTACATCAATTTAGTAGTAATTAAAAGAAACTACACAGAGATAACAAGATGTGACTATACTTAAAACATGAGATCACTCTAAATGCTGATGGATATAGAGGAAGTGGAATTTCTGTATTTTCTGCTAGAAATTTAAATTGATTCAATTACTTTGGAAAATAGTTTTATATCTACTAAAGTTAAACATAACCCAACGTTTCTATGCCTACATATGTACCCAAGAGTAATGAGTGTGTATGTCAACCAAAACGCAAGAATGTTCATAGCAGCTTCACTCATAACAGCCAGAGTGGAAACAAATTAAATAAACAGCAAATAAAGGATATCTAAATAAAGCGAAATATATTTACATAATGGAGGACTACACAGAAAAATAAACAAGCTGCTGATAACACACAATATTATTGAGCCTCACAGACCTTATGTTGAAAAGAAAAATACAAACACATAGGAAAATATTCATAAAATTCACTAACTATGCATCTCAAAGATAGGCAGAGCTAATCTCTGATAATAGAAATGAGAACAGGGGTTACCTTCAATGTATTGAATGGGATAGAACAAGAGAGGTCATCCTGAGGTGCAGGAAATATGCTAAATGTCAAATCTGAGTAGTGGTTACATGATTATGTAGAGAGATGATAGGTGATAGATGATAGATGATACATAGATAGATGATAGATATAGGCATATAAGTTTTATTGAGTTATATGTTTAAGATTTGTGTACTTAATTGTATCTACGTTATACCCTAATTTAAAAAAATAAAGGAAACAGGAAAAAAAAAAAAGAAAAGAGGAAAAAAATAAACCTTTCTGGTGTTCTTTTCTACAGAATCCTTATTAGGTCATTTCTAATCTAAATATAGATAAAATGAGTAAATCTCCTTCTTTGAAAATATTCTTGTACTAGCTTATTTGGGTATGTTATTTATTCCATACAGATAATTTAATTATTCCATAAACTCAGTTATCAGTAATTTGTTTATAAATTCACATTACTATATAAATTGGCATGACAACGAAGTGATTTAATGTGGAACATATTCTTCCTGAGCAGCTAGAGTCCTGTGTACAGTTCATCACCGCCCACTCCTTCACATCTAGCAATGCCAAGCGTGATTAGATGGTTGCTCACATAGCACAGCTCACAGGAACATGTTCACATTGCAGTCTAGATGATTACATCTTTACAAGTTGTATAAAAATCGTTCTGGTTATCTGGTAAGGAAAATAACGATTTAAAGAATGTTCTGTCTAAGTTCTGGCAGAGCCTGCGATTATTACCACACCAGCACCGCCAGCCACTTCTAGGGTCCTCACCGCATCACAGAGGAAAAGCCAAGAACAGTAACAATGTAGGCTACCGCATTTGGTCCCTGTTTTGACGCACTTATGTGACATTTTTGATGCATGTGACAAGCAGAGGTCACAACTGTGCCAAGCGATTTATGGGAAGAGATGTACTCAGAGGGCTCACGTGGGGGGCAAGCGGCTTCTGGAGGGGTTCGTGCAGACCATCAGACTTGGTGCTGCCGAGAGCTTGGGCACTGACTTCTGTGACCTGTGTTCCCCTGGACTGCTAAATGGTTTTATACATCTTGAATTCTCTCTATTACAACCATTCGTTCCTTGAATACGTAGAGTAGCTTTTGTTTTTCTGACAAAAAATCTTATTGAAACATTTCCTCACAATAGACCCCTATTCTCCAAAGCTTCGGTCGTTTGTTTTTGCACTGGTGGATTTAGCAGCTCTCTCCCATAGAGTCACGATGTTGAAGTTCTTCCTGGGACATCAGATTATTTGACATGCTTTTAGCATGGTATCTCCTTGGTAATGAACATATCGTAGACGAAGTAATACGATATCACAAGTAATTTATGAATTCCGAACATATGTATTGGTTTCCAACTTTGCATTCAACACTATGTTAGTGAAAAATAAGTGATTTTAATAAAATAATGTGCAATTATGAAGGCCAAAATAGATGGCTTCACCTTGGGTAAGGGCAGGCTTCCTGGAGGAAAGGGCATATACATAGACAAGTCGAATTGATGTTAGTTTAGTAAAGTTAGAAACTGGAACGTTCCAGGGGTCCTCTGCAAGACAAAGTTATCTCCTCTCTTTTTAAACAGTACCTATAGATTTACTTAGAAAAACCCTCACAGATACGGGAAACTTTCTGTTATAGCCTACAAACCTCATGTTTTTTAAAATAATGGTTTCACACCAAAGAAATATTCACGACTAGGACTAATATCGGATATATTTGCACAATGACCATATCGCACTGATCACAAATTTAGACATGCTATCTGATAGATGGTCTATATTACGGCCTTTTAATGGGGCATGTTGCAAAACACATCTGTCTTCGAAGGTGCCTATAACTTATTTAGGTATTATTAGCCATTGTGGGTTGAGTACCAACTCCCCGCTGAGGCTGTATTTGTCATTCTGTGTTTACGATTGAATCTGATTTTATGCTCAGAAAAATTCTGTAAGTAAGGCACCTATTTTACTGGGAGATATGAAGCTGAAGGAAACTCTG
>NW_011888809.1:10026685-10029543 GCF_000151845.1 Pteropus vampyrus
CAAAATAGATGGCTTCACCTTGGGTAAGGGCAGGCTTCCTGGAGGAAAGGGCATATACATAGACAAGTCGAATTGATGTTAGTTTAGTAAAGTTAGAAACTGGAACGTTCCAGGGGTCCTCTGCAAGACAAAGTTATCTCCTCTCTTTTTAAACAGTACCTATAGATTTACTTAGAAAAACCCTCACAGTTACGGGAAACTTTCTGTTATAGCCTACAAACCTCATGTTTTTTAAAATAATGGTTTCACACCAAAGAAATATTCACGACTAGGACTAATATCGGATATATTTGCACAATGACCATATCGCACTGATCACAAATTTAGACATGCTATCTGATAGATGGTCTATATTACGGCCTTTTAATGGGGCATGTTGCAAAACACATCTGTCTTCGAAGGTGCCTATAACTTATTTAGGTATTATTAGCCATTGTGGGTTGAGTACCAACTCCCCGCTGAGGCTGTATTTGTCATTCTGTGTTTACGATTGAATCTGATTTTATGCTCAGAAAAATTCTGTAAGTAAGGCACCTATTTTACTGGGAGATATGAAGCTGAAGGAAACTCTGTAACTTGCCAGTTGGCGCACATCTAGTCAATAGCAGACAGGAGAAGGAGCCTAGCTCTGACTGCAAGCCTTTGGCTATTTTCCTCCACTATATTTTGACTCTTTAAACTTTACTGCATGTTCCTGCATTGCTGGTAACTGGTGTGAAGCAATGAATCTATCTTTCGAATTCCTCTCTGAGTTAAAATACATTTATCATTTCATAGGAGGTAATACTTGTTGAGTATATCACGTACTAGGCTTTGCGTTAGTTGTTCTAGGAACACTGTATCATTTTATTTTCAAGCCCTCTTTAGATTAGAAACTGCAAAAGATAAAAGTCCATGGAATTAGTAAGAGTGGTAGTTTGGGGTTGAACTCCTGCAGATTAGACTTGGCCTAAATCCCTTAGCTTTTTCAGTTGTCCAAAAGGTATGATCTCTTAACAGAAAAACCTAAGAAAGTTTCAGTATATTTAGTTAATATATATTCCAGTGAAAGTAGTTTCTCAGTGACAGAATATTTAATTCATTGTTTTAAAGAAAACGGTAATTCATTCTGGTAAAATGCTGAAATAACACATCAGATTGGGCTTTGAGATTTAAATTAACATACAATAGAAATTAAATATAGGTGTAATAGCTAACGGAAAGCCATATAAACGAACCCGAGTTTGAGGGATAAATAACAGATGGAATTTATGACACCAACTGAAAGTTTCGTAGTCAAGCTACCATAACTTATAGGGGCACTCTGTGGGTTTACGGGACAACAAAATTTGGAATTTGGGGAAAACGTTATTCTGGTGTCTGGTCCTGAAAAAGCGAGGGCATTGTTGGAAGACAAAAGCCTCTTCGTTTTCTACATAATGGAGGAAAGAAAATACAAAAGGAAAGGTATCTTTTGCCGACATTTTTCTAGCTGGAAGTCACCTGCAAAATTATTAAGTTAAACCACCCGATTTAAAAAAATGTGAAAATGGGGACCAAGAGAAGATTAATAACTTACCTAAGACTGCTGAGGCTATTAGGTATAATAACTTAGGTCTTTTCTCAGCCCAGTCATTTCCTGCAGACCATGCATGCACATTAATGTGATGGGGGTGAGTCTCAGTGACACAACTGCCAAGAAATATTAATTGACTTTATACACATAGAGGCACAGAGCTACACGACGAGGAGTACATTTTCAGCTCGGACGGCAAAAGACCCTTTTCACCAGATGATATTTAGAATTCTCTTCTTAGTTCCACAGCTTGAGCAATATGCTCATTGTAACAGAGACGAATGAAGCCTGAAAAGGGAAAATACAGGCGCACCGAGAGGCCTCCTAGTTCAGAGAGGAAGAGATTGGAATAAAAATGGAGTTCCAGTCACCTGTACCACAGATTAATTAATGAAGAACAATCAATACTTCGTAGAGGATATTTTCAAACATTAGAATACATAGTGGGGACTCAGTCAAAAGCTTTGCGTGCTCTGATTGTGGTCGAAGTAAGTGAATAAACAAATACCAAAATATAGTTAATAGGAACACTGAAGCAGAAAGTCACATCCTCACCCAGACGCTGGAGACCGGATAGGACAGGAGAAATTTTCTGGAACTTGGAAGTCAAATGAACGAGATTAATGTAGAAGAAAATATTTCCTGCACAAATATAATTACAAATTTATTAATAAGCTAGAAAGTAAAGTGACATCAGATTTCACTTCTCTTAATTTAAGGTCACCAAAAACAACCCGAGGAAATAATTTGGATGCAGGTTGTTACTTTGGAAGATGATCCCAGGAATAACTGTTTGGAGAGAATGAGGCAGGAAACATGAGATGTTATTACAGGTATTTTATCTCTAGCAACAGGAGACCTCTGACAACCATGAGGACTGCTTCTCAGAATTGTTCACCAAATAGGCTGTAGCCTTTATCCGCTGATGCAATAAAGCTTGTCCTGGGGATGTTTGCTCCCTGCATTTCCAGATGGTGATCCTCACTGGAGAAAACCTGGAAAAGAATGCGGAAAGGCAGGCTGAGCGACTTTGAGGTTAATGATCAGCAGAGGGCGTGTGTCTGAGCTCTTCGGAGCAGTTCAGTTCAGCTGTGACTGCATCTGATGGGACCTGCCTCAGGCCCCAGAGATATAGAGGTACTGAGCTCTCTGTATTGCACCTATGGGTTGTTATTATAGGCAAGTTTTATTCCAAACACTGGTCTCTCTTACACCCGCAATAAATGGAGTCAAGATATCCTTCCAGGATGTAGATACATCATTGGACTAGACAGGTCTATCTGTCTTTTATAGTAAGGTCTAA
>NW_011888809.1:10029593-10037223 GCF_000151845.1 Pteropus vampyrus
TTACACCCGCAATAAATGGAGTCAAGATATCCTTCCAGGATGTAGATACATCATTGGACTAGACAGGTCTATCTGTCTTTTATAGTAAGGTCTAAGGGCCAGAGATGCCAAGGCTAGGAAAGTAGCTACCCGTTGACACTTACCCCTCTTCTGCCAATTTATTCAGTGCCGTCTGATTATGTTTGTGTTTTGCTTCATGTTGCACTTTTAGCAAACCACTCCAACTATCTATTCTATGTGCTGAGAGAGATGACTTATTCATGAGCCACACAATGCTCATCTGATTATTCATTTAAATTGCAATACTGTGAAAAACAATTTCGGCGATCATTTGGTTTAAAATTTTTTTAAAAATCTAGCACATTATTAAGTTTTAAATAATGGCATTGACAGAAAAAATGAAATTGAGGGTGAATAGATAATGAGTTTGTTTTTGAATATGCTGTTTGTTTAGTAGATAGCAAGAAACTAAATATGCAAGAATAAAAATATTTCTGAAGCCAGAGATCTAGATTTGGGAATTATTACATGAAGAGAAGACGAATTCCCTTATGGAAAAGTGAAAGATAAAACAGAAGCAATCTATAGATAGAGAAATAGGATTTTTCCATCTGAGTACATAAAAAGAGTTGGGGAAGATACGAATAAGGGTCAAGAACTAAGAAACATCTGCATTTATGTCTTAGAAAGCAGAGAAAAGCAAGCTTTGATTAAAGCGTCAAATGCCATTGTAAATTTGAAATCAGAAAGTCATAAAGGACTCCATATTTAGTGATTTCCTTTTTTCTTCCTATTAAGAGCATTTTTAGTGAACTGATTGCAAAGATTTATTTACTAAGATGAACTGGAAGGGGGGGGGTATAATTTAAGGATATTTTGAGAGACTTGATATTGAAACCCATAGTTTTCAGAGTATCTCCTATTATCATGGGTTGATTTTCAATTTAGTATAGTTTTCATTTTGTAAGATTTTAAAAAACTGAGCAGTTTTTTTAGTTAGAATAAACATGTAGACAGAAAAATTTATTAGAGAAAGATAATCATTGATACACAAATTGATGGAGAAGTTACTCTTGTAAAAGTAGCCATATAATGTTCTCGTTTTTCGAAAGGGAATGGGATAGCTATGGTGAAAATACAGAATACTCCAGAAATCAAGAGAAAGAAATTTGTAAAGTTGCAGATCAGATATTCCTAATCTTCTAAAGTAGGAAATAAAAACATCAGATCAACTTATCAGGCTATCTTGGGTTTTGCACCTTAAAAAGAATAAAATCAACTAGTGAATTGTATAAGAGAGTATATATTTAAGAGATAATAATGAGATTCTGTTTTTATGTACAGTAGTAAACCAGAGGGGTAAAATTTTTGTGAATTGTGTCACAAAATGTCAGGACTTGAGCGTTAACCATTGCTTTGTCATTAACTAAGTGACTGACAAATCACTTAACCTCTCCGGGTCTTAGATTTTTTTTTTTCTTTTTAAATATAGATGCTGAAATAGAATATTTTTGAAGTAAAAATGAAAATTATATGAAGCAAATGAAGACTGACATAATCAAATAAGATTCACAGAGGAATTGATCTTGTGAGCCTTGTGGGATGGTCACATAAAAGTAAACACTACAGACAAGGATGCCTCTCTCCCTTGAACCAAATGAGTAGACGGAGAAGAGAGCCTTAATAGTAAATTAGATGCTAAGTGCCCACTCTGTGCATCTCACATGCTAGACACTTTCACATATACGATACATTACATATCTGTATATATAATACAATATAGATTTGCTTATTATTTGCAGGAAGTTACACTCTACCGTGACTAGACATGGGAAGGGTCCTCACATTATGGATGGACCAGGGGATCATTATCTTAAAGATTGAAGTGAGTAAATTCACACACAAAAAATAAGGCAGTTTGGGAAACTAATGCAAATATTCTTCAGGAAAACATTGAGGAGATAATTAAATATCTAGTTTCTGTAATTTTCTAAGGGGAAAACGTGTGTTCGGAATTATCCATTCATGTTGTGAGATTTAGTCATCTATTTTAGTTTAGTTTGGCAGCTTTTCTCTCAATCCCAGTCCAAATACTTTTGAAACAGACAATTCGTAAAGACATGTTCTAGGGAAAAGTGTATTAATGCATTATGTCTTGCTCTTCTTTAAATTAAAAAGAACCTTTTATTATTTGACAGTAAAGGTAATGAATAAAATAACTGCAAGATGAAATAGGTAATTACTATTGAGAATATAGGTATTGATAATATAAAAATAACTTCAGCTTTTGGCAGTTAAAATAATTTATCAATAACTCTTATAAACATATTTTACTAAATTAGAGAGGAAAAAATGTTTCAGCTCCTACTGAATCTGTTTCTGTTTTCTTTATCTTCATGGATTTTTTTTTCCCTACACCTCCCCTATATCGTTTATTTAGTCCTCAAGAATCAGCAACAAGAAACAATATGAAAACGCAAATTAATCTACAAATTCAGGAAATTGGTGTTCATAAGTTGCTAGTTAAGTAAAATTGAACTTTTTGAGGCTATCGATTTTTGTTTATAAAAATAAAAATTTCTTCAAATAGCGGTAGTAAATATTTTTGCTTTAACAAAAATATTTTTTCTTTGATAAATCAGAATCTGACTGTATATTTGTCAAATTTAGGAAGAACATCTGATTAACTCCTAACATTTAACTTCCAATGTCATCCTTCGGACGTTGCTGACACTGCAGTTTCTTTATAAGGTTTTCTTTCGCCAGTGAATGTAGGTACCGCGATAGAGAATACACTACAACCCCCTAGGTAGCAGTTAGTCTTAAAGACTTTACTCAGGAATTAATTTAGCAAGTGTGGGTTACTGTGATCCCAGTTGTGTCTGTGTCAATCAAGACAGACACCACCCCTGTCTTCGGAGAGCTCACATTTTAAAAATTAAGTCAAGTGCTGTTTCTGAATCGCTGAGTCTTTCATTTCATTTTTCAAGGTTTGTATAGATATTTCCTCTATGAGGGTAAAGAAAAATCTCTCTTATGCATATCATCTTTATTCCATAAGAGTAATTTTAAAATCCATATGTTGACAGGCCTATATTCTGATTCATTTAATTTGTTTTTACTATTTTGGTACCACCAAATATTTGGGTATTCCTCGCAATTCTTCTAGTATAGTTTTTGAAATTTTCTAATACAGTTGGCTTTTGCTGTGACACTTTGCTGAAGCTTTCTGTCCTCTGCTATTGTCCTTCATTGCTTCCTCCTGACCAGAAGTCTGAGCATTAGGATTTTGACATCTTCCTCATCCTGACTTTTCAGTCCCCTTGGACAACTAATCTTAACACTTCCTTAAACGTTTGATTTTAGCTAAGTAAAATAAATGTCCTTCACATTTACTTGAGCTTTGTTGTAACATTCAAATCTCTGCAACAATACTCCCTTTTTGGATGCTGTTAGAACTCCAAAAGGCAATGGTTCCTGTTTTAAAGGGGGAAATAACATAGATTCATAAAAAATGCATATTTCAGCAAAAGATGCTCATAATGTATTGTCAGTTCTTACCACTATTGGATTCTGAAAGATCATAGTTTAAACTATTCGGTATGGGATGTCAATTTGCACACTTAAGGACCAGATAAAAAATTCACATATTCAGACTTTGATAAGAAATTGAAATTTATATGAAGACATGGAATTTAAAATTTTTAGAAAAAAATCTAAATAATAAAAAAAGATATTTAAGTGTTCACTAGGGTGTCTATTGCCTTCAACATAAACTGTTCATAATTAAGAATTAAACTATTTATGTATCTTACAAATTAGATGCTGTCAAATAAACTGCTGTATATAAACCACATTAATTTTAACTCAAAGACCAAAAATTAAGATTCAGCGACTTTTATTAATAGACTTTATTTTCAGGGAAGTTTTCGATTTGAAGGAAAGATGTGTTTTAGAGTCCGATGGCTTTTGCCAAATGCATGATGTTGTATATTCGCCACTACAGTACTATTTGGGATGGTTTCATGGCCTTAAAAATCCATTGTGCTCCATCTAGTCATCCCCGCATCCTTCCCGACCCCTGATCACTGGCTGCCACTTGTCTTTTCACTTTTCCTATAATTTTGTCTTCTTAATAATGTCAAGTAGTTGGAATTATCCAGTGTGTATTTCAAACTGAATTCTTTAACTTAGCAATATATATATAAAGTTCTTCCATGTCTATTCATGGCTTGATGGCTCAATTATTTTTAGTGCTGAATATTTTTCAACTGTTTGGATATACCACCATTTGCCATATTTAGTTTCTATCGTGATGCTAAGGTGACGCTCTCTTCCTTTAAGCAGGCTTTTCTATCTGAATTTTTCCAGGCAGGTAAAGGGGGAAGGTCAAAAGTTATTTCTGAGTATTTGTTTTTTTCTTAAGCAGCTTAAAATCAATATCTGAAAAAATATTTGGGGGTGGCAAAATCTTGGTCCCATTTTGTCCTGCCTTTAAAACTTTGAATAAAGTTTAACGTTTCAGAAGCTGAGTTGCTAGATTGCTCTACATTTTATTGACCCCATCACTCAGTTCTGAGAATACCGCTGTGTCTCATTTCAGAAGGCCGTAATGCAGGTGGGCTCCCTGAGGTACAATGTATTGTGTAAGCAAGCCATCAGGTATTTAATAAGAGTCATTTCTATGGAAACAAAGGGAAAACAAAGGTTTATGATTAGAGCAAATCATAAACCCAGTTTCTGAGCCTGGAAGGCTGCCATTTGAGAAGATTTCTAGATGTCAGGCTCAAAGCTTTTTGTTCTTTTCTTGTTTTTTTTTTTTTTTCTGATGTGAGGACAGATGGTGACAGTCTGATAGATTTTCCTGGTTTGTAGTTTGAATGTCTCTGGTGATGTCATCAGGTGTTCAAGCAAACTTTTTTTTCTGAGCTCATCCCTTTTTTGTAATACCTTATGAAATGCAGCCCATAGTAGCTGAAACATACTGTATTCATTTTTTTATTTCTGCTATAACAAATTGCCATGAACATGGTGGCTTAAAGCAGCATATATTTATTATACTCTGTAAGTCTGAAGTCTGAAATGGGTCTCACTGGGGCTAATATCCAGTCGTTGGCAACGCTATCTTCCCTTCTGGAGGCCCTGGCGAAAATTTGTTTTCTCGCTTTTTTCAGCTTCTAGAAACTACTCTCTGTCCTTGGTTGATGGACTCTTTCATCCATCTTTAAAATCATCAACGTCCAATTGGATTCTTCTCATCTTACCATGCCGCTGGTTCTCTTCTGCCTTCCTGTCGCGCTTTTAAGGATCCTTGTGATTACATGAGGTGCATCCGGATAGTTGATGTAACCTACCTATTTTAGTCAGCCAATTACTAATCTTAATTCCATCTGCAACCTTAATTCCCTTTTTCATGTAAAGTAATATATTTATAGATTCCAGGGATGAAGACATAAACGTCTTTTGGAAGACCATCGTTATATACGATAACACCTTATTTAAAATTATTTTCTCTCCAGCTGTCATTTCTGTCGTCTCATTATCTCCTTTCCAAATTACCACAGGCAAAAGTTTTACCAAATGTTTCGACACTGCTTATCATGTAAAACCAACTTTTCAGACTCTCTCTGATCGGGTATCGATTTCCTCGCCATCGCTGCAACTTGACATATGTGTGTGTGTTATGGCAGGCACCAGCGTTATTGTGGGGAGCGTGCTTCTATTGCGGGGAGTGCACTTCTGTTGTGGGGAGCACGCTTCTTCTGCTCCCTAGGGGACCGCATGGGCTTTATATATGTCAGAGAACAATAGTGGCATTCTGCACACATGTGTGATACAGTAAACTGAATCATACTTACATAAGTTAGGTGCAGGCGCCCTACTACGTTAATGTAACATTCTAAAACCAGATTTCTGCCCCTAGCCGCGAGCTTGGATCACAGCCAGACCTGGGACCCACACCTACCCACTGGCAATTTAAGACTCTCTCTAAACTTTATTTTTAAACTATGTCTAGGATTAACACCAGATTAAGGTCAGGTCACCCTTTTAAAACCAGTGCTTTGTCCATGACTAACATTAAGAAAGTCAATCTGATTATTCATTTTATCAATCAGGTAGAGAGCCACCACACTGCCAAGGGTCCTCAACAGGGTGGCCTGGATCATGATATAAAGCAAGGCTCAGACTCCGTGTTTCATACTATATTTTTACAGACTAATAGGACCTGGCCTCGGAGCAACACATATAATAATTAGAAGGGATTTACAGTATTACCGGAAACTTCGAGTCTATGCATTTTCCCTTGAGGTACAAATCAGCTTCTACAGCTTTAACCAAAATGCACTCTAGGCCTGATGCTGGGTGTCCTCAAAGCGTGTCATTTCATCCTGTTGATGTGGTGAGCACAGTTACTAATGTTTTAGAGAGTGAGACTGAGGATAAACGTTTTTGAGTTACCCGCTTTTACGAAGCAAGAAGTGATTTTTCTTTGCCAACTAGACCATGATGACTCATTATTAACTGTCTTCATGGTTTAAAACTTTTCTGGAGTCCTTTTGCATTTTTGTATGTAGCTCGAAATTCCTCAGTTTATACTCAATGACTATTTTGTCTTGGAGTTGAGAAATAGATATGAAACATGTTCTGTGTTTTATTTAATAGACTCTTATAATCTAGAGGGAAAGTAAAATTAAATGAATAAATAGATAAATACATGAATCAAATCAAACAAACATTCAACTGAAATACGGTGTGAGAGGTATATACATATTCACATTGACACACAAAAGGGGCAACAACTAGAATCCTAAATAACTATATCTGTATTCAGCTTGCATTTTTTATAATCATATTACTGAGTGTCTGCCATAAAAAAAGAAATAAATTGTCTTTGCTTTTAGTAAAATTACTATTAGGCTTTGAAAATGGCTGAGTAAGAGCTATTATTTAAAAACCTACAATATAATTGCTAAGTCAAATTGAAATGGAAAAAATTCAGCCATTTTTTTTCTTTCACAAAGTACAAATTATGCTTACAGAATGCCTTATGTAGTTTAAATTAATGTATGGATAAGAACATTATAAGAAAATATCTCACAGTATCCAATCTTCTGTTTATGATACTATGATAACGTACTTTAGAAATTGCACCACAAAAGCTTTTCAGTTTTATTTTATTGGCGTTTTCTGCAAGGAGAGGAACTTCAGTGTTAATTAAATATGAATATGTCTTGTTTATTTATTTATTTATTTATGGAATGTTTCACGAATTTGCCTGTCATCCTGTGCCGGGGTCATGCTAATCATTCCAATTTTCGTATATATGCTGCTGAAACAAGCCTGAATATATTTTAAATTTAATGAATGATTTGCTGGAGAATATAAAATTACAGATTCCTTGGACTTAAAAATAACATCAGTAGCACCCATCAAAAAGTCGTGACCTTCAGTTTAATTTGTTCCATGTTCGTAGTGTCTTGTTAGCGATGGTACTGATATAGTATGTACTGATATTGACCTAAATATAAGTTTTTCACAGTAGAAACTATTACTCTTTCAAAAAGTGTAGGATGGGTAAAGCAGCTCTCTTACTATTAAAGCAAATTATTAGTGTTATTTTGTCATTATG
>NW_011888809.1:10037273-10048060 GCF_000151845.1 Pteropus vampyrus
GACTAACATTAAGAAAGTCAATCTGATTATTCATTTTATCAATCAGGTAGAGAGCCACCACACTGCCAAGGGTCCTCAACAGGGTGGCCTGGATCATGATATAAAGCAAGGCTCAGACTCCGTGTTTCATACTATATTTTTACAGACTAATAGGACCTGGCCTCGGAGCAACACATATAATAATTAGAAGGGATTTACAGTATTACCGGAAACTTCGAGTCTATGCATTTTCCCTTGAGGTACAAATCAGCTTCTACAGCTTTAACCAAAATGCACTCTAGGCCTGATGCTGGGTGTCCTCAAAGCGTGTCATTTCATCCTGTTGATGTGGTGAGCACAGTTACTAATGTTTTAGAGAGTGAGACTGAGGATAAACGTTTTTGAGTTACCCGCTTTTACGAAGCAAGAAGTGATTTTTCTTTGCCAACTAGACCATGATGACTCATTATTAACTGTCTTCATGGTTTAAAACTTTTCTGGAGTCCTTTTGCATTTTTGTATGTAGCTCGAAATTCCTCAGTTTATACTCAATGACTATTTTGTCTTGGAGTTGAGAAATAGATATGAAACATGTTCTGTGTTTTATTTAATAGACTCTTATAATCTAGAGGGAAAGTAAAATTAAATGAATAAATAGATAAATACATGAATCAAATCAAACAAACATTCAACTGAAATACGGTGTGAGAGGTATATACATATTCACATTGACACACAAAAGGGGCAACAACTAGAATCCTAAATAACTATATCTGTATTCAGCTTGCATTTTTTATAATCATATTACTGAGTGTCTGCCATAAAAAAAGAAATAAATTGTCTTTGCTTTTAGTAAAATTACTATTAGGCTTTGAAAATGGCTGAGTAAGAGCTATTATTTAAAAACCTACAATATAATTGCTAAGTCAAATTGAAATGGAAAAAATTCAGCCATTTTTTTTCTTTCACAAAGTACAAATTATGCTTACAGAATGCCTTATGTAGTTTAAATTAATGTATGGATAAGAACATTATAAGAAAATATCTCACAGTATCCAATCTTCTGTTTATGATACTATGATAACGTACTTTAGAAATTGCACCACAAAAGCTTTTCAGTTTTATTTTATTGGCGTTTTCTGCAAGGAGAGGAACTTCAGTGTTAATTAAATATGAATATGTCTTGTTTATTTATTTATTTATTTATGGAATGTTTCACGAATTTGCCTGTCATCCTGTGCCGGGGTCATGCTAATCATTCCAATTTTCGTATATATGCTGCTGAAACAAGCCTGAATATATTTTAAATTTAATGAATGATTTGCTGGAGAATATAAAATTACAGATTCCTTGGACTTAAAAATAACATCAGTAGCACCCATCAAAAAGTCGTGACCTTCAGTTTAATTTGTTCCATGTTCGTAGTGTCTTGTTAGCGATGGTACTGATATAGTATGTACTGATATTGACCTAAATATAAGTTTTTCACAGTAGAAACTATTACTCTTTCAAAAAGTGTAGGATGGGTAAAGCAGCTCTCTTACTATTAAAGCAAATTATTAGTGTTATTTTGTCATTATGTACACACAATTAAATAAAATTTAAACAAAAGATTCAAAGACTTTCAATAATTATGTACAGATGAGTGAGCACTACCCTTAAGATACAGAATGTTTTCATCATGTAAAAAAAATCCCCTTGTACCCTTCACTCCAACCAGAGCCCATAACCATCACTGACGTGTTTTTAGCTCTATAGGTTTGCCTTTTTGAAAATATTATATAAATGAAATCATATAATATGAAGCCTTTTGTGTCTGCTTCTCGCCCTTCACCTCAGGATTCATCCATGTTGGCGCATCTATCAGTATTTTTTAAATCTTTTAATTGCGTAATAGTCGTCCATTAAATGGACCTGCCAAAATTTGACCCTGCATCCTGGGAAGGTCAACTGGGTTGTTTCCAGTCTGGGGCTTAGGGATAAAAGAAACAGTATGGCCGTTCAGTTGAAAGTGCTCGTGTGAGCCAGTGTTTGCATCACGAGTAAATAGCTGCAGTGGAATCGCTGAGTAGAATGGCAAAAGGTGGTTTGGGTTTATGAGAAACTGTCGAACATATTTTTGCAAAGTGGCTGTAACATTTTGCATTCACATCAGCAATGTATAAAAGTTTTAGTTGCTTTGCATCCTCGTCAGGGCTTGCCAGTTTTATTTTTTGGTATTTTGCAGGTGGAGCTGGGTTGAAGTGGTATTTATTGTGCTTTTAATTTATGTTTCCTTAAAGACTAATGAATTTGAGCATTTTTCCATATCTTGTGCCATTTTTCCATATCTTGTGCTTCTTTGATGGTGTTTATACAAATCTGTTTTTTTTCTTTCCATTAGATCATTTGTTTTTTAATTATTGAATTATAAGTATCCTTTATATATTCAGAATATAAATCCTTATATCAACATATGTTTTAAAAGTATTTTCTGCCAGTTGCTAACTTTTCCTTTTATAGACTTAAAAGAGGTTTTATGAAATACAAAGCTTTTATTTTTGAGGAAGTCAGATTTGTCATTTTTTTCTTTTATGGTTTTTGTTTTTATGATTTTTAAAACAGAAAATTTTTCCTAAATCAGAAATATTTTCTTTCATGGTTTCTATTAGACATTTCGTAATGTTAAATTTTATTTTTTTGTGCTAAAATTTCAGTAAACTCTGATATATGGTAAAAGTAGGGTTCACAGTTCACATTTTCTTGCATGTATATTTTCAACATGTCTAGCTTTATTTGTTGAAAATATTATTATTTCTCCCTTAGATTACATTTGTGTCTGAGTATCTTTGGCAAAATTTAACGTATGAAGTGGTAGAATTCTGGACACTCCATTAATCTACATGTCCTTAAGCCAAAAGTACATTTTAATAATTTCAATTTTATACTAAGTTGTGTAACCAGGTGGCCTGAATTCTCTGGCTTTATTCTTCTATTTCATTTTTTGACTTTTCTACACACCTTCTTTTTTCCATAAAAAATATTTTTTAATCAGTGTGTCCATTGCTACCAAAATTATTTTGGAAATGTTACTGAGATTACATTGAAAAAAACATATATATATATGTATATGTTCAGGAAATATTGAAATCTTATCAAGTCCCCCAGTTTATGGACATCATATACCTTTCTATTTATTTTGGTCGTCTTCAATTTTTTTTTTTTAGCAATACTTTTTATTCCACGATGTATACATATATTTTGTGATATTTGTCTCTAAGTTTTCATGTTTTTCATGCTATTATAAATGTTTTCTTTTTAATTCTGTTATTTCTACTTTATATATTTTGAATCTCTTTTTTGAGTGTGTTATATAATAGACTTATTTTATACAGCGTATATTTGACTCTTGCTTTTTTACACAACCTAACAATCTCTGTCATTTAACTGGAGTATTTAGAAGAGTCATATGTAATATAATTATCAATATATTTAACTTTAAAAAATACTATCTTGCTATTTATTTCCTGTTTTGCTCCGCTCTTTTTCTCTTCCTTTTTTTCTGCCTTTGTTTACTAGGAGTGACCAACCATTCCGCTGGACTGGTGGTGGGGAGGGTTCTAGCCTCTCCTTTGAACTATAAAGCTTTTGTTTTATATGAGGTAAGGGTCTGGGGTTTGTCCCAGTTCCCGAGTGACAGCTTGTTGCTGCTATATGTATGTCTGTGTCACCAGGAGGACCCTCAGGTTTATGGCCTTGCCAGCCTTTCTCCTGAGCAGCCAGTGAAGGCTTGTTTCTAGGGCTGCCGAATAGTCCAAACTGTCACAATCACCTGTGCCTGCCTTTAAATAATTCATTACAATTTTCATTGTGTCAACTTACCTTATTTCTTTGTTGCTACCTTTTCTTCTTGGACTCTACCGCAGGTGAAACTATTCATTTGTGTGTCATCCTGAGGGGCTTCTTACTCTAGAATTTAGTTCACCTATTTGCCTTGCAATATCAGCTTTCTGATAGACTCAGTATAAGCTATGACTGTGCAGATTGCCTAGGTTATCTCATTGTAATACTGGGAGCGAAATTATTTGCAGCTTTTCATATTGCTTGTGGAAGGTACTCCCAGAAGCACCTTTTGAATGCCCCTTAAATACCATAGAAAAATAATTCATATTCTCAAGAAAATACTGGCAAAATATCAGAATAATGATTTGGCAGAGAAGAATATACCTATTTCTGTATATTTTTAATAGATAACTTTTACATTTATTTATCAATTCAATCCAAAGCATACATATGAAATGCTATTTTGTTAGTCTCTGGGAGTAAGTGATATATAATAGACCATTTCCTTAAGGATCTGGTCTTATTTTTATTTCCATTTATACATAAGACCATATTTTATACAATTCATAGATGGAAAAATATCCTCAAAAAGTGATATTGGATTTCACATCAATCTCAATAGGCAGGTTTTAGCTGTTTAGGAAACAAAGTTTGCCTTTCTCCAGCTGAAATGCTATATATTACAAATAACACCTGTAATATGTAAAAATCAAGTGAAAGAGATTATAGCAATGTTTTTAGCCTTATCCAAATTAATCGACCCTATCAGTCTATATTCATAATTGTCACTATAGAAATTTAAAGGAAAGTGAAATTTTCATTGTTCACTGAAAGGCATAAGTGACTGTCTATTTTATTAGGGTTTATATAGCTTAAGGCAAAGAACTGTAAACTAAAACTTAAACCAGAAAAGTGCAATTTGAGAGGCCCTGTGAACTACCACAAATACTTCCTCCCAATCGCCCAGCCATATCATTAGGCAAAGAAGGTATGCTCTTCTATGAACCAGGACTCAGAGTATGAATTCTACTATCAGATTGATCCTCTTGCATCTGTATCTTTGAAGATGTCTTTGGAAATAACAAAAAATAATCTCAGAAGGGATTGCCTACTAAACTGATATGCACTGGGACATATGTATGCTAAGAGACTCAGTGGGAAGTTATTTCATTAGGAGAACAAACACAGTAAAGAAAGGAGTGGGAAAGGGCCTTTGGCAGAGAAAATACATGAAACCAAGTCAGGTGTTGTAACGTGAAGCTCTATTAACATATATGTATTTTTTAAATAATTCTTTGTTTTATGTGACTGTCCTCTGTATAGTGAGAGCATCTTAAACCACTATGCACTGATCTCCAGTAGTAACCTCCCAAATTATGACAACGAATATTGTCACGAGGCATTGCCAATGTCTGCTTGGTGAAAGTAATCACTTCTGGTTGTGAAGTCAAAGCAAAGACACTAAAGAGGTACTTATTTGATGGCAGCAAATGTAGGTATATTTGTCTTTAAAAATAAAAAAATAATCATAAAACATTTGGATAAAATCTACACAAAAAGAACAATTTCACTTAGTTGCTGGCAGTTTTCACTTTGTTTTTTTTTTCCTCCGGTTATTAAATATCTTCTAAGTGACAGCTGACACACAGCCTTTACTTAATGGGCAAGGCATCTACATGCGATTTGTAGACAAGGTATTATAAAGGGAAAAAAGCAGTAATAGTGGTTTTATGGTAATGTCTGCAAAAATCCATATTTCTTGACTATTTTAAGTGTTATTACATTAGTATGTTAACAGAGATGACTGTATGTGTGTGTGTGTGTGTGTGTGTGTGTGTGTATAAATAACCAGCTCTAAGAAGGACACGTCAGAGTTCTGACACCATTCACTGTGACTAAATAATATGTTCATAGTGTCACTTGATTAGTTTCCTTATGTTGTTTCTCTCCCCGCTTATTAAAATTAATGATTTTTCTAAAACTCCTGAAGCCAGACATAATGAGAATAATATAGAGATTGGTTTTAAATCTCCGGTGACATACATTCAATCAGGCATTCTCTTAGGCTTTAGCCCAAGTAGTCCTATAGAATTAAATAAATTAATAAATTTTAAAAAATAGAATAACTATCTACTACCTCATGATCATTATGGATGGGACAGACCAGGAAGACTTAGATATTGCCAAATAAAACACTGTGCCATTCAGCTCCAAGATATAAAAAGCTGTAGGTCATTGCTCCATCCTGAACAGCAAGAGACAAAAAGATGAATAACTGAAATCCAGTGACTTTTCCTGAACCCACCAAAGAATGCTGGTTGCAGGGCAAACTGGTACCCTATAATCTAGAGAGAATCAAATACAGAGATTCCAGTAGAGATCAGATTAACTAGAACAGAATCTGCTGGAGGCATAAACTGGCAGCAACATTTAAATGGTAATTTAATGATGATGGACTAGTTTGAGAGTGAGAAAATTCTGGAGGCATACAGTCTTAGGAAAGCCTCTGTACTTTTTATATTGTTTATTTCTAGGACCCCATCAGGTTCTCAAAGGGAAGGATAATAAAATTCACCCTGCGTCTTTACCAGAGGGCATGAACAGGTATCCATGTAAAAAATGCCCAATGTATTCTAAAAAATATCTAGTCTCCAGAGATAAAAAGCTTTGCCAGAGCCTATCTCACATAGGTTCAAGGGTAATTATCCAAGCTAACTCCTTCTAGCAACCCTGTAACCTCAGGGGGAGGAAGAAGACAAAAACACTTTGAAACCCTTTCAGAGTCATAGCCTATAAACAGAGGCCCATGAAAAGAATGGGATTTAATCGTGAGATTATGATATCTTTTCCTTTTCTCACTTCTTATCACTACATCAACAGGGCTTCAGTACAGTACTAGGAGATTACAGCGGAAAGAACAGCAAGGTGCAGACTCAGTTTAAGGAGTTCTTAGCCATTAGAAATTTCAGTAAAAACGGGGGGTAAAATAAGGACACTAGGGGAATTTGAAATCCCTGATATCTGCCATTACAAAACCAAAACGAAAACAAAGAAACAAAAAGGTGAATATAACCAAATATAGAACCAAATTAACATAAAATTTCAGTCTAAGGGATTGTTTACCTCAGATTTTATTGCTTGATACATTATGCTCAGCTTTTAATGACAACAACAGATAAAACTACGAGGCAGTCTAGGAGGCAGGGAAAAAAGTAATGCAATCTAAAGAGACAAAATAAACATCAGAAAGACCATGATGTGGTACAGATTGGGAATGTTTAGACAATGGATTTAAAATAAATTCGATTAATATATTAACTGCCTTAATGAAAAATGTAGACAACAAGTAAGAACAATGGCTAATGTAAGCAGACAAATATAAACTCAAAGAAAGAAATGCTAGAAATCAAAAACACCATAACAAAAATGAAGAGTGGCTTTGCAAAACCCATTAGTAGACTGGGCATGGCTCAAGAAATACTCAATAAACTTGATGACAGGTCAATAAAGACTTTCTAAAATGAAATACAAAGAATAAATAAATTGAAAAAGAAAAAGACAGAATATATAGGAACTGTGTGAACATTTCAAAAAATGTAACACACACACACACAAATATGAGAGAATAGAACTGAAAGAAGTATTTGAAGAAATATGGCAGAGAACTTAAAAAAAATAAAGACACCAAACCACTGAACTAGGAAACTCAGACAGTACAAATCAGCATGAATACAGGAAACAAGCAAACAAACATAAACTACCTCGAGGCATAATATACGAAACTATAAAAAAAAAATAAAAAATAACACTAGATCTTGAAAAAGATGTGGGAAAAAAAACTTACCTATAGAAGAACAAGGATAAAAACTACAGCAGACTTATCTTCAGAATTATGTAACGAAGACAGTGGAGTGAAATATTTAGTGGTGAAAGAAAGAAACATCAATCTAGAATTCTATATCAATCAAAAATATCCTTCAAAAAATAAAAGAGAAATAAAGATTTCCTCAGATCCCCAACTCCCCGGAACATAAGGAATTTATAACTAGTAGATATCCTCTACAAGATATGTTAAGAGTTCTTCAGGGAGAAGGAAAATGATATAGTCACAAACTCAGATCTATATAAAAATAGAAATGTCTTGAAGAAGTATTAAATAAGATTAAAATAATTTTTTTCTTATTAATTGATCTAATATATACATTTTGTTCAAAGTAATAATAGTAATATATGTGTGATTATAGCATACGAATGAGTGAAATGATGAAAATAATTTAGAGCTGGAAGAGAGGAATTAGGAAAACTGCAAAAACATACTTGCATTATGTGCAAAATGGTGTAGTATTATATGAAAGTAGAATGAAAAAGTTATAAATGTATATTGCAAACTCTTGGGCATCAAGTAGTTTTTTAAAACAATTTATATGCTAAGAGAGTAGAGAAGATACAATTATTTAAAACTCTCAATTAAGAAAAACCAAGTGCAACGACAACAACAACAAAAACAGTTAAAAATATGGAAGGTATTACTCCACCTATATCATAATCACTTAAAACGTGAATGGTCTACATATACCAATTAAAAAAACAACAAAGATTTTCAGAGTGGGAAACAAGAAGACCCAACTATATATTGTCTATAAGAAACCTACTTCAAATAAAAAGACAAAGATAGGATAAAAGTAAAGAAAGGGAGAGAGATATACCCTGCCAACACCAATCAAAAGAAAGTGGAGTAGCTATATTAATTGCTGTATTAATTTCAGACAAAGCTGACATCATGACAAAGACAGATATCAAATAACAAGGAGATATTACATATAATGTTAATCAATTTCTCAAGAAGACATCTCCATTTTTAACATGTATGTATGTATCAACAAGGCATCAAAATAGATGAGGCAAAAACTGATAGAGCTGCAAGTAAAAATAGACACATCTACTATTATAGCTGAAGATTTCAACATCCCTTTAAATAATGAGTATACTTAGGCAGAAAATCAGTAATGATATAATTGACCTGAATAGCACTCTCAACTAATTTGATGATATGACATTTTAGAATATTTCATCCAGTATTAGCATCATACATAATCTTTTCAAGCTCACATGGAACATTCATGATGATAGTTTAACTTCTGGGCCAGAAATACATTTAAATAAATAAGACATATTGAAAGAACAAAGAAATCATATAAAGTATGTTTTTAGATTACAACAGAATTAAATATATATCAATAATTGAAAGATAGCTGAAAAATCCCAATACACATGGAGATGAAACAATATCAATTAATATGGGTTAAATAAGAATTCAAAGAAAAAATTAAGACATTTTAACGAAATGAAAATAAAAGCGTAACTTATCAAAATATTTGGTATACAGAGAAAGCAGTGTTTAGAGGGAAATTTATATAATTAAATGCACATATTGCAAAAGAAGGGAGAGCAATCAGTATTATAAGCATCTGCCTTTGGAAACTAGAGGGAGAAAAACAATGTTAAATAAATCAGAAAAAAATAAATAATAAAAATTAGAACAGACAGTTTAATTAAAAACAGAAAAATTGAGAAAATTAGTGAAACCAAAAACTGTGTCTTTGAAAATATCAATTAAATTGATATTAAATTGATAGGTTAACCAAGAAAAAAAAAAAGATACAAATTACCCATATCTGAAGTGAATGAGGGGTCATCATTACTTATGCCATGGATAGTAAAAGAATAATAAAGGAATGTTATAATCAACTCTATATAAATTTGATAACTTATGAAAGGATTCAATTCCTTATGATATAAACTACCAGAGCTCACAAAAGGAAAAATAAACAATTGGGCTAGGTTTATATCTATGAAAAAAAATTAAATCAATTACTAATAACCTATCAACATAGAAAGCCCACGTACCATATGGTTTAACAGGTCAAGTCTACACATTTAATGAGGTACGATACCAATCCTCTACAATCTCTTCCTGAAAATAGAAATAGTGGATATAGTTCAAAATCTATGAGACCAATTATCTTAATATCAAAGCCAGATTATGACATTACACAAAAGGAAAAAGACCAATATCTCTTATAAATATAATCTTCGAAAAAATGTTAGCATGTCAAATCCAAAAAAAAGAAAGAATTACACACCATGACCAAGTGGGGCTTATTCTAGGTTTGCAAGGTTGGTTCACATTCGAAAATCAATGCAATCCATCGCATTGACAGACTAAAAAAGAAAAATTATGCCATCATGTCAATAAATGCTGAAAAGCGTTTGACAAAATCTAACACCCATTCATGATAGAAATAGAGAGAAACTTTCTCAACTTGTTAAAGAATATCTATGAAAAAGTGAACAAGGGTCCACTTTATGGTCACACATGGTGAGTGTTACCGATGTACTATTGGATATCTGCCATCACTTTTAAATACTTGAAGAAGATAGCATGGTCTTATGCTTTATAAATTCAGTATACTTATTAAATGTAACATAGAATGTGCCACTGGAATGTATCCAATATTTAATTAAACGAAACCACATTCTTCAGAAGAGTTGTCATAAAAGCATATATTTCATTAGATTTAAGTTACCATAGTTTGCAATGAGTAACTTCTGTAGAGTGGAAGTCGTGGTTGTTGGAGGAAACTGGTTTAAGGAGCAGAGAGGCCAGAGTTGTGAAAATATTATTTACGTATATGTTTAACTAAGATATTAGTTAAGTTAGTGGTTGTTTGTTGTGAGTGACAATGATCCAGTAGATAAAACTGTTGAGAAATGGAGTAAAGTGTTCAGGAGTCGGTGGAAACCAGCAGCAATGCAGGGTAAAAGGTGACAAATCTACTGATACCAGCTTTCAAGCTGGTGGATGGGGCAGAGAGAAGGGTGTGAGAAGTAGTCTGTGAAGAGCCGTATGGTTTAGAAGACACTTTGCAGGATGAGAAGTAGTCAGGCTAAAGAGATTAAAAACAGCCATCAGTTGAAAACCTGGC
>NW_011888809.1:10048958-10058737 GCF_000151845.1 Pteropus vampyrus
AATTAAGCTATGAATTTCATGCTACTATTACCTCTAGGATAATTGCCAGACAATTTTCAGGCCATAAATAACCCTACAATTATTGAATGCTTTTTTATGGTCTATAGTCTACATGGCAACAATTACATTATTACAGAATAATTACACGAATTACTTTATTTGTAATTGCCATAAAAAGATATTATTCCAGCACTTTATTCAAAACACAAAGACTGAATACAATATGTGTGATGCCGAGTATTTGATCCATTATTTGGGAATTACATGAAATTAAAACTTCAAGATTTGTCACATATTTTGAAGAAACACAGATGTGAGTCTCAGTGGGTCATTTGCAAATATTCTTTCAGTGCTTTAAAATATACTTAGTTAAATATGAAAAAGAAAATTTCTTAATCCATTTTATTATAATTTTCCTCCGTGTGCCTCTTTGCAAGAAGGCTCTATAAAACCATTAAGTGGTTTGAATATGGTTTTAAAAACACAATAATTAAAGACTTTTTTGTTATAATGAAAAGGCTTCCAACAGTACATTTAAATACAAAATATAACTGCATTTAAAGAATTATTCAATAAACTAATTTTGTTGCAACCTAAGGAGGTTTGAATGAACTTAAATATTATCATTTGGGGACTAAATTCTACCAGAACCATGCATTAATTAATCTGCATGACTTTTCAAAATCAGTTGCCTCAATTAAATCAGAGAGAGAATCAAATGACGAATGTGCAGTTGGAAGTGCTGCCATTTTTACCTGTCCTAAGCAGGTGTCATAATTTTTACCTATAGCATATCTGTAACGAGAGAATCCTTGGATCGAAATGTTCATACACCATTCGATTTGGTTATTTCTCTGCTTTAAATTTTGTGATCAATGAGGAAATAAAATGTGACTAACCTCTGTTGTTTTTTTTTTTAATTCAAGAAGTCACAACTTCAGAAACTATAAGAAACACAACTTACTCTTTTGAGATTGCAGCTACTCATTTGAGACTCCTTAAGGAATCCACATTTCTAGACGATTTCATCATGTCTTTCTTCATAACATTCACAGTTACATCATTGTGGTTCTTCAGGGTCCAAACAGGTCTTTCCTTCCATACGCGTTCTCCTGCGTCATGGCTGATTTGATTTCCTTACCTTTCACTCCTTTCTCAGTAACCCATTCATTTTCCTTCTCCTCTCGTGCAGTTAGAATGGGAGTTTTTCCTTGAATGCTTGCCACAACTTCATCCTGAATTTTGATTTTCTCAGTAGCTGGTATCTGCTCTTAGATTCTGCAAAGCTATATAGATATCTAAAGCTGAGAACCTACAGATGTACGGCTTTGTGAAAACAGAGGGTGACTCTGATGACATTTGGGTATAACCTTTTATGCTTTTTCTTTTTTTTCCCCCCACATTCTGAATCAGCTTTGCTTTACTGATTGGGTCCCCATTGAGTCCAGCAGCTAGTGACACCTAGGCTGGGTGTACCACTAGCTCTGTGGACCCTGATTCTAAAGCTCTGATACAGATTCATTACATAACATTTCTGTTGCAGACCCCACCTCAGTTGGTGGCTGTGGAAATTTGTCTTCTGTGGGAGGAAGGGTTTCTATGGCTCTGTCTGACAGTGGAAAGGAAAATGCAGAATCGAGGCGTTAGCAAAAAGCAATTGATTATTTTTTATAGAGAAAGCCTTTTACAGCAAGTCAGGTTCTTATCAGATTATAGATTTTCTTCCAAACTTTGGAGACATTTTTATTTTAAGATATTTAGATTTCAAAATGTATGGATATAATAGAGAATACAAATTTTATACTGATTGTTAGTATAGAACATAAACTTTTTATGAACTTCTTTTACTCTTGAGTGTGCCACCCAAATGTATGTCCCTAGGTCCTAACAATAGCATTTATTATTTTCAATGTCAATGGGAATATTTAGAAAATTATAGAAATAACAAGAATGTCTTAGATGAGAATACTATGTTGTGTCTCGAACATGCAGTGTTACATTGAGAACATTGTAACACCTTTCTGGTCCTCACGTCTGCACCCATGAAACTTTTGGAGGAAGTTATGGGGAGGACATCACTACTAGTTGACCAGTGACCTGGTCCCAGGCAATTAGAGGCTTCTCACCCTCTCCCCTGTCCTTGGAATGTATGTTCTTCCCACCGTTCCCACAGTAGGAACTGTTTCAAGGACATATCCTTGAGATAGTAAGGTGGTGTTGGGACCATCTGGACTGAATACATGATTGAACCCAGCTAAGGCTCCTACATAAACTTTTAAGATTCTGGCAGGTGGGTGCCAAGATCTACTTGTCTTACAGCCATCCAAGACAAGCCTTATATATAAGTCCCCTTGCTAATTCAACTTGTCACCTACAAATCTGGAGTGGCCTGAATCTTTCTTCAGCTCTCCTTGTCCTCTGTACGGGAGGCCAGTTTTAGATTTCACCGAGGAAGCTTCCCAGAACAGGAAACAACAGAAATGAGTAGCATAGCATAACTTCTCAATGTACTTCCAGCTCTAACAGCCTCTGGCTATACTTATACTGCAGTGATGACAGTGGACAGAAAGGCTCACCAGAGAAAAGAATGGGCCTAGTTTTAGTCTATCTGGTGAGCAGATTTTATGGTTTAATTTTGTGTCAATTTGACTGAGCCATGGTGCCCAGATATCTATCTGGTCAAACATTATTTTGGATGTTTCTGTAAGGGTGTTTTTGAATGAGATTTACATTTAAATCAGTAGACTTGTAGTAAAGCAGATTATTCTTCAAAATGTGAGTGGAGCTTTTATCCAATCACTTTCAACTTTGGATAGAACAAAAGCCTGACCTCTCCCAATAAGTGGGAATTCTGCCAGCAGATGGCTTTCAGATTTCACCAGCAAAATTGATCCTGCCATCCTCTTCCATCAGATTTTGGACTTACCAAGTCTCTACAATTGCATGAACCAATTCCTTAAAATAATTCTCTTTCTATAAATATGCACGCATCATATTGGTTATGTTTCTCTGGGGAACCCTGACTAATGCAGTAAACCAGTTTCAATTCTCAGTCAAGGTTGAGACCATGTGAAAGCTGTTCACTCAGCTAGGCTTAAAGACGGCAGTATTATATTGGTTGAGTGCATAGCTTGAAAGAAACACCTGAGTTTCCAAATTGAGAGATGTTTAGAGAAGCCAATAGTCAATAAGTATGTTAAATTGGGACTTAGCTTGCCTCAATCAGGTCCTGGAGCTATCTCTCATAGTTCTAGTGTTGCTTTGACCATGGCTAACCCTGACCAAGGCGAGACACTCCTACATAGATAGCCTACCCTGAATCTAACCATGAGGAAACATCAGACACTTAAATTGGAGGTCATTCTACAAAATAGCTGGCATGTAATCTTCAAAGATATAAAGGTCCAAAAAGCCTGGGAAAAACTGGAAAAAAAAAAAAGATCAAAAGAGAAAGACAAAATAAAACACATTAAGTAATAAAAATGCAGTGCATGGTTTGGAATTAATCCTTTTACTTGCAAAGGACATTATCAGAACAACTGGCAAAACTTTAATAAGTTCTGAGGATTAAATGGTAGTAATGATTGATTGTTATATTCATCATTTTGAAAGCTAAATTAAGGTAATATAAGAAAAAGTTCTTATTTGTAGGAAAATAAAGTATTTAGTTTTAACGAGATATATGGGCAGCCCATTATCAAATGAATCAAAAATATTTTTACAGTATTTGTAACTTTTCAATAAGTTTAACTGTTTAACGAAATGATTTTATTCAAAAAGAGAAAGTTACTTGTGATACTATGAGACCATACATGCATACAGATATACATACATAAATTAATAAAAAACCTTTAACACTCGTAGGTGGAAAACATTCTGTTCAACATCATACAGTTCCAGTCTATCTTTAAGTCAATAGCTGAGTTCTTTCAACTCAAACTCTTGGCCTATGCATGGTAACCTGATGTAAAGAAAAAATATTTCTTCATGAAGAATTTCTGAAGTTCCCTCTGTCTGAATCCAAACAAGTAGATGCATTTCAAAACATATTTTTTCTAGCCGATTATTTGGTTATTTTTGATGACATCTCTTTTCTCTAAGTCATAGAGTTGAAGATTGGCACTGTACCCTTGAGTCTTTGTTAAATGCATTCTTCATGAAAAAGATAGGAAATTATGCCAAGTGCCGTTCATTTAAAATTTTAATTATTTTTTAAAAGAGCAATACAGTATGGTTACAGAACAATAAAAAATAGAGCTCCTTCTCTATAGTACTCCACATTCAGTATGTTATAAAGGTATATAAACAGGTAAGTAAAGATTAGAGTGAGAAATGCCAAAATGAAGATAGGTAAAACATGCTAGGACAGCTGAAAGTAGAAACCATAAATCTGCCTGATCAATGAAGTTCAAATGTGGAAGATATTTGAGCTAGGTATTAAAAGAGATTTGCACTGTGGATGTTAAAGACCTGAGTTCAGATTTCACCTTTATGTTTATTACTAGTGTCACCTTAGAAAAGTAATTTTATCCACTGAAGCTCAGTCTAATTACTTATAACACAGGGTTGAAGATGTATTAGAATTGTTTTCAAGATTTTATGAAATCAAGCCTGTGAAGATTCCTAACACAATATAGTCACCAAGTAAATTATATCTAATCTGAGTTGCCAGTGAAGGACAAAAAAATGAAGCTTTTGCAAAGTACGAAGCTTGTAAGAGGTATGAGCAAAAAAAAAAAAAAAAAAGGAAATGAAAAAGCAAAACCGCAAAACCATTTACATAGCTGTTCTTAATTTCATATGAATAAGAATATCAGTGTTGCTATTTGTAAGTATCTGCAGTATTGGTAATGAACAACATTCTCAGATTTCCTAGATGTGAGTCTGAATTTAAAAAATATCCCACAGGTAATTCTGATGTATAGTGATAATAACAGCTACAGTTTTTGAACATATACTTTAAACTAAAGGCTTTGCTTGCATTGTTAATAATTCTTACATCTATCCTGTAAGGTAGGCATATTTATCTTTATTTAAATATAAAAAATACAGGATCTCCAGGAGGTTAAGCTCTTGTCCTTGGTCAGACAGATATTGAAAAGTCACAGTTTTCTTTTAGATCTGTGTAATCACAAACACCATGCCAACTTTAATTCAACCTAACACTCTCTAGCGATTAAATTTTGTACATAATCCACAGAGAGGATTATAAAATTAATCAGAACAGGAAGCAGAAAATAAATACTGACACTTCAATGGATACAATATATTGATTATTAAAGATCCCATTCTATGCTTTCATAAGTACTGTTATTTATGCCTCTTTACAAACCACATCAAAGAGAATAAAGATATATGCTAATTTCTCTAGCTTCTCGTCTCATCGTTCTTGAAGGTGGCCTTGTTAGTAGAATCCAAAATTCATTTTTAAGTATATAATTTAAGAAATTATATTCAAATTAAGATACGTAATGAAAAGAAAGTCACATCTTGTATGTTTTAGAAATTGTTGTTTGCTTCTGCATAAGTTTTTTTTTAATATTCTGAAAATTTTATACTTGCACTTTTGCTTGAAGCTGACAATGATGTGTGTGTTGTGATTAATGTTCATACAAAATCTACAGCGTTTATATTTCTGATTATTTCTCATCATAAATATGTAATTGAGATTTCAAATAGAAGTCAATATTTATAGTTTAAGAAATACTTTATATTTGTGAAAAATTTCTATTTTTTTTTAACATTTAAAAAATGATAAATTTTTGGAATTTCTATAGTGTGTCCTATTCATTGCCATAAATAAAAAAAATAGCCACACAAAAATATAAGCATCCACTAGTATGACAGTGCCACCTCCAGTTGACAACCATCACCTCAGAAGTGGACAGGTAAAGGTCTCTTGCATTTTCTGCCTCAGTGGAGCCCCAGGTCTTATAACCCCACTCCTTATACCTTTGAAAACTCAAGTATTTCAGGTCTCTTCAGTTTTCTCTCATATTTTGGGAGCTTGGGATTTCTATTCTTTTCTTGAAAACTCAGCCATGCATTAAAATAAATGATTTGTATTTATCCAGATTTTTAAGTATGTTACTCTGGAAGTATCTAGAGATTATCTGTCTGTCACCATGTTAAAATGGAAGTATCCCTCACACAATGAATCTCTCCTCTACAGATGTGCTTTTTCTCACAGCTGTACTCTGTGTTTCTCATGGACTGTACCTCCAGCAAAACAGTGTCGTCTCCATGGACATTCATTTGTCCCTTCTAAATTTCATGTGACATCTTGCAAAGGGGGCTCTGAAGAACATGTTTGCCATGGAGGCAGTGTAGCACATTGGAAAGAACATGTATTTTCCAGTTGGGGAAAAAAGTCTTCTAGTCTTAGATAGATTTGGTATAATCCTGGGCAAATATTAGTATCCTTGCAGGCGTGTTTAAAAAACTGAAGATAATGTATTTAAAGGGCTTCACGAAGACATAATAAGTGTCTGATAAACAGAGTAAACTTACTTCTAATTTGTCTGGAACAGATCCAGTTTTTACCAATGTCTTAGTAGAATGTTGACTATACCCCCCTTTTCACTTTTGATTGTGTCCCAGATGAGAGAGAAATTATAAGACTACTAATTTATTATAGGACTACTAATAATGGGAATCTTTTATTATAATTGTGTTAAATTCAGCCAATAGAGTTTATGAAAAACAAAATTTTTAAGGAGTTTGGTGTTACTGTTGCTCTCAACTAGCAGTGCCATGATCTCAGGTTTTGCTTTTTTAATGTTCTTGCAAGAAAGAATGACTGGCAATTTGGAGTCTAATTGATAATGATGCAAGAAATTATTGTGACAAATAGTAATTAATTATACCTTTAGGTTCTGTAATAAAGCACCATGTTTTAAAAATATGCAATCAAATTTCAGCCAAATGCACACTGGTCTGTTTTTATAAACTATTTTTTTATGGAACCTCTATCTTTGATTACACATTCCTTTAAAGAGCAGAGAATAAGTCAGTACTCTAGAGAACACACAGAACAGCCTGAGGATCTGGACTCTTGAGTAGAAGATGAGGCTGCAGCTACAAAATCCACTGTTAGAAAGACAGAGCAAGGCCATGATTATATCTTTTGAAACTCTAGTGCTCGTATTTCTAAAAATGAGATATCAAGGTCAATAAAGAAAAAGGCATGTTATTGCCCTAGCATTAAACAGAAAATAATTTACCCAATACATCATACTGACATAGGACATTTCAGGTCAGGAGTAGTGTGTCTCCTGGAGAGCAATTGGGGGATAAATGTGTTTTATGCTTAGATGACCTTATTTAATGATGACTTTATCTTATTCTTCAGTCATCCCAGAATTATGATACACTGAATTTGGAATACTAATATTTCATTTCATTAGCCATTTTAAGAGCATTGGCATGCTAGAGATTGATGCTGTGTCAAATTAAAAAAAAAAAACAAAAAACTATGCCCTTCAATTTATGCAAATGACATAATATTTTCACTCCTTTTATCTAGAATCACTCACCTGCTGCCACCTTCAGGTAAAGTGACATCTTTAAGGGTGCTGGCTATTGGATGTAAATCTGTCTTAGATATTTAATGAACCTTATATCAGAACCTCTTTGAGAGAAAAGTATCACTATCATTATATTATAAATAAAGGAATTATGTCTAAGAGGTATAAAATAATTTTTCTCTGTTTACATAGTCAGTGAGGCAAAGCCAGTTTTCAAATCACATTAATAAAAACTATGTTTATTAATTTATACTCTTTGGAATATCTCTGGTCAGGAAGAAAAAGTGAATTATAATACCTCGAAGAAATTAAAAACAAAGTACTCCAGAGTGACAGTGTTCTGATTTGTGTTGTAATCCAGTTATCACCTGGACAAGTTGGGTCTGGAATGAAGGAATAACAGATTCCAGTTGAGTTAGCTAAGGATCACAAAGACAAATGCAATTTTTGCAACATCTTAAAGGTTACAAACATCTGTGTTTTTTTCTCAACATCTGTGTTTATTTCTACCAGGACATGCATATGGTTATATCTAAGCTGGATTAATCTTCTATTTTACAGCTGAGGAACCCGAAGTACAGAAGGCTAATTGATTTTTCCAGAGAGAAATAGTTGTTTAAGTTATAATTTGAATGTCCATCTGTCTTACACAGAAATCCTTGGATTGTCACCATTTGTAAATGCAAAAAATATATATTTTCTGAGCACTTACTTTATGTAGGTAATGGTCTAGGCTCTAGGAATATAGCAATTAGATAAGAACCCCTGCCCACATATGGCTTCGTTCCTTGGGGGAAAATGGAAAACATAAATAAATAAGTAAAGTAGAAGGTTAGATGGTGAGACACTGAGTATTGTGGGTGTACAGACAGCGGTGGGGATGAGTTCTGATCAGAAAGAGCAGCAGGTGCAGAGAGCCTCTTGCTGGATACGCCTGGCATGCTTGCACAATTGCCAGGAGGCTGGAGCCGTGAAGGGCAGAGAGAAAGCACCGACCAACCCTGTGGGGTCACGTAGCACATTGCAGTGGCTTCATGGTTTACTCAGAAGTAGGAGGCCACTGGAAGATGTAAGATGAGAGCGATAGGATCTGACTTGGGTTTTGAAAGAGGCATAGTAGACATTATGCTGAGGAAAAGCTAAACTAAGGGAAAGGCGAATAAATAAGACCAGTTAACAAGTTATTCCAGTACTTTTATTGAGAGATGATAATGATCTGGACCAAGGTGGCGACAGTGTGTGAGCACTGAGAACGCACCTGTCAGACCTCTGGCCACAGGGAGCACTCTGAAATTCATCCGCGTGTTCCAGATAAGGGCATGGTTCTCATGGGCTGCCCAGCCAATGACTGAGCAGGGACTCTAAGATAGGCTCATCTCTGAGTGTCGCAGAAGTTCTCTGCAGGTAACTGACTCTCCAATGGCCTTGCCAAATTCTTCTTAGAATTGTTTTGCAGTCAGAGCCACCTACACTCACATTCTCTTTCTTTTTCACTTGGAGAGTAGGGCCTGCATTTCATTCTGACTGTTCTGTCTCTTCAGGCCCCATTCTCATTTTGTCTCATGGGCTTTTTCCCTAATTCATTTGCATTTTTAATCCAGTCTTGGCGTCTGAAAGTCAGAGGACCCAACCTAATGCATAACAAGTATGGGAACTAGTGAAATATGGGATGTATTTTAAATATGCTGACAGTATATGGAATGTAAGAAAAAAGATGGGTCAAGAATTCATCTATTTTTTTTTTTTTTTTGACTTGAGTATCTGGAAAGATGACGTTGGCATCAACTAAGATGACAAAGAATGAGGAAGAAGTATATTTGGGAGAGAGTGATTGTAATGAAAAGAAGCATATGTTGATGGTTTGAAATGAGTACTAAAAAGTAAAGTGGGGATGGTAGTTTAGGCAGTTGAGATAAAGTTGGGAATTTGGAGAATAGATCCATATTGGAAGTGTAAATATAGGAATCATCATGTACAGATGGTATTCAATGACATACTGGATGGGATCACCAAGGATTTCCATTATCGAGTGTAGAATTTTAAGAAAGGGAGAGAGAGAAAGAGAGATGAGTTCCCCAAACTAAGCACAACATCAATACTTATTCAATGTACCAGTGTACCTTCTTTGGAGAATATCAGCACTATATTTTCATAGGGCCCATGGGACAAGGATGTAAAAATGAATATTTACTAAATTTAATTAACTTGATTATGTTCTGTGTTCAGTTCAATTGAACTGGCTGTCTTTTATTA
>NW_011888809.1:10060007-10068292 GCF_000151845.1 Pteropus vampyrus
TTCCCAATTACTTTTCTATCATATTAGTCATCACTTTATGAGAGAAATTTCCTGAACTTCAGCAGTACTTGTGATTTCGATGGAGAAAAGAGAAAGGAGTACCTTTTGTAGTGTTAAACACAGCTGTATTTTCACATTTTTGTGTGAGATTGCTGCCTGCCTCACCCACAAAAAAGTAAGCTTTGTGGAGTCAGGAGCAGTATCCTTTATTGGCTCTTCAGCATCCACCATATAATAGACACTTACAGATTTATTGAATAAATTTGTAATTTTTTGTTTTTTTTTTTTTTTACTTAAATTGTTACCATCCCAACTTGGGCTCCCTGGACTAAAAGCTATGTCCTAGAAAAAGATATTGCAATAAAATTAATAAAAGCGATGGACTTTTTAATTTCTTTGTGATCTACAGAACACTCAAGTGCATAGGTCACCAAGAGTTCTAACAATAATGGGGGGTGCTTTGGCTGTGGGGGGCTCCCATTATGGTTGTATGTCATAGTCCTTGATGGTGTTTTGAGGTTTGCAGCTTTGGACAACTTCACCATGGCCACCTGGATAAAAAGAAAACACCAGTGCTAGGTCCTATGAGTAAGCCATAATCTGTAAGTACTGTATAATACAATGTTTGTAGCATAAAAAATTCTGAAACGGGTGTTTACAGGAGAAAGGTGCTAAGAACAAAATTATTGGTTTGTGGATGTTATAGAGATGCTATCCTTGCTACCCAGGAGGTGTGCCTCAGAATGCGTGGGACCTAAAGCTTATACACAATTATGTATTGTATGAAGTTCCAGGGCTTCCGTTAAAAAGAACCACAAACTGATGGTCTAAACAACAGATATTTTATTGTCTCACAGTTCCAGAAGCTAGGAGTTCTAGGTCAAAGTGTTGTCACAGTTGTATTCCCTTTGAAGGTTCTAGGGAAGACTGTGTTCTAGGCCTCTCCCCAGCTTCTGTTAGTTTCTTGGCTTCTGGAAGCATAACTTCAATTTTCACACGGTATTCTCCCAGTGTGTATGTTTGTCTTACCAATGTAAAAAGCAAGAAACCGGTTCAAGTGGCAAAGTGTTGATTTGGGATCAAAGAATTGTAATACGGGACTCAGAGTTTTTCTGGGGAAAAAAAAAAAAAAGACAGATTAAGTAAGTTGTTTACAAAGAGAGTTCATTGATGCTGATGAGCAAAGGTTGAATTTGTACTTCTGTAATTGATCAGGCAAAGGGGTCATGAGGCAAAGTTCATTTTATCAGTTCTTTTAAACAAACTATTCCCATTTTTGCTGCCTTCTTATCATGTTGGCGGTTTGGCCCAGTTCAAAGGTTCAGAAAACAGGACATGCAAGGCACTTCCTCTGAAATGTCTGCTCTGGCTCCATTTTAAAATGGATCCACTCTGTCATTTTCGCAGTATCCAGATTCTTCTGTTTTATGGGACAGCAGGCATACTGGACGAGGAGGCCATGCCATTCTACTGTGACCTCTTCTTAACTAATTACATCTGCAGTGACCCTATTTCCTTATTAGGCCACATTCTGAGGTACAGAGGGTTAGGACTTCAACATACTGTCAACATAAGAAAGGTCCAAACCCACAGAGAATTTTAATGAGTTTATTTGAACCAAACTGATAGCGGTTGCCTGGAAGCAAAATCTCAATGGATTAAGATAATGCTCTGGAGAATGGCAGTTTCGCAGCTTTTTTCATACCTTAGAATTGAAGGAGATGAGATGTAAGAAGGGTTACATGAAATCCACTGGTGGCGAATGAAGGGCGTGGGGGAAAGCAAAGAGAGGAAACCTCTGGGACTGTATAAAAAATAAAACAGAGAGACACACTTCTTTTTACCTTGGTGGGTGCAGGATAGTCAACACCTACAGTACAGAGAGATGCTATGTGGGCAAACAAGGTAACTGTGAGGGGTCCTGGGGCCTCTAGATGCTGGGGCAGTGGGTGTGCCCTGAGGATCCAAAAGAAGGAGATTACTTTGACATTGCAAAGATGTGTTGTCTTAGCTGCAAAAAGACAATAGACTGGCTCACCTAAGGTAAAGGCTGACTTTTGTCAAGGAAACTGCAGGCCTAGGCTGTGACTACCGGCCATGACCCAGTTTTATTTTGGAATTTTTACATTCGGACCGCCCTATGTGGTTAATTTCGGTCTTTGAGTTTATAAGGCTCGACATGCAGGCCTCCCCTGAGCTTGTCAGGTTTATTATGTGTCTTCCTTGTGGTACACACGTGAAATACGAATGGCTTACAAAATGTACTTTCACATCCCCTGGTAGAATACTATGTGAGTAACGTATCATTAATATCTATATTTTAAAATGGAAAAAGAAAGCCACAAAGTGATGAACACATTGTGAAAACATAAAGGTAGTAGTGAGAAGTTAGGTTCTGTGGTCTTTTCATGCTATTGGACCAGTTACTACTACCAGTGACTGCCCTGCTGGATTTTGGCAGGAAAGTTCGCTTCATTCGCCTAGATTACTGGCCCCAAGAGTTGAAACATCTGGATGGCTATGTGCAGGTCTCTGGAGATTCAGACCCACTGCCTGGCTATATCCTTAAGCCAGTGACTCTTGGGTATGTGGCAGAATTGGGATGAGTTACAGAAACTTCAGAGCCCATGAGGAAATTTATGTCTGTTTCCCAGAAAAATGGACAGACACATAAAATTTAACGTAGTTTAGGGTATTAGGGTATGCTTGAGTTCCTCTGAAGCCCATTGATTAAAATGGGGTTCAAAGATCTTTGAATATTGGGTACAGGAAAAAACAAACAAACAAAAAAAAACAAGAAATAAGGTGTCTCACTAGACAGTTTCTTCCTCATCTCTATTATTTTTGGTCAGAAATGAAAATGTAGGTTCTCAAGGAAGTACAGTAACTCATAAATTTCTAAGTATTTTTCACAGTACTCTTTATCCTATTTTCTCTGTCAACCTATATCAGATGAATATTTTATAATTAATTTTCAGTTTTGGTATACTTTCTCAGTTATGTATCTTGCTTTTTATGGGTAAACATTGTAACTGGTTTTCTTCACTTTTTTTTTTTCTTAACATCTTCCTAAGATTATCTGTCAGAAATCTAAAGAAAGTGGCCTTACTATTGCTTAAACTTTTCCCCAAAACATGATAAGACAATTATTATCATGGTGATAAAATTTAGAAAGAAAAATCACATATGGTATCATCCTTCTAATTATGAGCTGGTTTCATTTTTAAGACTTTGTCACAACCCCAGTAAGTTGGAAATGGCCTAAGTTGTTATAAGGTTCCATTCCCCTTGCCAGCGAAAGATGTAGGAAGGTGTTAGTGGGGGCGGTGGTGGTGTTTAGGTGTCAGAGTGAGCCACACAGAAGAAATAACTTTTTCTTTGTATTTGTTTTTTATTCTGCTGAATGCTGTGTCTTCACTTGATACCTAGAATTGATATAGGCTTCTTTCTTTTATGAATTGAATTACCTTGAGGGAGAACACGTAGAACAGAAAAGTGCAGAAAAATAAAGAGAAACCAAATATTGATAATTTCATTGACCTGCTCAATTAACCAGTCCTGGAAATGCTCTGTCTCTGAAGTTGTTAAAATGAGATATATCAAGGCAGCATTTCAATTTAGGCCATTTTGGGGTTGAATTTTCTCTTATCTGCTGCCAAAAGCATCATAACTAATGTCTCCCCACTGCTTCCTGAGAAAGGCAGAAAGTTCTCAGGGATGACAAATGGAACTTCACTGGTTCAATAATACTTAATGGTTGCTCTTTCTCGGTGTTTTATGTACTTGGCTGAATAGATTCTCTGCTCAATAGCTAAGAAGATGAAATGACTTTCCTTGAAGTCAAAAAACAATATCAAAGACGTGATCACCTACTTTGACATTTTTGTGGCCTTCATTTTTCTCAGCAGCAAGTGGTGAAAAATCTTTTCTGATGAGATAATCACGGTCACAATAGATTACAATTCCAGCGTCTGAATTGCCCAATGATTTGTACAAAAAGTTGCAGCAAAGCGATCCTTCTTCTTGAGAGCCTAAGTAGGACTAGGCTTCAAATAGCTCCATTATGGTGGATTTAAGACCTGTTTGATTCAAGGTTCCCATGGGGAAGTAAATATTTCAGGTCAAAGGTTATACTAAGCAATGCTCCCCCAAATGTATTCTGCATAATAAGATATTTTAAGATCACTGGCTTCTAGTCTAGATTCTCCCTCTCCATAGAATGTGATTCTCTTTTGGAATCTCATACTTGCTTATATAATATTAGGACTTTTCTAGTTCATCCCGAAGTCTTTCATGCCTTACCAAAAGCATTGTATCATTTGACATTTTCTACTATAATACTTTAAAGTGTTTCAGCTAAATGAACTTTTAAAGATAGCTATATCTTATCAAATAATGCTACGTATATTAATACTTCTTTTTGGAATCTCTAAAAACAATTTTAACATATATTTTCCTGCCATTGTAAAGGCTTTATAGTCACAATTATTTGAATATTTTATTTTTCATGCTATTTTATAACAGGGAATGCAGTTGGTACACAAGGGAATATTTGAGCTGCTGTCACTTATTTCTTCCTGCCATTAATATTCATCAATGTGTTTCTCATCTGTTTTTAGTTTTTATGAAATTAAAAAAAAAAACCAAATAATGTGGTTGGTTAAAATCATGTAAAATGGTGTAAAAACAAGCATTTAAAAAATAATAACAAAGCGAAACAAAGGCTTTCCAGCAACATTTCTGGGATGCCACTTCATCTTATGGCCAGGTGTATGTGACCTTGAGTCAGTTTCTGCAGTTTTCTTTTAGGAATATGAAGCATTTTAGTACTTACTTTTTTTTTTTTCTTTTTTATCAAGCATACATTTTTTTTAAACTTTATTGATGCTGTAAGATTTTTTGAGTCAAAATGTTATCAAGCAATGTAACAAAATGAATAATCGTGGTTTACCTCTGTAGCCAGAGCATTGCTTATTTTCTCTCCGTTTGTGGTGGAACTCCTCAGCCTCCATCTGCCACACATATTTTATTTTACCCACAGCTTCCCACATTTTTCCATTGAGGTGTCCAACTGGCCACCTGATTGAATTGGTACATCTCACAGCTCATCAGATGCTCCATGATCCAGTCGTTAGATATAATAGGCAGCCTGTAGGGATAGCAGCATCAACTACTTCCCCTCTGACCATTCAAAGACCAGAAGGAGCTGGCTGTCTCTAGCTGCTGCCCTCGTTTGAGTTCACTCCTGCATGCTGTGATGTAAAGATGAGTTATAGCTACTTACATCTGGAAACGCTATTGAAAAGAGAGACTCTCAATCACCGGTCATCTTTTTGATTTACTTGTGTGTGAAATAGGCACTCTTGTCTGTTCTGTCTTTACCTCTGATACTGCTGGGTAATATCATAATGCGGGCTAGAGGTCTATCGGGCATATACTGTTTATTTTCATGTAGTGACTAATAATACAACGTAACAAGGGAAAAAGCAGGACGAATTCTGAATTGGATAAGGCTCCAGTAAAAGAAGCATACATTTGGACTTACCTGGTCAAAGCGGATTTATGGCTGTCCGCTCATGGTAGACTGCCCTTTGGCAAGGTAGGAGAACAGAAGAGTAGAGATGTCATGCTTCTTGGGATTAGACAGAAACCCAGAGCCAACTCAAAAAGGTCTGAGTGACATTCACGCCATCTCCTTCAATCACAGTCACTAATCAGGAAGTCATCCCTTCTCACCTGGTGCACCAAATAAGGTGCCAGAGAGAGCTAATGGGGGGCTTTCTGCATGGAAGTATGAGAAGAGTGGAATACAGTTCCTCCTCCTTGTTATTTTGTGTTGAAAATATTAGTAAACGTGTTTATATCAATAAAGCATTACGGCAATAGAATACTTTCACATGTACACGTCAATTAAATATGAATTATATGTTAAGGTCGCATAGAGGTATGGATGCATTATTATTAAAGACACATGTATGTTGTGCATTCGTTATATATTTATGTGTAGTAAAGAATTTGGCCTCCAAAGACAGGTCTGGTGTTTATCCCAGCTCCTGAAGGTAATTTCTGTATCTTTGGAATTTCCTGAGTGTTTTGTTATCCCTGTGAGCTGCTTAGCCACACCTGATGGTCTTAGTCCGAGAGGACTGGCCATTCTCAAAGATCAACCACATGATTAGAAATGTGGGGGCTTTAGGCCCTGTGATATCAGCCCAGCCTCCAGGGAGCAGTGCTGAAAGTTGAATTCAACTCTGTGGGCAACTCTTCAGTTAACTGGCCTACATAATGAAGCTTCAATAAAACCTCTCTCTAGACATCGTAGCCGGGGCGAACTCTCGTTGGCAATAGTCTGTGGCTGTCGTCACACACTGTAGATAAGAGAAGCTGATGCTATCCGTGATTCCACAGAGACGGGATAACCAGAAACTTCACTTAAGATTCATACCAACCCTTCTCTATGCCTCTCTGCTTTTGGCTGGTTCTGTTTTTTATCCATTGCCTAGAATGAATGTGTCTGTGAGCATCATAGCATTCAATGGCCTCCATGAGTCTTTCTGGTGAATTATCGAATTGGAGAATGGTTTGAGGAAATCCTGAACTTGCAGTTGATGTCACAGTCTTGAGTAAACATAGTCTTCTGATATACTGTGCCCTTAATTTCAAGTCCAGCTAATTCTAGATAATGTACAATATATAAATTTATATTTTTGCATATTATACCTATCTGTATAATTGATAGACCCTGATGAACACTATGCAGGAGGCATGCAGAATACATGTATCCTGTTTTTTTGTTTTTTGTTTTTTTTTTTTTTTAATAATTTAACACATATAGTGTCATTTTGCAAAAGACTATCCTTCTGGCTTCAGTTTTCTCCTAAGTAAAATGGTGCTGGTATTGATGTAGTGATTACTGAGGCTTTCTCCAAATTTAGCATCTTAAAGTCAAACAAAAACATATGGAAAGCATATCAAATAGAACATTTGCTTTTACTAGAATGATGTAGTCATATAAAATTTTAAGGCTTTCTGCATTTATAAACATATCAAAAGACTATAATTTTATTAATTGTATATGTCCAAGACTATTATTTCCTTCAGATATAATTTTGTTAAATTGATAAAGTTCAAGAGCTGGTTCTTTGGCAAAATATTCTTTCAGTAAATTGGCTTTTCTGCTGTTGGCCTCATTCCTCAGGTTACTGTCCAGCTACTGCTAAGATAGCACAGAATGACAATGGCTAACCCAGTCTTAGAGGAGGGGCAGAGTCCCAGACAGATGTGACGAAACCTCTGCTCTGTCTCAGACAACATTATGGTATTTACAGGGCACCAAAGAAATTTGGGAAAGAGTGTTCAAGCCCACGGAAGAGCAGAATTGGGGCAGATGCAGCGTATGCAAGAAACTGTCAGGAAGGTTAGTGACATCCAAGCATCGTGTGCAGAGCGGGAAAGAGTTCTTAGAAAGAAAGCAAAAGTGTTTAGTGTTTGAAGAGCCATATATTCCATGTTAAGTTGTTCCGATTAAACCTTGCAAGAAATGGGAAGCTGAATCTCTTTGTAAAGTTATTGTCACTTTCATATTATCGACGGCATAGAGAAGCTGTCTCTGAAAATGTGCGTGCATGTGTCCCTGCATATGCGTGCATACACTTACATGGGAAATAGTGTTGGGGAATGATGAGAAATCACAAGCCTCAGAGCACAGAAGCCCAGCCAAGCAGCCACAGGAACAGAGCAGGCTGACATTCGCATGGTTGGTGAGAGAAAGAGTGCAGGTTAAGACCCCCATTACATTCATCTCTTAAAAGATGTTCTGCTTATTGTTGAACAAGGAACTCTGTTCTTTGAAATGCAGTAGGCATCCACATTATCTAGTTTTAGAAGCCTGGGGCAGAAAAGAGAGAGAGAAGTTCCCCTGGCTTTTCATCAGACTCCCCTTACCATTGTCTTTTGAGAAGCAAACCTAAATGCCACAGTGCTTTTAATCATTACCAACTCCGCAAGGGGTGTCATTAAGTTGTTTTTCCATTTCTTTTGACAACCAGAGGGGAATAATTTATTCTTTTTAGAATAGGTGGAAAAAGTATATATAATCACGTTTTATCCAATTTAATTGTGAAAAAAAAAAATCAGGTACAGAACATTATTGAATGAGATAAAAATTTCAGTATCACCGGACTTCAGTGTGGTGTGGTGGAGAGATAAAGTGCTTGAAAGATAATGTGTCATAGAAGCCTGAGTGTGAAACCTAGTTTGGCTACGCGATAGTTGTGTCACCCTCA
>NW_011888809.1:10069152-10077544 GCF_000151845.1 Pteropus vampyrus
TTCTTTACTCTTCACCTATAAACAATCACTTCTTTTTCTGTGCTACTTTGGTACCTCTTACTATTTCTATTATTTTATTAAATACATAGTATTATAATTGTTAGTTTTTATATGTTGCAGTCATTGGAATATGAGACTGTAAAACTCTTAAACACTCTACAGAGTAGTAATACTTTCAATATTACTATTTAAAATCATGCTTTAGTTTCCAACCTATAGATAAAGCATAAGCAAACTTTACCCAACCTTTGGCTTTTAATGTTGTTTTCAGTCTTTCAATACTGTAAGTAAGACGGGGATCATCAGTTACCATATATCATTTGAGTTCTGAGTCTCTCTGCTTTAAGCTGAAGATCTCGCTGATCTGGGCAACAAGCTATGGGCTGGGCTTAGAGCGACATCATATGTATTCATTCCGGGTCCCGAAGGAAAGGTGTCACAGCTAGAATTACTTACTTCAGATGATTCTGAGCTTTTTAATCCATTGTTCACAACTCACTACATCCTGAGCTCTCCTTAAAGAGTTTTTAGTTTCTGATTCTGAAAATAAAAAGTTTTCCCTGATTTAAAGATTACTTTCTCCTTTGCCCACCCCCTCAAAACAAAACAAAAACAATCTATGTATCATAGACATTAAAAACCTATGAAATAGTTGGATATTCTTATTTGTCTAGTCGTCAGCTTCTTTCTATAGATATGAGTACTATTGATAGAAACAACTAAGGAAAGAGCTGATTCAGAAACGTTACCTGCCAACGAAATGCTTATCACATGAAAAAAAAAATGAATTCATGTCTCCTCTTTATGGTTTTAACTCTAAGGCTCATATTAATTATGAATCATAAGCAATCATAAAAGTTATCACCTGTTCCCTCTGTCGAATTGTGTAACACATTTGTATACCTGGAAAGGAAATCATTGATTTTCTGTTCTAAGCCACTTCTTTCCGCCAGAATTTTACTCTCTTTTTAATAATAACCCTGAGAAAAAAAACTATAAGAACCTTGAGAAATATGAAATAACAATTGGCCAAAATTGTAGTTATTTATTATCTGTGATCTTGTAGACTACTGTTCACTCCTGATATTTGGGGCTGATCTTGTAGACTATTGTTCACTACTGATATTTGGGGCTGTTCCCGCTGCAAGGATTGTACAAACTGCCGGGGGTTCCAAGCCTAGCCTTTAGCCAATGAGCTATATGCCTTCTTTTTCTCCCAGAAGCTTCTAGAACCAATGCATGTCCAGCCATGCTCTCCTTCCTCTTATTTTGACCATGGAATCCGATGTTCATAGGGAGGCACAGAGAGCCGAGGGTCCTTTTAGAAGACTCCATTTACTAAAGAGCAAAGCTTCAAAGGATCTAAAGCATTTTCAAAGGGGATTCTGATGGGCTTGGTTGAGACCCCTGTCATCTCACAGCTGTTCAGCTCTCGGCGTTTGCTCTTTCAGCAGGTGTGTGTATCTTTGCTGTAAGGTGATTACTAAACGGTCAGCTGTCCAGGCCCTCTCTATATAAAACTTTCCGAAGTTTATATCCTTCAGTCATTTATTTTAAACTGTCATACATACATCCACCATTTTCAAAGGATTACAAGATGAGTGCCACAGCCCCCGCACATCCAGAGGTTCCAAAACAGAGGTCTGTCATTTTTCTGATGCAAAGTCGTATTTTGGTGTATTTATTACCAATAAATGGCTTTTCCAAATTGATACAAGAGCACAGTGGGAGGGCGTGAGGTTAAAAAGAGCTTAAACTTCGCAGTAAGATGAACCCGACTCCCAGTTTCTGTCCTGCCACCAGATATTCATTAGCTAACCTCCAAGACTTCAGTTGCCTCATGTGTAAAGCATGCGATTTCTTAGTATGTGTATCATGTAATAATATTTGAAGACACATGATAAACAAATGGATGGGAAAAAGTAGGTGTCAGTGTCCTTTACAAATCTTTAAATGTGCTGGGAAAAGCAGATTTTTTTTTTTTTGCATTTTTATGTCTTATAATTTTCAGTAAGAGGTAATATGATTTGAATAGACTGTTCTATTCACAATAATAAATAGGCTACATGTATCATCTCAACAACCCTGCTATGTAGATCTTACTGTCATCATTTTACGGGTAAGGAAACTGTCTCAGGGGCAAATTGCTGTGAATTGCCAGATCTGTGGATCAGTCCAGGTGTCTTTGACTCCAAAGTTCATATTCTTTTTACTGTATTTTCTTCACTGCCAGGAAGCTTCTCTTGACTCTCCTTTATGTCTTCTGTACCTAGGAATTACATACACCTGCAGTGCTAGCAGTGGCGTCTTGAGTTCCACATACATTTCTACTGTCATATCGACCGTACAGGATCCATTTAATTTCCATTTGTATATAAAGAGAAACGGAGGCTCAGGTAGTTTAAATGCTGTTCTAAGGTCCCCCTGCTAGTGAGTGGCTAAAGCAAGGTATTAAGTCATTTCTCATTTTTCTCTACTTCCATTTTTTTCCTGTTTATATCCACTTATGATTTTCTCTTTGCCTCTTATTATCCAGCTGCAATTTTATTTTCCTTTGAGCCCTACTTTCCCTTCAATTATTCCTCAGAATGTCTTCCCTTCCCGTTGGGACTGTGAGAGCTAAGTGATCTAGCTCTGAGCGGGAGCAGGTTGCGGTGGTTGGCAGGTAGCTGTTGAGTACCACATCTCCAGTGATTTCTCATCAGCCTGCTCTCAGCAGGCTGCACTTCAGTCTGCCTTGTACGTTCATTAAATGCAGGTAGCTTTATAAATGCTTCTTAGTTTTTGGAAGCGAGAGGGTTATTTCATGCACTGTTTAAACATCTTAAAACTGTATTACCCAAAGGCTTATAGTACCATAAGCACTCTTTTGCTTGGTGTCGAATCTCCCCCCTCCCCCTTAGAAACTGAGGGTAAAAGAAGAATGGTTGCCATAGTAGGCAGTTAAAGATGTCAAGATGGGTTCCCAGACATCTCTGTGTTCTGTAGGAGGCTGCATCTGAAAGAGCACGTCAAGGGAGTCTGTCTCACCGTCACATGTGGCTTCGCCTCTGATTCTGGCTGCTAAACAGATATTTTAGGGGACTAGATGGGAAAGCATGCCAGCCCAGAAAGCAGGTCTGTGGCGGCTGAACCAAGCACAACCAGCAACCTCTTTTCTAATTTCCCTCTTTCCTGTGGGAGTTTGAACATGTCAATAATAAGAAGACAGGTAAAATTTCCATGCCTAATGCTTTCGGAATTATAGATGTGATTATTGTAATGTATGTTTGCTTCTTATGGGCTGAGAAGAACAAGGGGAAATAAAAAAAAAATACAGTCATCCTCCCCTCTTCAAATTATTTTCTTCCAGTTATATGGAAATTTTTCCTAGAATAAATTTAGAAAATCGTACTGACATCAAAGCACTTCTCTTTATGGTGTCCAACGCTGAAACGGGTAAATAGTTTACATTTAGACTGAGATTGGAATCCACAGAATATTCATTTAAGGGCGGGCATGAGGGATGGAGTTGAAGGTTAACACGTGCTAAATGAAATGGCAATGCTTCCGTGAGAGAGTGGCTGCTAAAGCGGTCGTCACAGCAGTCACTACAAATGCTCATGCTATCCACTGGGAGAAAATAAACTCTGAATTTATTTGGCATTGATGTGATTAATGACAAAGGATTTCCATAATCATTTTACCACTAATTGATTTTCTATGTTAATATATCTTTAGTACACCTAGTAACCACCAATGGTGATTAAACAATGAATGGCATTTATCCGCCGTATTTTTCTACCATGATATGTTTTCAGGAAATATAATTTACTAATTTTAGCACAATAGAAGACATTCGTCTGCAGCAACCTCTGTCTCTCTCTCTCTCTCTGTCTCTGTCTCTGTCTCTGTCTCTGTTTTACTTTATACTACAACTGGAAGAATATTATCATTTATTTACCTTATCGATGCACCTTGAACATAGGACACGGATTGAAACAATAAAGTTAAAGTAGCCCTTTTGATACATATTGGATTTCCTTTACTTTTCAACTCCATTACCACTGCCAAGAAAGACGTGGGCAAAGCAATTAATCAACATGAAGGACAAGTGGATGTATTTTCACGTGGATCTAGCTGTGCAGTGGCTTATTGGGAAAGTAAGTTGTGAAAAGCCGTGGGAATGTTGAGGGCTATGTCCTAGCTTGGCTACTACTAGCTCATTATTTATCTCAACAGGGTTACTTCTCTCTGAGCTACACTTTGTTTTTCTGTAAACAAAGGAGTTGGAATAGCAAGGCAGTTTTCTCTAGGTATTTCTAGAGGTCTACAAAATTATGACTTGAGTTTCACTTCTGAATCACATTTAACTTAAAAAAAAAAACTGAAAAATTATACATTTAAATGAGTTGTAACGCATCTTTTACACTGTGTCTATTGTGGAGCAAATGCTGGGTTCTTTTCTCTTCTGCCTGCAGTAGGATAAATCTCTTCTGCAGGTTTTGCTCAGTTAATCATGACCACTGTGCTATGAACTGGATTGTAGCCCATCAAAATTCATATTAAAACCCTAAACCCCAATGTGATGGTATTTGGAGATGGAATCTTGGGAAGATGAGGCCATGAGGGTGGAACCCACATGATGGGATTAGTGTCCTTGTGAAAAGAGACATCAGAGAGCTCGCGTGCGCGCGTGCTCTCTCTCTCTCTCTCCCCGCTCCCTCTCTTCCTCCCTCCCTCCCTTGCCCTCCCTCTCCTTCCTTCCCCCCCTCCCCCTCTCCCTCTGGCCCCTGCCACATGAGGACACAGTAAGGAGGTAGCCATCTTGGACTCAGGAAGAAAGTCCTTGCCAGAAACCAACCCTGCTGGCACCTTGAGCTTCTAGCTTTCAGAACTGTGAGGAAATTAGTTTCTGTTCTTTAAATCACCCAGTCTAGATCATTTTTTTATGGAAGTCCAAGATGACTAAGACTCTCTCAGAGTATAAGAGATTAAATTCTCTTCTATATTCTTTGCTTAATTGAACATTGCCACTGTTTATAGTTATTTTAAAGTGTGAATCAGTTCTATAGATGCTAGGCAACCAAAACAAAACCAAAAATAAGTAGTATGTTACATGTTTTATAATACCACAACACTCATATATACCCTCTCCCAGATTCAAAATTACATGTTCACTAAAATGGTCCTATTTTTCTACATGTTTTTTTGTTAAATGAATGTTATCCATGTCATTACATATAATACTTTAATTCAGTTTTATTTATTAAAAGATTTTCTTGCCTCTTTTGAATATTTTATTAAAAAATCACCTTTCATGTTATGTACATTTATGTATAAAATATATAAACTACATATAAATAGGTTTTAACAAAAATACTCTACAATAAGAATGTGAAATCCATGGAGGTAGCTGATCTCCAAGATATTCTAAATCTTAATGTTGATTGATTTCCATGTCAGAGGAAGAGAAAACATAGCTATATAAAGGCGCTATATTCTCAATGATGAGTTGCTAGTAAATTTCCTATTTAATGAGGCAGCGTCCCACCGAGGTGTAGGAAGTTCTTGTTTGCTAACATAGGATATGGTAATTTCATTAAGGAGATTGAAAAAAGGCTTAAAGGGAATAGGCAAGAACCCATGCTCAGCTGAGAATTGATTGTGAAGCTGAATATATTTAGCATAAAATATTAAAATTCAAAAATATATATCGAAGCTATCAAGTTAGAATTAAGTCTTATGTGAAGACCCGAGGAAGCCAGAGTCAGAGGCCCTTGGCAAGGAAAGCCACTGTAATAACATCCACATTGGAGCTCATAGACGAGTCCACAGATCTCACAAGGAAACTGAATTTTCCCAAGTACCTGCTCTAAGCCTGAGACTACTGGGTTCAGTCACATAAGTTATCAAACATGTTATCACATGGAAAGAATAATAGGGTTTTGTACCATTTCCTCCTAAAATACTTCTGGAGTCTGTAAGTATGTCCTCGCCTATGACAATTGTCTCTTATGCATACTTCTATATAAAATTTGTAAAACGTGTGAAGTTCTATGTATCAGGGAGTATTGAAAGGTGTGGCTTCACTTCCCACCTATTTAGATATAATTAGGACCTTTTTAAGCAATATACTTGGTTACCTACTTCCTGCAAAATATCAATCACATTCCTATTTGCCTTATTTGTGTTACTAAAAAATCATTCTGGCAATTTTACCAAAACAAAGGAAATATTTCCTAATTATTTTCACTGAAAAATACCATAAACCCACAGAAGGCAAAACTAATAATCAATAAATTTAACAATCAATCAAATTGCCATTTCTAGTAATTCTGCTACAGATAAATTCTTATTTCCTTCATTCTGTGCTTCCTAAATTAAGCTTGAACAGAAAAAATGGCTTAAATATGGATTTAACTTGATTTAGTTAAAGTTAAGTTATGGTGAAATATATTGATAAACATTGGTTATGTGAATTTCTGGAAAATAAAGGTAGTTCTCAAAACGTAATTTTTAAAGTTACACATATAGAGATAAAGTATAAGCCTCGTGATGAAAATGTATTTATGATCACTTTCCACAATTATTTGTTCTCTAAAATCTGTTTCTCTTCTGTACTATATTTTCACTTTCTTAGCACAATTTCCAGTGCCTTGGAGAAAGACTAGGAATATATGCAGCACCTTTTGTAACTAAAGCAATTTTGGTAATATAATTAGTGGCATCTTCTCCCCTGTCTCACTTTTGATTTTGGGTGTATTCTCTAACATCCAGGTCAGGGTTTGTCATTAAGCCCTTCAGCCTTACTCTGGGCATAGAAAAGGGTCTCACCTCTGCTAGAAAATCCTCTTCTTAAATCTTTCTGTCTGACCTTTGGAAAGTAAAATCAGATCTATAAAATTTATCATCTACCTGTGGAAAATATAAGGAATTAAACCAGATGATCACTAAAGTTCTTGCCAGTTCCAATATTTTGCAAAACGGACTTAGAGAATCATTTCCTCTTAAGGAAAGATAACTGGCTTGTCTGGAGTGGCATGGTTGTGCAAATAGTATGCTGGCCATCTGCTTTCAACTCTTTTCATTTAATTTCTCTCTGAATACTGCAAAGGTTTTTACAGATGATGCAATTGAAGCTCAGAGAGCATTAATAGCCAGCAATCTACTCCAACACCCATGTTTTTTCCACATTGGAATAATCAACACATTTTCCCCTCAATGACATGCAGATCAGGGTACATAATAGAGCTGCGAGGGACACAGAATGTATCAAAATTATTATAATTAGCAGCATTTATACATGAAATGTCAAAAACAATTTTTTACTCTGAAAATTCCTGTCATAAGCAACATCCTATTTTGATCCTTCTGCAGCTATTGTGGATTCCACAGCTAAAGTGGAAATAGCTCAGGGCTTGGACCCAGAGTCCTGACTGAACACTCCAATTCTGCTGCTCTCCAGAGCTGTAATTTGGTCAAAATGTGGTTTCCCTAAGCTATACTCCCACCTCGCAGTGGCTTCATTAGACTTTATCTGCGATGCTATTAAAGTCATCACGTTTCGACTGGTTTGAGGTTCAGTTGTAGAGGTGACTGTCTTCTCACCGTCGACAGGACAAATGCTTTGTGCCGCCGACAAATAGTAACTTAAACATTTATTAGATGAATTATTTTAAAAAGGGTTTTTTTTTTTTAAAAGCTACATTGGGGTCTTCTACATGACAGATATGGAAGCTAATGCCCAGGGAGAGCTAGTTGCAGTAAGCCACAGAGTGTCAGGGACAAATTTGGAAGACAGTTCTTTTGACAATAAAGGAGAAAGTACACTGCCTTTTCTATGTCACGTTGTACCTTTTACGTAAGCCTTAGTGATGTTCTCAGCTGTTTTTGCACACTGGGCATCATGGAGGATTATATCTTTGGAGCTGCCATTGTGATTATCAAGTAATCATGCTTGTCAGTTCTTTGTGCACACATGGAGAAAAGCACATCACCTTGAAGCAGATTTTCATGATTATGGGAGGAATCATTCTGGGGGTACTTTCTTTGTCATTATGCAAATAGAAGTGGAGTAGATAAACCATCACTTAGGTGAAAGCATGTGACTGTCTGCCAGTCCGCAAAGCCCTCGGCATACATGCTGTAGAGCGGAAATGGATAATTCGCATAAGGAGCACAGGAAGGGACCAAGGTCCCAGTCCTTAAACCCTGAGAATCCAAGATGTGGAAAACTGTATGAATTGGACCCTACAATCGATCTGCTGCAGGTAAGAAAAGATAAAAAGGGTATGAAAAAGAGCTCCTTAAGAGAGAGCTCTGGATTGGTACCTGTGCTAAACAAAATGGCCCGTTGAAAGGTGGCTGCTGATAGCCTGTAAAAGGTAAACCCAGAGTGGTGTCGAAAAGA
>NW_011888809.1:10077594-10079261 GCF_000151845.1 Pteropus vampyrus
CTGTATGAATTGGACCCTACAATCGATCTGCTGCAGGTAAGAAAAGATAAAAAGGGTATGAAAAAGAGCTCCTTAAGAGAGAGCTCTGGATTGGTACCTGTGCTAAACAAAATGGCCTGTTGAAAGGTGGCTGCTGATAGCCTGTAAAAGGTAAACCCAGAGTAGTGTCGAAAAGACGTCTGAGCAGATCAGACTGAAAAGAGCTATGAGCTCGAAGCCTGACAAAAAGGCAGCACGATGTTTCCAGGAGGAATTTGTACTTACAAATGGTTATTGAAACAGAGGACATTTATTAATCTAAATGGCATCTAGTGGCAACAGCCAAAGCAGTTATGCTAATGGGTTGACTTAATGTTTCATTGGGAGAGGAAGACTCCCTTTTAATCAGGGAAAATGGGTTCTTCAACATCATTTGTAAAAATATAGGAGATGCAAAAGCCTGTGCGTTTTGAGATACGTAAGCTTTTCCTGTAGTTGACCTCAGTCACGCCAGGGCAGGCACTACAGGGGTGCAGGCGCCATTGGATCAGAGAGAGCTTGTTGCTATCTTTTTGAAATGGAAATCCCTTTTTACAACTGGATTGGATGGAGGCTCCTGTGAGGTTTCTCGTCACGTCACTCCGTGTGATTATGCTGGTCATCTCTGCACCAGGCACGCCCATGGCACACTTCCAGTGCAGAGTGGATCCAGTCTTTGCTTTCAGAAGACTTACCTGTCCTGGGCTAAGCATTGCCCATACACAGCCATTAAAGATGCTGGTTAAAGATGCTGTTAAAATAATCACTGGCAATATATGGAATTCTAATGGAAAAGATTTCATTCTTTCAGTGTGCTGGGAATCTTCAATAGAGGGAATCGTGAGCGGGATACCCCATGAATGGGGCATGGAATTCCAACAGAGAAAGAAAGCAAGACCCAATTTGTTTCTTTATTTTTCCCCTTGGGAACCAAAGAGAATATAGTGTTTTCACTATTTTCTTTGCAAAAAATGTTTTTGTACACAGAAAACATGTTTATGTGGCAAAAAGCATTATATGACGTATAGATATTAATTCATATGTAGAGAAATAGCCTTATTCTGAAGAAACTAAGACATAACTTCTTTGTATTTAGCAATCATTTTCCCTTGAAAAGCAAACTACTTTACAAAAATGAGGCAATGAGTTTTAGTGGCATCATAAGTCGAATATTATAGCTTTGAAAATGTCTTAAAGTCAAACTCAGTGCTACTGTATTCAGTAGTTTGTAATTTCACTTCATCAAAATAGGTTTTCATTGTCATAGTTGACATTGAGTGGAAACTCTGAGAAACTGCCAAATGGTATTTCTCCCGCCGCTAAGGGAGAATCATCTCTATGCCTGGCTGCTTTATCTGTCTTGTGAATATTTGGGCTCTCCTTCTGTTGAATATTTATCCCTTTGTTGGATTTTAGTTTTTTACTCAGAGCATCAAGGGGAACTGTATTTAAAAGGATCGCAGCCTAAAGAATAGAAGGTATTTTGTGTGTATTTTCCCCTTTTCACTGACTCTGTAAAAATAGACTGACCGCGATTGTCACGTTCCTCTTCTTCCTTTCTCTGCATCAGTTTTGTGCTCTTCAGAAAGAAATGACGGGACTAGATGTGCAAAACACCGTACAAAAAGACATGAGTAATCATGTCTTTT
>NW_011888809.1:10079311-10082685 GCF_000151845.1 Pteropus vampyrus
TGCAGAGTGGATCCAGTCTTTGCTTTCAGAAGACTTACCTGTCCTGGGCTAAGCATTGCCCATACACAGCCATTAAAGATGCTGGTTAAAGATGCTGTTAAAATAATCACTGGCAATATATGGAATTCTAATGGAAAAGATTTCATTCTTTCAGTGTGCTGGGAATCTTCAATAGAGGGAATCGTGAGCGGGATACCCCATGAATGGGGCATGGAATTCCAACAGAGAAAGAAAGCAAGACCCAATTTGTTTCTTTATTTTTCCCCTTGGGAACCAAAGAGAATATAGTGTTTTCACTATTTTCTTTGCAAAAAATGTTTTTGTACACAGAAAACAAATGTTTATGTGGCAAAAAGCATTATATGACGTATAGATATTAATTCATATGTAGAGAAATAGCCTTATTCTGAAGAAACTAAGACATAACTTCTTTGTATTTAGCAATCATTTTCCCTTGAAAAGCAAACTACTTTACAAAAATGAGGCAATGAGTTTTAGTGGCATCATAAGTCGAATATTATAGCTTTGAAAATGTCTTAAAGTCAAACTCAGTGCTACTGTATTCAGTAGTTTGTAATTTCACTTCATCAAAATAGGTTTTCATTGTCATAGTTGACATTGAGTGGAAACTCTGAGAAACTGCCAAATGGTATTTCTCCCGCCGCTAAGGGAGAATCATCTCTATGCCTGGCTGCTTTATCTGTCTTGTGAATATTTGGGCTCTCCTTCTGTTGAATATTTATCCCTTTGTTGGATTTTAGTTTTTTACTCAGAGCATCAAGGGGAACTGTATTTAAAAGGATCGCAGCCTAAAGAATAGAAGGTATTTCGTGTGTATTTTCCCCTTTTCACTGACTCTGTAAAAATAGACTGACCGCGATTGTCACGTTCCTCTTCTTCCTTTCTCTGCATCAGTTTTGTGCTCTTCAGAAAGAAATGACGGGACTAGATGTGCAAAACACCGTACAAAAAGACATGAGTAATCATGTCTTTTTGTTCAAATATGCTGCACAAATGCATTACATTGTTAATGTTTTCGAATAGATGTTGAGTGAAATTCTTCTTTGCTAATCTAAATCCCAATTCGGAATAGCGTATTCTGTGAAATGCCAGTTCTCAGATTCAGGTGTAGGTCATCATAGCATTTTCTAACCACATATTAAAAGAGAAATCTTTATGTCAACAGGTCAGTAGTAGTAATCACTAAAAAGCTATTTGTCCACATATCAAATGGCAAAGTCGAAAGTTGCAGGTATCAATTACATATCAAAGACTGAAGAATATTTGGAATATTTTTAATTGTTCTTTCTTCCTTATCCCCCAATATTTCTCAGATATACTATCTTTAGTTTGTTTCTTACAATTTTGATGAGAAAATAATTTGGTTAAGACTTGAGATAATCCACATAGTTTCCTCAGTTGCATTTCTGGGCTAGGAAAATAATGCAAATACAGGTAAATAGTAAATAGTGACTGATATGATTCCATTGGGCTTTCTTTTTCTTTTTTTTTCCTTTTTAGTTACAGTTGGCATTCAATGTTATATTAGTATCAGGTGTAGAGCATAGTGGTTAGACGTTTATATAACTTATGAAGTGATCTCCCAATAAGTCTAGTACCTACCTGGCACCACACATAGTTATCACTTGATTTTTAAGTCGGGTTATATATACATCATGACATTGTAAGCTCCCTACAGCTTCAGGCATTGCATTTTAAAAAGCTACAGTAAATCTGAATTTTTCTTCTTTAAAAAAAACAACAGTGCATTCAACAGTGAATAAAAAAGAATATGTTTTACCCTATCATTCTTTCATTCTTGTACCTTAGACTAGTCAGAGCAAAATTTAATGGCTACAGTAACTATGTGGATTCAGGTGAATTTATTTAAGAATATTGTTAGTTTTCCTTTATGTGAACTATGAGCTCTTGGTTAGCTTTGGCATGAAACAAATTTATTTTTTACCTTTTGTAAACTGTGTGTGTGCACGTGTGTGCGCGTGCACGCGCGCATGTGCATGTGCATGTGTATGTGAGAGAGAGAGTCTATGTGTGTGTGCGTGTGTGCGTATGTGCGTACACCACACATGCACTAATTTAAATCAATTTCCAGGGGAAAAAGAATAATAATGATTTTATCTAAATTAGCTACATTAATCCTCAGAGCAACCCAGTGACAACAGAGTTAAAAATATTTTAACTGAAAAATGAAATGCCCAACTTTCAGAAAAATGAGTCTCCTAATGTCACTTTGTCATAGTGATTCAACCCAGGTCTCCAAATGCTGTGTCAGTCTCCTCCCACCCAGTATCTGAACAGTCTCGGGGCCACACGGAGAAGGGGAGTAAAGCACACACCCAAACCTAAATGCTCACCAGAACAATGTCCAAGTACACGGTGCCATAATTACTTTCTCTAATTCTTATTAGTGTTTCGCAGTGGCCTTTTTCTAAAGAGACAACTGGATGAAATTTTTACTGTTTCTCCATTTAACAACAACAACAACAACAACAAAAAAAAACAAAGAAAAAAAGCAGGAGCGGAAGGAAAGTAGTGGAGAAAGATAAGCAAAATTAGAGGAGGGTAACGAGCATAAGAGGACGAATGACAAACGCCCAGTGTCAGCCCGAGGTGGACTGAGGCAAGGCCAGCGTGGAGGAAGCAGTGTCCCAGATTAAGAAACAGTTCGCTTCCCTGCGTGCCTTGGGGCTTTCTCCATAGAAGTCTGCCTCTTGGGAAATATTTCTTCCTTTCTCCTTCTCTTGATTACTGCATCCTCTGGCTGTGGTTCTGGCCTTTGAGGTCACCCAATGCCTGTAGCCCAGAAAGTTTAAAAATGCTGAAAAGGGAGCAAAGTCTCTCACCAAGTTTGTTATCCCAGAGACTAATTAGTATGCAGAATCGTCCTGTTACTCAGCATTCACTATATTCGGAACCAAGGAGACCCAAAGAAGTGAACTCAGTCAACCATCCTTTTTTCCTTCAGATACCTACAGATGAGATATATGAGCAAAGTGCATTTTCTCGGGGTCATTTTAGCTAGCTGGCGGGGCTGTTAGAGGGCAGCTCATTTATGTGAACACAGATGGAGTAAAGATTGGTAGAATTATGAAAAGCCTCAATAGGTTGGCATAAAAATAAAACAGTACTTTAACCCAGAATAGCCATGAGATTAAAGTCCTGTTGATGCAGGGGGCACACAAGGTACATGATTAAAGCTGAAAGAAAGCATTAGAAAATCTGAAAAATTTGTATTAAAACCCCAGATTTTTAGCTTCTCTTGAAAAACTTGGATTTCTAACAAAATCTAGGCCTAATTTTAACATGGCATCTTTCCACTTGGACTTTAATGTTAGATGTTCCTTTAGATTGAA
>NW_011888809.1:10083985-10086947 GCF_000151845.1 Pteropus vampyrus
GTGAGCTTAAGGTGGATATATATTAGGGCTTATACTCTTTAGGCTCATCTAATGACAAATGAATAGTTTTAAAAATTTGGTATCAAGAGGCAAGAAGAATACTGATTTTTCTGTTAAATTCGTAAGTAAATTAAATTTTTATCACATGACTATAGAAATTAATTTCTCAAAGATATCATGATGTGAAAAAAAAAGAATCAGACCTGATTTCCTGTGAATGCCTATCTAAATGCCTATCTTGCCTTTTTAATAAATTAAAGATAAACTAATTGGTCACATAAAATGACCCCTGTACCGAGAGTATGCCATGGAAGACCAAAGACGTGATTCCTGTCTTTTTAGTGGTCAAGGTTGCTAAGTCAGCAGAACATTGTAATAAAACATCAAAAGTTATACAACAGTGATAGTCTATTAATTAGGTCTGATATTCTATTAATTAGACTTTTTTTTGACAAGCCTTCTAATATACTTGTTTTAATATCTTTATTTGTGACTCAGGTTAATTGAATTAGATACAGTTTAAGGCTTCTTCTCGCTCTGGGAGTTATAAACACTTCTATGGAAGGACCTGTTCTGTAAATCTAAACATGTCTCTAAAAGAGCCAAATAGATATTAGCTTTCTAGATATTTCTAGATATGTGTGTAATTCCACACAGTGTTCGAAAACACTGTGGTGACCCATCTCAGACAACCGCAGCAAGGATCCTGAGGGATAGTTTAAATGTTCTGTATACAGGAAGAGATAGTCAGTTTCTGTTAGGAACTCTGCAAACACTAGCTCGAAGTATTTCACAATTTCAACATTAGATCCCTTTGCATATCTTTCAATGATGTCATATTTTTGTGAAGCTGCGTTTTAGCTGGTTGCTCTAATAAAAAGCAAGTATCAATACAAAGCAAGAAAATCAGTGTGAAACAGAAAATGAAAATGGTAGTATCCAATCTAATTCCAAGAGGTAGTACAGAGTCCGAAATGCGCTTTTACTGTCAGTAATTGTGATTATTTAAGACTAAAAGAAAAATACTTTTTCTTGCATTTAACACAAATTATTTTCTCAAAAATCTACTAAGTTACTAAGATATATATACTAAGTTTTGAAACTTTTAAAAAAGGAAAAGGAACTGTTAGGTCCTTCTTTGGCCTAAGATTTACCATGAAAAAAATTACCGAGATATTAAAGGCACCATTCACTAAGAAAGCTTGAAAACGACTAGTAAAGTTATTTCATACAGATTCTCAGTTATATATAAATCAAGTACAACGTGGTTTTATAATAGCTATGTTGGAGTCAAACTCATTCAACAGATAAAATATTTATTATTGAGAAAAATATGTATGTTTTCTAAAGTTGGGTAGCTAGCTAATGGTAGGTGGTTCCATCTACATTGTCTACATTGACAGTACAAAAATAGACTAGTTGTCGTTGAATCCTTTTACAAAATACATATTTCTATAGAAAGGTTAAATAGGAAAGAAATAGCAGCTGCTCAACAATTTCCATAATTATGAAAATTTGGTGGGATCCCCATGCTCTTGGTGAGTTGCCAATATGTCTAGCTGGTAGAAACAACTGGCCAGCTTGGCACGGAGAGGGCCACTGTTGATTTTTACAAAAGACTTGGAAATTCAGCTTTTATGTGAATAAGGCATCTTTCTATGTATGTATTCTATCACCCGATTTGTTTTCCATTACCAAAATATGATCTAGCCATTGAAGTAAGCATAGAGAATACAGAAATTATAAAGAATGATTAAAGACAATTTATAGTTTCACCACTCCTATACATTGTTAACATGTTGGCGTATACGATTCTTTTTGTTTTCCTGTTAATAGGTGCTTTAAAATACTGTTACAATTACATCGAATGTTAAATTGATTATTATTCTATTCCTCACCATGTACATTTTTCATGTAAGATATAATCTTCATGAAAATTATTTTAATTATTTCATATTCCAATATGCAGAATTATCATAAATTACTAAGCTTTTTTATTTCACATTAAGAATTTTTTTCAAAAATTTCCCTCTGATAGCTAATACTATTATCCAGTTAAATATGATAAATATATAGGTTTTCCAAATCTACACTAAACTGACATGAACAGAATGAAAAAGGCAAAATCTTAAAAGAAAGAGGGAAATAGGAGATGACAACAGAAAAAATATTTCAAGAAAATTTTGTAAATTGTAAGATGAATGAATGATTTGCTTTATTTATGAGATTTGAGAAAGTGAAGTTTTAAACCTACAGGTAGGGGCCACTTATTCTAGAGACAGTCTGAAAATGTACTTTCTCAGTATTCTGAATAAGAACAGCTTCAGATGCAGAGATAAAAGGCAATGCAAAAGGCAGTGGGTATGAACCTTATTAAATACAGAAAATTCTGAAAAATGCTATTAACCAATTGACCTAATGGAATTCTATAGAACATTATACCACCAACAGCAGAATAAATTTTTTTTTTTTTAGTTCAAGGTGAAACAATCATCAAGATAGGCCATATATAGGGACAAAAAAAGTACTCTTAATAAACTGAAAATGATTACAAATATACACAGTTTGTTTTAGGATCACAGAATAATTAAGCTAGAAATTAAAAACAGAATGATATCTGTAAATCCCCAAATGTTTGGAAGACACATATATAACAAAGTCAATGAAAAAATCAAAAGAAAAACTTAAAAATATTTTGAAATGAATGAATATTTTTGAATGTAGCTAAAAAATTGACTATAGGGAAATTTAGTGCTTTAAAATATTATATTAAAAGAGAGAAAATGTTTAAAACCAATGACCTAAGCTTTCACCTTTAGAAGCTAGAAAAAGAAAATAAGAAACACAAGGTAAACAGAGAAAAGAAATTTTTTTAAATAGAAGCAGAAGGAAATTGCATAAACAATAGAAAAAATTCAGTGAAAAAAAGGCGGTCGTTTAATAATTTCAACTAAATTTATAA
>NW_011888809.1:10090132-10097140 GCF_000151845.1 Pteropus vampyrus
TGAAAGTAATCTGAAAGCAAGTACTAGACAAGAAAACAAGAGCCAGTCATTCCTACTTTCTCCATAAATGCCCACCGATGATGTTTATCATGACCACGACCATTCCTGAGCTTGTTAGCCCCACCCTGCCTCTTTCCTGTCCTCTGGCTGCTAGCTTTCTTTAATAGAAATTCAGTCAAAATAAGTAATCAGCTTATTAACAAGTAGGTTTATCCAACAGACCACAATTTACCTAAGCTGGATTAGCCTCTCATTCAGAAAGGAGAGGAATTTTGCCAGCTACATGAAATAGCCCTTCATATCTCCCCATGATATAAATCTCTCACAGGTGAGGCATCTTCTGTTATGTTTTGAATCTACAAGCCCCACCTACTGCCTGATGTAGATGAGGCACATACATATGTTTTTAATGAAACTAAGCAATCCTCAGATTGATCTTTACTTCAAGTGTTTAAGGACCAATGCCTTATCGTAAAGCATAAGTTACAGACTTAGCGAGGGAACACGAGAATGTTTTATTTAAGATAATACATTTTTATCATGGTTCCGAACAGACCGATTCTTCCTAGAGACCAACCACAATAAGACACTAAGACAGTATCAGTGTCTCTGTAGCCATTTACATTTTTCAGCCCTGAATTCGGGCCAGATATTTTGCTAAAGATACCTACATATGCTATCTAATTTAAGTCTGACTTGAATCCAATTGATAGATAGTCTTTATATCACCATTTGTAAATTGAAGAGACTGAAAGTCAGCGAAGTTTAGGAACTCGTCTAAAGACACAGAGGAAGGAACTAAGAAAGGATGGGAACCCAGAAATTAGACGCTAAAGGCAACATTCCTAATCCCTTCGACATGCTGCCGAAATGATTTATTCTTCCTATGGGTGACAGACGCGTAGTCAATAGCAACGTCTCCCCTCTTCCAGGCTCACTTTTCCCGGCAACGTCCAGCTTTGGTTATGAAACCCAGTCATTTCAAGTATTTGAAATGCATTTATTTAGCCACCGTTTCATTCTTCCTTTCATCAATTGCCACACATCTTCTGCATGCTCTACATTGTGCTCGACTTGAGGAAGCAAAAAGCAAAATTAAGTTTCTTTCCTATAGCAGCAGCTCACTCCCAGTTGGAGAGAGAGTCAAGTAAAGCAGACGTACTAGAACCCACGAAAAGAGGAAGAAACTAGAGCTAACTCTGCTGCAGGTGCCAGTGAAAATATTGCCACAGTCATTGCCAGAGCAGGAAGAGTATTCTAGGCTGAGGGACAGCTATGTTGCATATGGTAATTAATGGTGCTGAGGTACCTTGAATATATATATATATATAAAAGTTTTGTTTTTTTTTGTTTTTGGTTTTGTTTGTTTAGTTTTAATTGAGAGTGGGAGTGGTGATTCTGAGTCCTTGCGTTTTTTTTTTTTTGTTGTTGCTTTTTTTTTTTTTGGTAGTCATTTTTTGGGTCAAAAAGGACTCAAACAAATAACATTTCATTTTAAATTTGTTTTTAATTGAGAAAGATGGAAAACAAGCATCCCTCACCCCATAACTAATTTTCACACTATCTATAACCTCGAGCAATGGCAATCAGGCCTGGATTATAAGACAAAAATATCACAGTCTTTGGTACAATATCTTTTTCTATTTTAAATATCTATTCAACACGTACTACTGAACATTTAAGATTGCTGATGATAAGTGCCACTTGAAGTCCAGGCCCTTCTCGTAGAAGCTGAAAACACTGTCTTTGGTGCAGCCACATGCCATCTGTCTCAGTAGAGGAACATTGAGTGCTATCCGTAAGTCTGTTTCATGCCCTTCCATGTTGTGCAGCTGAGTGAGCCTACGCAAGAGCCTAACAGAGTAGAACCAGGCGTGACGGCCATAGGATCTGAGAGAACGTTCACAGGAGCCATAGCCAGTGCTGTCAGAGAAGGTGTCAGTGATGATCATTTATGGGGAGATTAAGATATGAAATTCAGATCCTCTAAGGAACACTATCAAATTAAATTAGCTTTTAAATAAATCACCCAAAGTTTGTGTCAGACACGGAGCAATTAAACACATGGAAGAATGTGTTTGAATATCAAAGTGGAATCAAAATTAAATAAAAATTTTATGAGTAGATGTGATTTATGTTGTTACTAATACAAATAAGTTAAATTCAAACTCACGAAAAGTAGTTGTAAATAGTGGGTTTTGGAGTCAAATAGACCTGAGTTTTAATTAGCAGGTCTACTTTCATATGGATGACCATTGGTGAGTAATTTAACTTCTTAGTCTGTTACTATCTCTATAAAATGGAGAAAATAGTACATAATATGAATAATCATTTTGATTAGAGATTGAAAGAATGTACCTAAAAGCATAGTATTCATTATGTAGAAGTTCAATAAATACTGGCCGTTATCGTAGTGTTTATTGACATTTTAAATAGAATCACATATTTCTAATATAGAAACAATAGATTTTAGCTAAGAGATGTCTGATTTCTAGCATTAGCACAGCAGCCAGTTAACATAAACGTATATAAAAATATTCAACAAGCTATAAAGTTATTTATCACGTATGGTAAGGCATGATACATAGTCATTTGTTTATTGGATAAACATTTATGTTTATCCACACGCCACTTTTGTAAGACTCTAGGGAAACATCAATAAACAAGCAAATCAATCTCTACTACACAAGACAAGATATGTTAATGGGAGGATAGAAAATAAATAACTAAAATATGTTAGCTACCCGTAAATTATAGGAAGACTAGATGTACATTAGAAAGTATTTTAAGTAGAGAACCAGGGAAGATCTCTGAGAAGAAAAGCTTTGAGCAGAGAGCTGCAGGATTAAAAGCCCATTTGTGGGAAAATCTGCTGAAGAGTAATCCAGGAAGAGCAGGTGCAAATGCCCTGAGTTCGAGCTACGTTTGAGGAAGACCGGTGTGGACAGAGTGATCACAGTAAAATAACGAACAAAGAAGCAAGTGATAGACAATGGGCCTGATCATGTCAGGTCACGTAGGCTACAGTAGAGTTTAGATTTACTTCCAAACTTGACAGTAAATTCATGGGAGGAATTTAATCAGAGAAGCGACCTGATCTGTTTTGAAAAGATAACCATGGCTGCTTTGTGGAAAACTGATGAAGAGAACATGATAACCAAAAGCAAGACGACTGCTTGAGAGAATAATTTCAGTTGAGGCCAGACACGGTGGTGGTTTTATCAGAGTAGCATTGCCGAAGGTGGCGAGCAATGATTAGGGTGGTAAACATGTAGACAATTGAGTAAATAAGGGTAATTACATATTGGGCATGATGGAAGCAAAGGAAATGGAAGAGTAATGTGGGTCAGGAGCCTAAGCAAATTTATATAATTTATAAAGGTGAAGAAGCATGTGAGGAGTAGTTTTGTGGTTTAAAGATAAGAGTTTTGTTTTAATATTGAATTATAAATACTAGACATGCAAATGAAGATAATGAGTTACAGACATATTAGTCAGAACTCATGGGAGAATTAAGAACTCGATTATGCAATTTGGGAGTCAATGGCAAGTATTTACAGTGTTAGGACTGTGTGAAATAGTTGAAATATTATGCAAAGCTAGAAAAAAGAAGCTAAAGGACTGATATCAGGGACATTACAACATCTATGCATCAGGGTGGAAAGGAGGAGCCAAAGAAGGAAATTAAGCAGGAACTACCAGCAAGAAAAAATCTGGATCGTCTGCTCCAGGAAAAAAATCTGCTCTCGATTCTAAGAGAAGAAAGCAGTCCAAACAGAAGGCATCGATTAATTGTTTCAAGGACTGTTGAGAAGGCAAGTAAGATGAACAATGATTGTTGACCACTGGATTTCGCAAGATGAAAGATGTCCGTGAGTTTGACGCGAGAGTAGTTTTAATGGCGCAGTGGAATCACAAAACCTGATGGCAGTCATTCGACATGAGAGGAGAAGGGAAAGGAAAGGAAAGAGTCGCTGTAAATAATGTATTTAAGGAGTATGGCCGAGAAAAGGAGTGTGAGGTGGATAGACATGTGGGGTCTAGAGAAGTTTTGTTTTTTGTTTTTTGTTTTTTTTTCCCCACATAATTTGATATTACTACATTACTGCTGATGGGAAAAATACAGTGTCGTGGGAAAATCAGCGATTCAAGAGATAATTCTGTCTGTAAAATCCTTGGGTAAGCCAGAAGATACGGAATCCAGTGGACATGTGAAGGGTTGCTATTAGATACAGGGATAGTTCTTAATTTTATTTTATTTTTTATAACAAGAAAGTCTGTGAGAAGTACAGGTAGACTAATGAATTTGATGGTGAAACAGAAATAGAGTGATGCGAAACAATACTTCGTTGGCTTATATTTTTCAGTAAAAGAAGTAGAGAAATAAGTAGAGAAGTAAGAAATAAGAAGTGACTCCGATTGGACGCAGGTGGATGGTTTAAAGTAGCTGTCATAGAGAAAGGGAGAATGAATTGAGAAGAGAAACAGTGTTGTTGCCGCAAAGTATTGTATGCTTATATGAGATATGTAGTTAAATATTTAAAGTGAGAACCTTCAGTAAGGTGGTAAATTTTTCTCCTTCTATGCTATAATCTGCTGCTCGAGTGTGGAAAGGGGACAAGCAGGGAGCTGCATTTCTTTTGGACTTTGTTTTTTGTTTAGAGTGTATGGTGGAGTTACAGCAAGGCGAGGGACGCGGGAGTCATATATGAATGAGGTTATGATAGGGACTGTCGAATCTAAGCTGGGTAGGAACGTGGGATATAACGGGGTGATGAGCGCAAAGAGGTAACAGATGGATTGAAAGTTGGCTTCTTTTTCTAATGCAGATGAAAAATGCAATGATCCTTTTCTTCTATGTATAATATCTCTTCTTTATACATATTAAATTATATAAATGTTTTAGTTTGCATTGAAAGTAAAGTAAGCTGTGTGTTTTAACTGAAAACATTCTCATCAATTGCTTTTTCGTATTTCAGATGATGGACTGACTTTACATGTTCATATTTCTTTTACTTCCAAGACTCTATTTAAATAATAAAGAAAAACACGGCATAATCCAACATCAGCAAATGACTGCTTCTTAAAAGGAATAGAATTCAGAGTGGCGATGGATTTCTCATAAGTATCAATAGATACTGTGATGACAGTGAAGAGAGTCAGGGGAATGACAGAACAAGTAAAACTTTCCATAAATTAGAATGCATGCACTTAGAATCATTTGCATACACTTACATACATAATAAAGGCAAAGAATGCAAATATTGGCAGGAGACATCTCCTTTCCCTAACTTCACATTTCCACGTGAAGGAACATTAAGAAAACTCTTGTCTTCGTATTCTTTCATTTTCTTTTCTCCAGAGGAAGGGTCTGATTAGAAGGGAAGGAGTTAAGTCATTGTCCTTTTTCTTCTCTTTCTCATTAAGTTCAGTCCGTCTACCTACAGAAGCATGAGTGCTGGTACGCCATCAATCATAAGATAAATTTACTCGTAAAAACTCTGCCCAGGTATAATTTGCCCGACACTGTCTGAGAGTAGCTAGATATGTGTATCTAATTAAAAAGTGCATTATTATACGCTCTTTCAGCCAGTGCACCAAGTGACACTGTCTAAAATCTTTAAAGATAATAAAGTTCTATAAGCTTCACATAAAACAAAAGCTATAGAAGAAATATCTAAATGTAAGCCACTATTTGCCTATCAAGAAAGTAAGATTGGCGATCATGTTTTCTTTGGTTTTTTTTTTTTTGCTAGGGTTAACGTAGATTTGTCCACAAATTATGAAAGGCTAACCATTCTAGAATAGAATGGATATATTTTAACATTAACGATTAAAAACTACATCTTTAGAAAAAAATCTAAAGATGATTAATTAGCAACAATAGATGTATAGCATTTAGAGATGCGTGAGTGAAATTAACCACAGAAGTAATGTTTTTTTTTTCCCCCTATAGGATGTGAAGAATAGTGGAAAGTGGTGTGTTGCTATTTAATATTTTGTTAACCTTATTCAATTCTTAGTTTGAGGCTAACAGATCACGATATAATGAATTAAAAAAGTTTCATAAGGGCAACATTGATTTTGCAAAGATGTGTCTCTGACTTATAGAATACATAACTTTATTATACTCTGGCAAGGAAGGTCAAGAGAAGCGAAATCTACATTTCTGTAAAAGTCAGAGTTAGGTAGAACAAATATTCTAGGACTTTAAAGGTAGACATGATTTAGTGCAGGAGACGAGGTGCCTCCAAAATTCAGAAAAGATTTAAAGAGAGGGCTTTAGGCTGGGCCTCCAGAAAGATTCTACAGCAGTTCAATACTGTCCCAGCTTAGAGTGATAATTGAGGCCACTGCGTGTCTGCAGAAATTTAGATTGTTGTCTCTTGAAACCTAGCGAGATTGAGGATACTTACTTATAGCTATGATTCAAGAGAAAGAAGGTAGACTCAAGAAGCTGGCTTTTTTCCCACCGCTGCCATCCAAACTGTCTTTCGTAGCAGGAAGCTTAGTGATGGACAGTGGAACACAAATTTACCAAAGCTCGCTTTTCTGCTTTTAAAACTATACCATTAGACTCTGAGGAATCTGATATAAATGCTAGAAGCAGCATGTAAAATATAATTTGAAGATTTTAAATAATTAAATGTCATAAAAATATGAAATAAGGAAAAAAAAATGACCAAGCTGATATTTGAGATTGAAATGGCAGGGCTGAAAATGAACAACATGCTGTACTTCTAATTGATGTTTCAGAAATGTGGAAGTCTGGAAGAAACATCCAATAAATACTGTCATTTTCACCGATGATGTTTAGAACACATTAAGAAATAAAGCAAGGTTGACTGTCAAATGAGCCTTGGAGCCAGTCCGCAGCCTTAGGAGACTTGACTCAGTGTTATGCAGGACACAGAGGACACAGCCAAGCTTCAGAGGGGAGGTTCCCATGCCCCTCCTAAAGTCACTTACAGTCCAACAGCAAAACCGACTTAAAAATGCCAGCCTTAC
>NW_011888809.1:10098675-10103194 GCF_000151845.1 Pteropus vampyrus
ACAAGAAGATGATAACAGGAAAAAGGGTAGCAATATTTGGATATATTTGACTGACAGATTTCTGAAATTGGAGAAAGGCATGGATTGTAAGAACTCGATGGCAAAATAAATCCATGTATAATAAATTTTAAAAATCCTACATATTTTAAGGAGGCTTCAAAACACAAAGTATGGAGATCTTAAAAACCACCAGAAAGGAAAGATAGATTATTCATTAAAAAAAAAAAAATGGCTATTAGACTGACCAATTCCACAATAGCCAAAATAGAAGCTACAAAACCTTTAAGAATTGTAACTTTAAGTTGTTGAAATGCAAAACCAAAATCAACAAATAAAAATAAACTTGCTCTTAATTCAGAATTTATATTATAGATACATCGAACATATGAAATGGCTGTAAACCTAAATAGTGGTCAAGAAGATTAAAATTATAACAAAAATGAGATGCCTCTTTATAATAATCAATGATCTATAATGTCACAAGATAAACTGTCAAATCTGGCACTCCCACTTTTATATAAATTAAGATATTAGAAGAGTCAGCTTTGAGACTGTCATAAAGATTTCATTTGCATGAAAACAAGTACTATTTTGAAAACAATAATAAGAATTATTATATACTAATCTGTCTAAGCTATCAGGGCCCATATAGTCACTGATTCAGAAGAATGAATTTCCTCTTTTGCTTATAAGGAAATTGTCTTGGCATGCTACAATGGTCTTTTCCCTTTTTTAATTTGTCTGGTTTAGGATTTTCTCGATTTCTTACATGTGGGTTACCCTAGTAACAGATCTTCTCTAAATCCCTTTATCTAATTTTCTACACAGTCATCTCTTTCAAAGCAAAACCTTCATATGCCAAGTGGCCCATTTTACAGTTCAAGTTTCATTAGTTATGAAATAAAGAAAATCACAGTTTTTGTCTACTGTGTGTTCACATTCGCTAGGTTTGTTTGCAATGTCTAAGGGATACACTTATTTACTTTTATAGCTCAAGTGACTTTCAGAGTCCCATTTTCCCACTTGACTTGTAGGGAACTGTTTCCTTTCTCAATTCATTTATTCAGTAAAAATTTATTAAGCCAGTTTGTCTACCATAATAAAAGGTAGAGTTTAAAAATGAATAAAATATGGGTCTCTGTTGCGTGTGTGTTGTGGGGTGGGTTCTGGGGTGCATAGAAACGATGAATAATGATGCTTGGAGTGCTGTATATTATCTGGTATGAACTAGGTACAGAAAAGGCACGAGAAAGTTGGTAAGAAATTCTAACGTAAGGGTTTTGAGAGGAGCCGTGGAGCGGTATGGCATCTGTGCTCGGTACTAAGGAAAGCCTGGAAGTTAGGAAGTTACATAAATGAAAGGTGAAGCTAAAATAATTCTGTCTGGATGAAATTTTTTTTAAAGTACTTAGAGACATTCAAGAGAGTTCATTAGGACTGGGAAATGGGTCGTGGTAGGCAGTGGGCATAAGAGCCTGAGCTACAGAAATAGAGTTAGGCAGTGCAGTCTAGAAGGCTTCGAATGTCATGCTGAAGATTTTAATATTACTATTTCGTATATAAGTAACCGAAAGAAATGCAAGGGGCATGTCAGCTATTATACAGCTATTCCAGAAATAGCAATACGATTTAAGACTTTTTATCTCCATGCTGATGGATTTTTCAGTGTTCCAAAAAAAGAACTATTAAGTTTTGCTGGGAGTCAGAAAAACAAATATAATTAAAACTTCCAAGTGGGCACACTTACTTTTTATAAACTCTGGTTCTCAAGTCTTACATCTTTTATTCTGTCTTTGGCTACTTTCCAACCACTAGGGCTTGAATCGAGCTGGACATATTTCTGGGGTATGAGGAAGTAGCCTATTGCACTCTGTGATTGATGGAGGAAATAAACAGAAGGCAATTTGTTCTTTCCTTGGAGAGCCAGACAGTAGCCACCATAATGTGCAATTTAAGATGAGGCAGATGTCGGCGACAGGAGAATGGATGGGAGAGCCAACAACTTTCTCGGTGGCATGAGGGAAATTGTAAAAGCACTTACTGCTCATTTGCTGTGACCAGAAAACCCATTTTCGCTTCTACCCTTGATAGGCATTTGTCCTGTTCAAATAAGATCAAATTAAATACATTAATAATTACGCCATGCATGTTTTCTCTTTTAGCTAATTTTTCTGTGTTTAATGGCTCATAGATCGTGATCTTTTTAACCTTGTATCCTACACTAAGTTATGAACTAGTTTTCATATCCCACAATTGTGCTGGATATTTTAGAGAATGTAATTTATGAACATTTATTAACTGATAACTATTCGTTAAGCATTTTCTAAGCCACTAAATGAATCAAATAATTATCACAACAATGCATTGAAACTCTTAGTACTTAGTACAGTACAGGTGCACTTGACCACAAACTTTCGCTGATTTTTAAGAGGTTAGCATTAAAAGAAAAGTCAGGACAGCTAGTCAAATACAGTTTTAGCATCTGAAATTTGTAGATGGTCACAAAATTTGTTGGTAGCAGAGCCAGGAGTAGAATCCGAGCCTCTTAATCCTAAATGAATGGTTCTTTATTCTGCATGATATCAATTTCCCTAACAGGTACATACATTCATGAATGCGCGCGCGCGCGCGCGCGCGCGCACACACACACACACACACACACACACACACACACACACAATTAAGGTAGGCATGAAGCTTGATAAAATGTTATTTTTTTTTCCTTAAGAGAAATAATAGAATAAGATCTTGGGAAAATGACACTGGGATTGGGAGAAATGCAGTTTAGAAAGTAACGAATCTCTGTGGATGGGCCTCATGAGTACACTCACATAAACACACATACGCCCGCATACACAAAGCTTAGATGTATATATACAACCCCCCAGGGTATGTGCATATTAGTATACATTCATTTATTTAATTAACTATGTCTCCTCCTATTGGAATGTGGGAATATATGTATAAGTGCCTTTGTGCACATGCGTTTCTCTGTGTGTGTATGTGTCAACAGTAGGTTTACTGAGGAAAGCATTCTCTTTAGAAACAGTGAAATTTGTCTACACCTAAGGCACGCACCAGGAGGTAGGAAAGAGCAGAGTTTTTGTAATCAAAGAATGTGAATACAAGTTCTGATTCCTGAATTATATATCAGGAATGACTTTGTAGAAGTCATCTAACCACTAAGCCTATATTCATCATTGAGTTTTGTTTCATTGAAAATGTGTGTGGGGGGCGGGGGGAGAGGGAGAGAGGGAGAAGGAGAGAATCTAGAAGGTGCTTATCAAATAAAAGACTTCAGTTACTATATATTAAATAATTGAAAACTTGCCTCAATGGCGCCTTTGTGAAAAGGTGCACGTTGCTCGTTGATTGCTTATCTCCAAACCTAGGCTCTTGTTGGCCTCCAATTCACTCACATAGTCACCGTTTAGAATTGTGTAAATGATGATAGAAAGGAAATCCCCACATCTTTAGAAACCTATATGTATACATACTTTTAAAAAAACTTAAATGGTAGAATGTTAAAGATGAAATGGTAAGCATCATTTGGTATAAGAGGATTTGGGTCACCTGGGCTTTATGTGTCCCCTTAAGACCTCACAGAGTAATTGACATTTCCCTCTGATAAACAGAAAGCTGTAAAATTCTGTCGAGACTGATACATGAGTGTGATCTCAGGAATCTGGGGAAGCAGAGGGACAGAGCCCTTCACCCACTTCAGAAATAAGATCATGCAAGGATTTCAAGGAGGAGGAACCACTTACATAAGCCTCACTTGATGCTGTAAGGAACTTGTTCATCCTGTTCCACTGGCTTGGAAGCACCTTAGGTTGCACAGGTGGATGAGAAGTAAATATTTTTTATGGTGTTGGAGCCGTGAGAAATACTGATGAGTTCTATTTTGTTATAGCCATTAGCCTATCCTAACTTCATACATATATGTAATATATATGTAAATTAACATAGGCAGTATATAAATAATAGTTATTAATAATATATGAACCACTATATTTTATATAGGTACACTAAAATATGTGTAAATTACCCCGAGGTCCACCATTTCTGTTAATAAACATATTTCTAAGTAACACTTGAGCATGTGAAAAATTTTAACAATGTTCTAAGCAGATTTTGTCAGTAATGTATAAATCCTGAAAACCATAAGCATGCCCATTGAAAGGCGAATTGTATATAATGCATTTTGATACATGTATATTATGATATATGGAATTCTCTTTTGAAATACATCATTAAAAAGGCATGAACTAAAACTGCTTATGTCCGCATGGGTGGATCTTACAAACATAGAGTTGAAAACAAACAAAAACAAATTGCAGAAGGGTAGATATATTAAATCTCTTTTCATTCTAAATTTCAAAACCCTTAAAAATTCACATACACAAATATAAGAATGCTAATGATATGTATGCATATAGTCAAACTAATCATTTGTAAAGCTCAGGCTGATGGCACTATGTGGGAGATGGTGAGGGGTGGGTCAGAGGTGGGCAGAGGT